>NC_000079.6:41300067-41657567 GCF_000001635.26 Mus musculus
AGGTAAACAGCCTGGCTGCCCATCTCCAGATGGGTTTTATAAGATGTTCCAGCTGTTGTTTCCCTTTACTGTGTCATACCCTTGCTGAGCTTGTGCCATAGCTTGTACGTTTCCTGATTAGCACCCGTGAGGGCTCAGAGCACTTGCTCTTAAGATGACAAGGGCTGCCACACCCTCTCTCAGTCTTCAGCCTGCTGCAGGGACAAAGGCTGACCCATGTCACAGGCATTTAGTTAGCGCTTAGATCCAGCCAGAGCATCTGGGTCTGGATGTTTGCAGGCTCTGATGACACAAGCTTGCATTTGTGAAATTATTAAAGTGGCCGAAGGCATGCCCTGAAAGGAAAAGGAGTAGATCCCACCTCTGTGGACATCTTTGAGAGCAAACTATATTAAAAGATGTTGGTGGTCAGACTTGAGGGGAGGGTAGTACCTCCTTGAAGGCTGACAGGCGATAAGCAAGAGGGAAGTCTGGCTGGGTTTACATTAGACTCTGAAGGAAGCTACAGGGCAAGGCTGGTGTGTGTGCAAATGACAAGGTAGATGCACAGTCTAGGACACTGTACCCCAGTGGGAGAGTGCCTGGGCAGCATGCATGAGGGCATAGGTTCAATCCCAGGTATCAGCCAAAGTGTGGGGGAGGGGAAGAGAGAAAAGAAAGGTGAGAGAGAATGAACTATTCTGCCCAGTCCTCTTGGGGTGGGAGAATTGGCTATGAGTTGCAAGTCCAGCCCCGGCTAGCACTGAACATTTGATTCTGTGTAAGTAGAAGCCACGCCTATGTGCATAATTGCAAGTGACTCAAGGTGTGTGTGGGGTAGCTAAAGAGAAAGTATAAAGAATAATTCAGGTAGAAATGATTAAAGAGAAAAGTTAGAAGTGAGGTGTTCAAACTATGGGGATGGCCAGTACACTGGGCATTGTTGTTGCCTTTGACCTAGATAGTAAGTTAGAGAAAATGGAAATACGTGAGCCATTAGCTACAAAAATCCAATTTCTATAGGAAAATTTTATTTTTAAAAAAGAGAAAAGGCAGATCAATTTCTTAGAAGAAACAAAACACACACACACACACACACACACACACACACACACACACATATATCCTTATAATTTGCTCATGGGTAATAGACCTTTCCTTCTCTGGCTAGCCTTCTGCAGGCTTTCTGTCTATTTTACCTGCTGGTATCCTGGTTCAAAGGCTGTGATGCACAGAAGTCCCGAGATCAAGTGGGTAACAAATGTCCTGGCTGGGTTGAGACAGTGCCTGGGTGATTAACATCAGACTCACATGAAAACTAAATCCAGAGGTAGGCTGGCTCTGCGTATGCCCTCTTTGCAAAGCAATACAAAGAGTCCACCAGGAGCTGTGGATACACTGTTAAGCCTGAACACTGCAAGAAGCCCAAATCCGAGAGTGTCTATTTAGTACTGGCCAGGAGGATGGACACGGGCCAGGTTCATACCCAGGATTCCCAGGAAGTGGCACTGTGCTAGATTAGTCGGGTGCTCATCAAGGCAGAACTCACAAGGTAGGGACATCCCATCTTCATTCAATCAGGGGCAAGCATACACCCTGACATACTAGGAGGTATGTGCCTCCTGCATATATGTGACCAAGCACGTCCTGTGCCGGTGAGGCAACCACCCTTGTTCAAGAGGTGACCCGTCCTTGGGGCTTACAGGTTAACTTTAGCTCTCGCACACACCACATGGAGACTACAGTTATCCAGCTACAGGAGAGGCATCTCTGCTGTCAGCTGTCAGTCTGAAAGTCCTCTGCAGACTCATCTCTTGGAAGCTCAGTAGCAGCACGGTCCCTGTTTGGAAGGCTACAGAGCCTGGCTGTCAGAGCGAGCCTTTGACCTTGTCCCTTGGGTCTATTCTATTTCCTGGTCGTCTGCCATAGTCTTCTCTCCATACCGTCTTTAGTGTGATGGATTGCAGCTCTCTGAAACCATGGTCTTCAACTAAGCTTTCTTCTCTCAAGTTGTTTCTGCTTGATGCAAAAATAACTAACACGTCATGGAAATGTGCTTCCACAAAGGGAAACAATACAGCAATAGCTTATGGGCATCCTGCCCTTTGAAGAGATTTTTGTTTTTATTTATTATATTTAAGGATCTTCTTCCTGGCACTCATGCTGGGTGACTCACGAACACCTGTAATTCTAATTCCAGGGGGTCAGACTCTTGATTCTGGATTGTGTGACACAGATGTATACACAGAAATAAAAGAAAATAAATATATTTAAAGATTCTGCAAAGTCCTATTTGATTTTCAAAAAGTCTCTTCCAATGTGTGTGTGTGTGTGTGTGTGTGTGTGTGTGTGTGTGTGTGTGTAGGGGTTCAGGGGGTGGGGGGAGACACATACAGAGGTGAGATCATTCATTTGTTAGCCAGTCAACAAACATGGAATGAGTTCCTGTGTGAACCACATCAGAAGGCAGAGATAAACTCATGGTCCAAGATGCCTTAGATATGATATATACATCATTATATATATATATATATATATATATATATGTGTGTGTGTGTGTGTGTGTGTGTGTGTGTGTGTGTATGTGTGTGTGTGTGTGTGTGTGTGTGTGTAAATAAAATACTGTTTTATGTGTTTCAGGGGCATTTCAAATTATCCCCAAACCTTGTTTTTCTAGCACTGAGACAAGCGTTCGTTAGCATCGCTATTTCACAGGATGGTTGGTGGAAGAATTGGTTATAACCCACCCCACCTCAGCTTCTCTATTTTCTCACCAGACCACAAGGGGGCCCTGTGTGCAGCATCTCTGAGATGCCTCTCTAGTTTTCCACACTGGACCACGAGGGGGCACCATATATAGTATCCCCGAGAGGGCTCTCAGAGAACACGACTTTAGATGAGCAAAATGCACCAAAGAATTGTTACAGAAGCAAAGGGGTGCTAGTTCTCTGCCCCTGGAGGATAAGGAACTCTTGGGAGCCCCTTCCCAACAGGGTGCGCTGTCTGAAATGGGCCAACACCCCCAGGTTTACCTCGGTCGCCAGCGGCAGAGTGCATGCTACTTTGTTTCTAGCTTGTGTTTCTAGGTACAGGTCTCTACAAGCCCTAGTGTTTCTCGTAGATCTTTTGTTCCCTTCCTTGTTGGTTGCCTTTTGCAAACAGGACTAGCACTAAACCCAAACCCTCTTTTGTCAAACCCTAGGCCCTTGCCTGTGTGGACTGGGTGTCTAGACAGGTTTCACTTTTTTTTTTTTTTGTTTGTTTCATCCTAAAAACACCCCTGCTCCCCTCCCCCAGTCCTTTGCTTTGATACTTCAACCTTGTGCAAGACTCTGAGCTAACTCTCTGTGCCCTTCTAACCAATCCTAAAGTGTCCCATTGGCCACCCGATGTCATTTTGCATAGGGATTGAATTCCCAAAGAGCTTGGATGTTCTCAATCCTGCCCCATCCACACACACCTTTTAGGCAGCTAGATCATAAAAGCGACTCATAAAGTGCCTTCTGAAGGATGGCCGCTAGGATGTGGGCAGGGGTCTGGTGTCTGCCTGTACCCGGGCTGCTGGGTAGGCAGGCCAGTAGAAATTAAGGGAGTGTTTTCATTCAACGGCATTCTTTGCTGACTCTGGTCTCCCTGGAAAACAGTCTGTGAGAAGATAACATAAGATACTCTCTCTGTTAGCTCAGTTTTTCTTAATTATAGTAGTTTGGGAGATGACTTAAATCATGTTCTGAGGCTCTGAAGTGATTTTTTTTTTCTATCCTTCATATTGCAAAGGAATTTTTTGCAACGTAGGTATGAGTATTTGCTGATTTTTCAGTTGTCCCATTTTATCCCCCGTGTTTTTACCTCTATGCACTAAAATCCTTTCGAGGTTGTAATATATGTATATGGGTGAGTGTGTGTGTATGTATATATGTGGGTATATATATATACATATATGTATGTATGTATGTACACACACACACACACATATATATATATGTATATGTATATAATATTTAACTAACCAACCTTCCTTCCTCTAAGTGTTACAGCTCTGAAGGGTATTCTGGCATTCAGGAGCCAAGGAGTACCACAAAAATCACACCGTACAACAAACCTCAGACAACAGATTTATTGGGAAAGACAAGAGGGTGGCCGCTTCTGCTAGTGGAGGAGCAGTTCAGGACTCAGCAGAAGGCAGGGTTTTGTGGGGGGGTGGTGCGGGGGCGGCAGAGCTTTCCAGGGTAGCCAGGGGTTGGAGGAATTATGGGAGGATATACATGTACTGGAAAGTAGACCTTGAGATGTATGTTATAGACATTCATCACACACAACACCACATGCATGCCATGGAACACACACCACATTTACAGGGAACCTGGTGCAGCTTCATGCACGGTCTTAGAGTAATTTGTTACGCAGCCTCTGGGGGACATCTCTTTCAGATCCAGGATAGAGAACAGCGGGCTCACTTCACGTAATAGCAATTGGCCAATCTCACAGCCAATCTATTCTCCGTATCCAGCCTCCCAGAATGCTTCAGGCTGTGGTTTACAGGCATCTGTCATTTCTTCTTTTAAATTTCTTTTTATTTTTGAGATTGTAATTTAATTAGCATGTTTCTCTGGTCCCTTTCCTCCCTCCAGATCCTCCCTCTTCTTCAAACACATGGCCTCTTTTGTCATTAATTGCAAGTGCATGATTTTGGTTTGGGATTTTTTTCCCTCAGGTTAATCCAATAACACTGTTATGTATAGATAATACTTAAACAATTAGTTCACAGATTCACAGATTTTTATTTCTGAATTGTACTGCACCACAGTTTATTTATGCAGTCACCTGTTGAAGACATCTGGGCTGTTTCCACTTTGATATGATTATAATTTAAAAAGAAGTTAATAAGACTTTTTTTTTTTTTTTTACATTTACCGATTTTGTGTGTTGTACGTACACACATTCACACATGCCACAACTTACAGAAGTTGATCCTCCCCTTCCCCCATGTGGGGTCTGGGATCAAATTCAGGTTGTTGGGTTTGGCAACAAGCATTTTTACCTGATGGACTATCTCACTGGTCCCAGAGCAATTGTTTTAAAATTTTTTATAATTTAAAAAGAAAAGAAGAGAAGAGAAGAGAGGAGAGGAGAGGAGAGGAGAAGAGAAGAGAAGAGAAGAGAAGAGAAGAGAAGAGAAGAGAAGAGAAGAGAAGAGAAGAGAAGAGCAGAGCAGAGCAAAGCAAAGCAAAGCAAAGCTGGAGAGAGGGTTCAGTAGTTAAGAGCACTGGCTGCTCTTCCAGAGGACTTGGCTTCAGTTCCCAGAATCCACGAGGAGTCTCAGAACCATTGGCAACTTCAATTACAGGGAATCAGATGCCCTCCCCTCGCCTCCTTGGGCCCCTGGCATCCACATGGTACACACACACACATGCAGGCCAAACGCCCTACACATAACATTTTTAAAAATGACAAAATAATTAGAGGTCTGTTTTAGCATCTCATAAGTATTTAGCGTTAGAACTGCTAGGTTGTATGTCAAGCATCTTCTGTAGTGGCCGTGCCGTTTTATATCCCCTCTAGTGGCATGCTCGAGTTCTGTTCTTATCAATTATTACTGACTTTTTTGTCTACTTATTCTATTTGTTACTGATAGAGAAATGCTCAGATCTCCACTTACCATCACACAGTTGCACGTTTTGCATTCAGCGCTGTTAATTTTTGCTTCTCGTGTTTTGAGGTTTTTGTGATTGGCTTTGTGGATATTTACGAAGGCTTTGCCTTTTTTGTATGCTGATGCACATCACGACATGTGCCTTTTGGCTAGGTGCTGAATTCTACTTGTTATAACACAGCTGTCTTGGCTTTTCTTATCTATAGCTAGAATGTGCATTGCATATTCCTTCCCATTCCTTTGCTGTTATCTGGGAATTTTCACTGAAACGGGGTGTCTTTAAATAGCCTTGCTTTTTTTTAAAAAAAAATGTAATCTAAGATTCTCTTTTTTTTTCCAAAATAATATTCTTATTGGAACTTTCCCATCACTTCTCATTGCTTCCATGTCTACTCCATGACCTTTGTGACCCACCCCTCAAACACAGACAGACAGACAGACAAAACAAGTCTAATCTGAATTGTCCATGTACTTACGGGAACATGGGCAAATTCCCCAAGGCCTGTCCCCTAAAGAAAACTGAGTCCTTCTCTACCTGCACCCCCCCCCCAGAAGCAGCAACCGTGGAGTGCTACACTTCCAGTCATTCTTTATTGGAAGTACTGTGATTACTAACTGAAGAAGAGATTGTCAATGAAGGCTGAATTGTACATACAGTAGTGTATTATTTGATGAGTCTTCACATGTGTGAAACCATCCATAACATCTAGAGAATGAACATTTCTCATCATTTGCCTTCTCCTGGGCAAATCAGTACCTCCCACCCTTCCCTCCCCAGGCAGCTATTGGTATTCTGTCGTTATATATCAGCTTGTAATTTCTTCAAATCCAACTCCAGTTGAGGCTGACTACAAACTCCTGTGTTCATCTCCTATGTGTTGGTGTTATAGGCATGCAATACAACATAGTCTGGTGTGTTCAGTCTCTAAAATCTTGTAGGCCTGGAACTATAGCACTTACTATGGAGTTTTTGGTCATTTGGTCTTTTTTCATCATAGTGATTTTGAAATTTGTCCATGTTGAGTTTTTATTTTGGCTATTAGTGTGTGTGTGTGTGTGTGTGTGTGTGTGTGTGTGTGTGTTTGATAAAGCACTATGATCAAAACTAACTTGGTGAGGAAAGGGTTCTTTGAAGCTTATAGTTGTAATCCATCATGAAGGGCAGTCAGGGCAGGAATCCAAGGCAGGAACCTGGAGGCGGGAACTGAAGCAGAAGCCATGGAGAAGTGCTGTCTGCCGTTCTCATCATAGCTTGCTCAGCCTGCTTTCTTACACACTCCAGAACCATCTGCCCAGGGGTGGTATTACCTACAATGCTCTAGGTCTTCCTGTATCAATCACTAAGAAAAGGGCCCATAGTATTGGCTTCAGTTCAATCTTATGGAGGATTTTCTCAACTGTGATTTTTCTCTTCTCAGATGGCTCTAGCCTGGGTCATGGTCAATACAGCCAACCCAAGACAGGCCTGCTCCTCTGTGTTGGTGGATGGGAATAGCTTGGTGCCTTCACAAAGATGGACCTTTGCTTGTTGCTTTTTTTTTTTTTTTTTGCTATGTATAGAACTGTAATAAGTTAT
Source organism: Mus musculus (assembly GCF_000001635.26). Taxonomy (NCBI): domain Eukaryota; kingdom Metazoa; phylum Chordata; class Mammalia; order Rodentia; family Muridae; genus Mus; species Mus musculus. The sequence continues at coordinate 41,307,276 of NC_000079.6, forward strand.
TACATAAGTCTTTGTATATATGCATTTAATTTCTCTTGGTTAAGTTAGAAGAGGATTAATAGATAATGCAGCAGGCAAAGCTTTGGTTTTGATTGGCAGTCCATTTTCCAGTGCATTTCTGCCAGTTCACGTTCTTCCCAGGGCTTATGAGGGTGATATTTTCTTCCTTTCCTCACCAGGTTTTGCAGCTGTTTGTCTCTCCCATCATTGCACTTGGTGTGGTTTTTATTTAGTTTAATTATTTCCCATTCTTATGTCTTATCTTTTGAAGTTTCTTCCTGGAATTCTTGCCTCATTAAAATACTTGTCCCTTCACCCCATGCAACCCCCGGCTGCTGTCTGTAGCACAAGCTCTTTGACTGCAATGAGGCTTGACTTTTTTTTTTTTTAAATTCACTTATTATCCTCGTGGGCGTGTGTGATGTGAATGCGTGAGTGTATATGTGAGTGTGAGAAAGTGTAGATTCATGTGTGGAGGTCAGGGGTCAGTTTTTAGGACTCAGTCCTCTCCTTTTACTGTGGGGTCTGTTGACAAAACTCAGATCACCAGGTTTATGGGGCAAGAGCTTTCACCTACTGAACCATGTTGCTGGCCCCAACCAATCAACCAACCAACCAACCAACCAACCGACCAAAGCAGTCAACCAGCCAGCCAACCAACCAGTCAAACAACCAGTTCAACCAACCAACCAACCAACCAACCAACCAACCAACCAGCCAGCCAGTTGATCAATCTTTCTTTGAAGCAGAACATCTTTTATTTATTATTTGAGAACAATGTATTTTGATCATACCCAACTTCCCTGTCACAGGTATTTCTAACAAGCCTCACTACACACTTCATGTCATCTCCTATTTTGTTTGTTTGGTTCATCAGGTCCAATTAGCATTGCCTCATGTGATGGCCATCTAATCTTACCTTGCTCTTGTGTAGACCAACATAGCTATAGTGAGCTCATAAGAACAAGACCATGTCATGTCCAGAAATTAATTTTGCCTCCTTAACAATCTCTTTAGAAGAGTAACATTAAAAATATTTATTTATTTCTGTTTTATGTGTATGAGTGTTTTTTTCCTGCATGTATGTCTGTGCACCAAGAAAGTGCAGTAAACAGTACATACAGAGGTCAAAGGAGGGTGGTAGATCCTCTGGAACTGCAGTTATAGACAGTTGTAAACCACAATGTGGATGCTGGGAACCGAACCCCTGTCCTCTGGAAAAGCAGTCAGTGATCTTAACTGTTGAGTCCTTGCTCTGGTCTCAAAAGTAAAAATTTTTAAGTTTGATGATGTTTATGAATTATTTTTAACTATTTATGAAACTATAACCTGCTTAAGATCATAAGATTTTTCTCCTACATTTTTTTTTCCCTAGATATTTGAGAGTTTTAAGTCTCTGGTCCATGTAAGTTAATTTTTAATTTTTGTTCATGATATAAAGTAAATATTTATTTTCCTTCATAGAATTTTTTTTTTGATTTAGCACATTCCTGCCCAGTCTACCACCCAAAAGACATTCTTTTTCATCCACTGGCATATCTTATTTTTGTCAAAAATAATTTACCTCCTTTATGTATATAGAATGACATAGGTGTTGTGGTTTGACTTTGAAATCTCACCCACAAGTGCACTTGTTTGAACATTGTAGTCTCAGCTATCATCATTATTTTGGTAGGTTATGGATGCTCTATAGTCAGAGATCCTAGAGTGGATGTGGGCCTCATGAGTATTAAACTAGCCCCACTTGCAGCCTGGCTGAGACCTCCCTCTATCTGCTTCTTGATCTAACAAGATGCTAGCAAGCCATGCTGCAAGCTCCCACTGCCAGGAACAAAGTCAATATCCAGACCTTCCAGGATGGACAGACTGTCCCCTCTAAAGTGCAAGTCAGAAGAAATCTCTCCTCTGTTGCTTCTAAGATACTTCATGGCAATAACAATATTTTTATGTATATGGGTACACTCTAGCTATCTTCAGATCTCATTATAGATGGTTGTGAGCCACCAATGTGGCTGCTGGGAATTGAACTCAGGTTCTCTGGAAGAGCAGTCCGTGCTCTTAACCACTGAGCCATCTCTCCAGCACTCAAAGTGCTTTCTAAATCGCAGAGGGTTATCTGAATTAAAGGGAGGGACACTAAAAGGAGTATGGCCCACAGTATGGCCCATAGTAAATTCTCATGGTTAGGAATCTTTTTCTTCTAATATAATTTGTGTTGAACCATTTCTTTATGCCTATTCCAGAGTAATTGAAAAAAGTCCACTCTACTTGAATAGCCATAGCCACAGAGTAGAAATAGAAACTGTCCTACCCACATTAAATGTGTGGGTGCTGTAGCCAGATGTGGTGGTTCACATCTTTATTACAATCAACCTGGAGGCAGAGACAGGCCAATTTCTGCCAGTCTGGTCTACATAGAGAGTTCCAGGCCAGCTATGACTAACTATGTAGTTAACTCCTGTCTGTGGGCATTTGATACTGAAAAACAAAAACAAAAACAATTTCAGATACTTAGTTAGATGCCATCCACATGCTCTAGAATTTTCTTCAATACCAAGGTACTGGGGTAGCCTACACATACTATTCCTTAAAAAACAATCAGATCTATAGCACACATTAAAAAAATCATAATTTCACTTTTTATACTCAGATGGGTCAATATTTAATTCTGTGATAAGAGAGACACAAGGAAAAGAAACCCAGTGGCTATAAAGAGAAATATCCAAACATTTAATGGCTTAAATATACAAGATGGCAATAAACAGTAGAAATTGAATAGTTTGGTTTTTACAATGTGGAATGTCATCAATCAGGTTAGGACAAGGCAGCCATCACATAACATATACACATTGTGTAGTAAGATCTACAAGCATACCCTTCCTGACTTCCTGCAATGGTACTGATGCTTCAGGACCCTCTTCTTCCACACGCCAGACACAGTGAATTGCTCTCCAATAGCTCAGCTGTTCATCTTCTGGCGATGTAGAACTTTGAGAATTACAATTATAGTTTGTTTTGAAAAGCACCTTTCCTTTGATATCTTCCATTTATTAAAAAAAAATCACATTGAGATCACATGTCCTTCTTAAGCCCCTCCTTGCCTTTGTAATTTGGTTGTTTAAAACAAATAACATTAACTCAGTCAAGACATCCATAACAAATAAAAACACATTTCCAAGTAGGCTGGAATGAAATAGATCAGAGACTACTATATTTCTTGAGTTGGTCATAAAGGAAGAGGGAAGTAGTTTATCTGCCCACGATGAATCTGGTGCCTGGGCTGTATCCACACAGCCGGTGTGAAGGGACAGACCACACGATCATGGCTGTGACTAGCTGACATCCACAAGGTCCATAGCCACAGTGGGACGTGAAGGTCAGCTCTTGGCAGCTGTTTTGAGTGTTGGTCTGCTTATGTAAGTTTTTAGACTGGTGTAGGATCCATCAAGCAATGCGAGAGCAGGACAGGGCCCGGTGGTTCCACAGTTCAGTGACTAAGGAACTGGCCATTTCCATTAGAGAATGAGGGTAGAGAGGTCTTGATTTAACTACTGCCTGTTGGAAACAGCCCTTCTTTTTGCCCACAATCACAGTTCTGATGTATCTTCATGAATTCCTGTTGCAATTTTTTTTAAAAAAAAATTCAACTCTAAAAACATCCTTCAGAAAACCATGACTGAATCACTCACAAATGTAGCCCCAGGGAAACAAGTGTTCTCTCTTTATTGTAGTTCCTTTCAGAATTGAAATAACACAATAACTACTGTAGACATGGCCTCTTAGTACAGCACACATGTTTTGCCTCTCTCTAGCACCTGAAACCTTAGGTTAATATATTTTTTGAATCTTTCTTTCTTTCCCTGCCCCCCTTCAACCAGAAGTTGGTCAGATTTACCACCGTGTTAAAGACAAGTCAAGTTTGAAAGAGGTTTCAGACAAGAAAGTTGGGTGTGCTGGGCTCAGACGACTACTACTACATGAAGAGCAATATTACAACTAAGTGGTATAATTTTCTACAAAACCCAAACAATGCAGCATTAGAAGGTGCTCACTAAGGTGCTTCTCAATTCATGTTTTTAATGGGCTGTATCAGACACACAGATAAACAAATATGGATATGTAGGCATACACAAACGTGGACACAGTTCTGTACAACTTATGTCTTAGATACTTATATGTTTATATCAGAACCACACAGGGGAAACAAAATAAATCCAAGCTTCAGCTCCCTGAATTGATGAAAATCGACTAACTCACAAAAACATCGAAATATTTCAATTTCATATAAAATATCTACAAAAATAGATAGCATTTACAAAAACTAGATAGTATTTCCAGTTTTCCTTAGTAATTATTCACCCAGTTCCTTCCACTTCTTTGTCTTCTCAAAAGGTGGCCATCTCCAGCAAGGAACGCTTAAACAGCTGAGCATTTCTGGACAGGTCTGTCACCTGGTGCACCATTTCCTGCAAGGCGGTGGTACTGGGGTAGTGGAGGGCGGCCATTTTGGTCGCCATCACTATCGTCTTGAGCTGTTCGCAGAGCTGGTTGCTGGAGTTCCTGACTTTGTTGCGAATGTCCTGGGCAGCCACCTGCCTTGTCAGAGTGTCTCCAATGAACACCAGTTTGTGCGCACTAAGAATGACAAACTTGCTGTGCGCCACAAAGATCCGTGGGGGTTGGGCTGAGCTGACGCAGCTGAAGAGGGCGTCGATGGCGTTGAGTAGGGAAATGAAATGGGTCTCGCACTGGTCATAGTAGAAGCAAAGCAACTGCCTATCCTGAGCACCCACACTGTTGTTGGTGGTTGGGAGGCTCTGAGAGGGCTTCCATTTAGAGATGTCATTCTCCACAGGCTTGGTGATCTCTTGTTCCAACAGCTGGAACTGACTCAGCTAAAAGGAAGAGAACAGGTTTCATTAAGGGCAAGGCATACATTGTAAAGGGAAAGAAATATGGGTGTGGGGTCAAAAGATATCAGCTTCATCTTTAGTAGATGCCAGGTACCTAGGAGCTGTGAGACCTTATCCAGGATGCCTTGCTTCCTAAATTGTGCAACGTGGACACTGGGAAGAGGATCCCTAGGGGATCCTCCAGCATAGATCTTCTGTTATGACACCATTTGTCTTTTTTTGCACTCTAACTGGAAGGCAACAGCCTTACCTTCTAAGGCCATTATGAGGGCTCAATAAAATACTATTATTCACAAAGTGAATATTATCATTATTATTCGCAAAGTGTTTGTACCGGTGTTTGGTGAGTTGTAGGCTCTATTTAATTTTTTTTAAAATAATGTTGGGAGGCAGCAAGGGAAAAGCAGATGTAGTGACCTTTCTGTTTGTTACTTCCTGGGTAAGGCCTTTCTTCAAGATGGAAAGTTCATGAAGATTCTCTCTCCTATTTGCACTGTTAAGATGGACACATTGTGGTCTGTTACTGCCGAGAACTCTTAGAAATGGCGTAGGGAAAATGACACAACAAAGAAATCTCAGCATTTCTAATTTGCCGTATTTTATAGCATGCATGTGTAGGTCAGAGGACTCTTCATGGGTGCTGGTTCTCTTCTCCTGTGTGGTTTCTAAGACTCCAACTCCGGTCATCAGGGTGGCAATAAGTGCCCTTACACAGAACCATCTCAACAGTCCTAGGACCAGATTTCTTGATGCTATCATTAGCATCCCTAACTGGACTGTTCTTTCGAATAGAAATGATAATTTCTAGCTATGTTACTAAGAATACTGATTTTGGGAGTCAGTTAATCTTTCATCCTGACTCAGAGCCGAGTCAGCTCAGGGACACCCTCATCTTGCTTCCTTGCTAAGAAGTGCATAGTCGATTTTCTATTCCATGGAAACTACTTGCTTCCTAGGAATTACCTTAGTGTCCGCTAGCTTTCCCAAACTCTGCTGTCCTATTGGGCCGACTGCCAATATAAGCATAGCAGATACAGGGTGGTGTCTTAATATTATTTGATAATTATGAATTTGATTTCAAATCATGTGTCTGTAGAGGGTAGTACTTTTCCATTTTATCGAGAGGGAACTGGCCCATTACAGTGATGTTCAAGTCTACACAGCTGTTGGCTGGAAAACTCTGATTTGCTAGAGACATCTTGTCACTTCATGTTGTGATATGCCATTTCATTTCATCTTAAAGTGCATATAAATCTTTAGTCCATTTCTCTTTGTTTTCGTATCCTTGGCTTCACAATACCTAGCCTTACCTGCTATACAAACTAAACCTTTGAGTGAACACCCCCTGCTCAGAACTCTTGGTAAATGGACTTATATATGTCTGATAGACATTGGCTCCTTCCCTCTGACCCTTAGACTGGACCATACAAAAGACAGGGAGAGGGGTGGGGTCTAGGGGAGAGTTAGACTCAAACTCTCTTAGGAGTTTGATAAGCACAAAAGGGAGTTGACCATTATCTAAGGAATCCTAGATGAAGTGACATCTACAGAGGTTTTGAAGTTGGGCTCAATGCACACACCTGCAAGGCCAATAGTCAAAAGGTTGAGGCAGGAGAATACCAACTTTGAAACCAGCCTGGACTGCATTGTGAAAACTTATCTCAAAGCATTACAGAATACCACAAAGCCCTATAGGAAGGGCTTTGAGTGGCCATTTATGAGTCAAAGTTATATGTGAACCGAGTGAAGTGATTGGAGAAAATGTTGGAGAGTAGAGAAGAAGGCAGATACTGGAAGAGAACATCAAGAATACAGTCCTTGCTTTCTTTGGTTTTGGTTGCATCTCATTCCCTGGAATTCCCTTATTTGGCCTCAATGGAAAACCAGTTAGCTTGGGCTTGCCTGACTTGGGTCTTGTGTCTTGAGACTGAAAGCTTTAAACCAAGTACTCCTAACGGGTGATAGATGTGCAGGCACAGTCTGAACAAACACTGCCATTTGGATGCAATCCAGGCACACTCAGCTGTAGTCATAGGCCACACACCTTCACTTTGTTCTCTTGTCCTATTACATGCCTGGGACTTCCTTCTTCCTGCCAGTGTGCCGGGAGGACCCCAGGCTTTGGGAGCTCTCCGTTCCCTACCAAACGGTGTGCTGTCTGCTGTGTTCAAACCTACCTGGTGATGCTCCAGCTGCGCCTTACTCTGCTTCATGATGTTCTCCTTTTCCAAGAGCTCCTTCTGCTGTCGCTCAAACTCCTCCTTGCCCTGGTGTGTTCAAAACAAAGACAGTATTACCTCCTTGCTGTGAGACACTTATGGGGACAGTTTCACTGACAAGTATACTCAGACCTTTATTATCCACTGGCCACTTCCCTCATGTCCAGTTAGACATTGTAAACCAGAGATTAGCGACTTCTGGAATTGCCATGGAGATAGGCTGAAGAGTAAAGCCTGTGTCCGTGTGGGCCACCACGGTCACTGCTAGCTCCAGTTGAAGAGCTTCTGAAGATTCCCAAGCATTCTTTTTCCATGGCTCTTTTAAAATAGATTGGATGTGAACCATGTGCTTCCAAACAAAGGTTAAAAAAAATGGGTGCATAGTTCACTTCTGATTCCTTTGACTATTCTGCATCTCTCTACCCATCCTTAGTATTCTCCAGTCTACAGCATCAGAAGACCAGTGGAATGTTAAATGCTTTCCTCTAACCTCGGCCAATCCTCAGCATGAGATGTGGTTCAGTTGATCCTTTCTACTCTCTTGCGTCTGGGGGCTGCTGGTATTTTAATCGTTTTCAGCCTAACTCATGGCTCTCAGTCCAATGGAAAAGAATGGCCGCCTAAAGCACTAAGCCAAACACAAAGGCATGGATTATGGTAGAGTGTTGGAATTCTTCAAAGCAGACAGGGAAGCCTTCAGGGTTCCAGGTCCATTTGGGAGCTAGCACAGTTTATACTCATAGGAAGCAGTTTGTGGATTTTAACATAAGTAGGTCAAGCTGTTGGCCACTTGGCAAGGGATCACAGGGTCCTCTGGATCTGATGGAGCTCTGTGTCTTTGTAAGCAGCTAAACATACACACATACACAGACACACAGACACACATACACATATGCACACACTGTAGGCTGAAAGAGTACCTTAGAAACTCTCTATGTACATATATTTCCAATAATTTCTAAAAAATTAACAGTGATATATATTTAAACTTATTTCTGTTATGATGAGCTGTTCCATGAACCTGTGCCATAAAAACACAAGCCGAGGGAGAAGTGATTCTATGGCTGATGGACTCACCAGTCAACAACATTGATGAGTCTCCTCCAGCTTTCCTGAGGTGTATCAATGAGATGTCATACAACCATGTGAGCTAAATTAATTCTCAAAATAAAATTAAGGTCCAGGGAAGTTAGACAAAGTGGCTGTACATTTTTTTGGACAACCTCACCCTCAGTTTTCACAACAGTTAGATTAACATGTTTTGCTATCGGTCCAGCTCACAGCCTTATGGACATCAGCCTCCTATCGGTCCAGCTCACAGCCTTACGGGCATCAGCCCCGAGTCTGGGTGGTTTATAGGTCTTACCTGTAGGTGAACATAATCATAATCATCCATCCAACTCCGCTCAGAACCGTCACTGCTACCGCAGTCTGGTGGCTGGTCCTTGCTTAGACTAGGAGGCAACGGCTTACTGTGGACCTGGGCTTTGTAGTCACCAGGATGCAGTGGCTGCATCTGGGAGCCCGGATGTGTGTACTCGCTTGAGTTCATGATGCTGTTGGGCCCATTCTTCAGATGGGAATTGGCAGGATCTGCTCTAAAGAGGGTCTCCGCGTAGGTGCTGATGGTGGTGGTCAGTTGTTTGGCGTCGTCTGGCACTGTCTTGGCGACCATCACAAACCGGTCTAGGTCATCACACTTATTTTGGGGCTTATTGATAGCTAAAATATTCAGGGACCAGCTGCATTCATTCAAGTCATGGCTGGTTTGGCTTAGAATCTGGTGGGAATCTTCTACTCTTTGGAGTTCCCGCTTCATTTTGTTGTGGAGGACCAGTTCTGGGAGGCAGGAGGCATTGGCTAAAGCTCCCTTGGCAAAATGGAGGTATTCTCGTAAGAACAGCTCTACTTTGTCCACCGCGGTGCGGATCTCATTGATGTGCCTTTCCATGTATCCGTAGCACCTCCAGTCTGTGGTGACCAGTGACATGAGGCTGCACACACCCATCTCCAGGGTCTGCTGGAGCCGATAGAGCTTCTCTATGGCTGTGTCTGGGTCCAGTCGGAGCCTTTTGTCTTGAGACGGGGAGGCTGACAGTGAAGACTCCTTTGAGGAGGTGGAAGAGGTGGACATGTTACTCCTGGTACTGCCAGTGCTGGAGAAAGACAGTCTGTTGATCCCATCTACCACGTCCCGAGAGCCTTTGGCATCTGCTGGGTTGTGCAGAGGGACATCGTAGACACCGTCTCTTTCCTCCGGATTTGCCTTTTCACTGGTTTCTGTTGGTACCTCCAGAAACTGAACTCCCCGGGGGACATCATAGGCATCACTCTGAGTGTCCCCAGACTGTCCCAGCTGAGAGGGTGCATGGTGCAGGGAAAAGCTCTGGTGTCTTCGTGCCATTGGTTCGACACCTCCTGGAGCATCACAGGGGAATTTGATGTGAAGGTCCTTGCCTGCTGTCTTGGTGCTGGTTGGAGGGATGTCATAAACCCCCTCAGGTCTGGTGTCTGGTTTTCCATCTTGCTTCATTGGAGGAGGGAAATCATATTCCTTTTCCCTGAGCCCTGCCTCATCTCGGCAAGCCGATGGTGGAATGGCATAGACCTAAAAACGTAAGTAAAAAGCCATTTTATTTGTTCAGTTGAGACTTTGATGGAGGCAGAAAGTGAATAGCGTGGTCCAGAGTTCACAGCACTGTTCGTTCCATCTTCTTCCTCTCCTCTCATCATTTACTACCTCAGATGTTTCCCAGCATGCAGCATACTCCTTAGAGGATGTATGCCTTTGTCCTATTACCTGAGCATTCTTAACCATTCTTGTTGCTAGCTTGGGTATAGAGCCCTCCCTCCTAGCTAAATTGCTCATCACTGGGTTGCAGTCTCATGTTTCTAACCATTCACTGACTGTCCTACACAAACTGATCTATGCTGAGAGACAGAAGACATTGATACACTGGGCAGAGGGACCTGTGTTCCATTCTTGGTCATCAGGCTGCCTGTGTGTGTGTGTGAAGCTGCCTGGGTCTTCTTTGTATTCAAAGGCACAGTCCCCTATCTGTTCAGCAAAGCTAACTGCACTTGCAGTGCAAGCAGGCCCAGAAGATGACAGAAAAATCAAATGAGCTACTTCTTATGTAGAGACAAAGGAAGCTGTAGACCCTTCTAGAAATATGTGATGTGTTAGATACTGCCAAACTGAACATACTATCTCCTCTTCCAATGGACTCTCATGATTGATGTCTTCATATTTTCGGGGACTCAAAATTTGTAATAATAATGGCTTTCTTCTCTCCTTTGCTTCCTTCCCTCTTTCTCTTTCTTCTTTCTCTCCTTTCCCCTTTTAGAACTGCCATTCTTGTTTTATCCCAATAAACTATGACACATTCCACTCCCCCCCCCCACCACACATTGAGGTACTCATCCACATACTGTGTTTTTCCAGTTCACTTACCCCTTGGGTGGGGGGAATGTCATATACCCCTTGAGGTTTTATCTCTCCCACTGGAACTGAAAACACAGGGCCTTTTACTGAGGAAGGAGGGATGTCATATACCTGAAAAGAAACACTCAAGTTACCCAGAATGCAATGGAATCTGCTGTTCAAGTCCCTTGCTATTGTTTCTGTAAGGATTCATTCATCAGGTCATACATAGACTTGGTCGTTAGTAGTGTTTCATGTCATCAGGGGCTTCTGGATGTTTTCTTTATGACTCTTGGATTCTTTGATTTAGGTTAACTATGAAAACAATCTTACGTGAACTATCTGCTCTATAATTTAGATCATTTAAATTACACACTTCCAGAAATAAAATGACAAACCGATAAAGCAGATGAGAAATTTCTCAGATAAAAGACTAGACTTTCTGATAAGGCAAACCTAAGAAATACAATGTAAGCAACACCGACTGAAATGGCCTCTGGACAGGCAACCTCCACAAGGTAAGGTTGTGGCTGATGTCCCTCTTCTCCTGTACGTTCCTAAAGAGCTGCTGCCCCCTACACCAGCTCCCCTGGTGATGTTCCCATTGCCTACCCCTTGAGTGCTGTGGGAAGGAGGGACATCGTAGACATCCTTTTGGTATCTGGATGGGTACTCGTACACATAGCCATGGCCCGTCCTCACTGGGGTGATCACCTGTGGGTAAGAATACACAAAGATGTCAAACGTCAGCCCTGAGTCCTCAGCATACTTATCAGCCTGTGTTGAGAAACATATCCCTAATCAATCCACCAGAGAAAGGAGAGAAAGGAGAGAAAAAGAAGGAAGGAAAGGAGAAAAAGTATGGGAGGGTGAGAGGAAAGGAAGATACAAGGTCAGAATATGAAAGAAGTGACTGAAATATGTTTATTTCTTTTCTTAAGAATTTTCCAAAAATCTGATCAAAATTCATCAATGGACTCTCAATTCCCTATATTCAAGGAGATATGTTTAAATTATGAAAGTTGGACTGCAGGGATCAGCAGTTAAGGGCACTTGCTATGGGCACTTGCTATTCTTTTTTTTTTTTTTGAGACAGGGTTTCTCTGTATAGCCCTGGCTGTCCTGGAACTCACTTTGTAGACCAGGGTGGCCTCGAACTCAGAAATCTGCCTGCCTCTGCCTCCCGAGTGCTGGGATTAAAGGTGTGCGCCACCATGCCCGGCTGGCACTTGCTATTCTTACAGAGGACCTGGGATTGGTTCCCAGTACTCACATGGCAGCTTACAACCATCTTCATCTCTGGTCCCAGAGGCACTGATAGCCTCTTCTGGCCCCCAACAGCATCAAGCATGTGTGTGTGTGTGTGTGTGTGTGTGTGTATGTGTGTGTGTATGAATATATTATAAAACACTTGTATACATACATATAAAATAAAAATAAATTATGAAAGTCTTAGCTGATCCTTTCGGAGTGGCTAAAGTACAACAGTACAGTTTTTTTTTTTTTTTTTTTTTTTTTTTTTTTTTAACGAGGCTCCAAGGCTTTTGTAAAGAACATAAACAAATAGTTTGGCCACTTAAAATTCCTCTCATACCTAACCCAGTATGCCTCTTTATCTGAAATTATTATTGTGATTATAACTGAAAATTCCATGGGTCACCCTAATCCTTTCATAGAGCCGCTGATGAACAGTCCTGTTCTTATAATTGCCTGGGGATGTTCACTTTACTTTATGAGACAAGGGAAATACAGTTTCCCACAGTGTCTCTAGGAGACCCTGTTCCAACATCCTTGGATGGTCAAGGCCAAGGTGCTGTGTTTTGCAAGTAACCTCCATATATGTGTTTTGTATGTAACCTCCATATATCATTGGACACACTTCAAACCCTTTCCCAATGTTTTTATAGTCTACAATGTTATATAAACACCATACAAACACCAAGTCAATAGATGGTATGCAGTATTATTTAGAGAACAACGTCACACATTTTCACATCTTCATTGTAGATGCAATTATTTTCTAAATAATTTCTGCTTACAGCTGGTTGTCTCCATTGATATGGACTCCATGCGGCAGAGAATGAATTGTGTTGATGAGGAAACCCTCAGACTCTCAGCCGTGAAGTGTCTTGTCCTCTAGTCTCTCATCATCTCCCCATTTCCACTAGGGAAGCAAATACCCTACATCCAGCCATTGGCAGAAGTCAAATACATGCACCATGAACTCTGGCATCTAGAGCCAAAGTTAGCCAACAGAATCTTACCTAGTGGACTGGCCTGTTCACCCTCCCTCCCTCCCTCCCTCCCTCCCTCCCTCCCTCCCTCCCTCCCTCCCTCCCTCTTTTTATGTGGATGCACTCTCTGGTATAGGCACACGTGGAGAGCAGCAGTCAATCAACGTCATGTTTGTTTTTCTATTTCTCTCTACTTTATTTTATTGAGACAGGGTCTCCATACTGACCTAGAGCTCACCACTTGGTCAGACTGGCTGACCTGGGAAGCCCTGAGACTTGGCTCTTCCCGCTGACCATACCAGCACTGTGGTTATAGGCAGAAGTTTTTCCATGTATGTTGGGGATCTGAACTCAGGACCTCTCATTTATACAGCAAGCACTATACCCACTGTAGACTCTTATGTCCATAGCTAGGTACTGACTGGTCGTTTTAAAACACGATTTCAACGCAATCCATTTGCTCTTTCCAGGGTTTGAAAATGGCCCAGTCTTACTTTTTTTTTTTTTTTTCCCAAGCACCCCACTTCCAAACCATTAACAGTCCTACACTGCCCACCATGTCTTTGAAAAAAGACTTCAAAAATTAGGAGGAACTGTCTGTTCCCAGGAGGCCTTTCATCTTGAATGTGAAGACTCTGGCGTCAGGCTGCCTATAAAACTATGTGGAAAATGCCCCATGCCCACCTCAAGCTGAACAGAATGGAACACCACCAAGGTCACGAGTGTCTGTACCCCAGGGCCTCCCACATCTCCTGGTCCAATTTTGTTTAAAATGCCTGATGCTTACAACTGATTATTTCTTACATTGAAGGTAAAGGAGATTAGTATGCAGCAAACATTTCCACCCAGTCTCTCCATTGTCTCGGGTTTAGAAAAGGAACTCAGCGCTTTAAGTTTGTTGGCAGAGAGTGACGGAACCAGTTTCTGAGGAAGCCATTGTATTGTGCACAGTAAATATTCATTCCTTCATAAAGCAGGGGCTGTTGGCTAAAATCCTTTAGTGCTATTTATGTGTTGTTTTTTTTTTGTGTGCACTTACCATTGTGCAGAAGAGATATGAAGATCTTAAAGACTTTCCGTTTATAGATCTCTATTTAGCTTTGTAATAGAACTTGCTCACAACCCAGTTTTGGTTGAATGTAGAAGCTTCTTAGCTTGTTGTGCAAGCTGCCAAGTTAGGGATGCTACTGAACTAATCCTGATTAAGCTGAAGACGAGCATCCTTCTTCACCTTGGAGGGCAGGGAGGAAGAGAGGGCAGTGCTGATGCCTGAGTGTGGTATTGGGGAATACAAGCAGGGCGAGACCCTTAGAGAGGGATGGGGACCAATCTATCCCTTGCCTTTGTGGCCCTTCCCTGGCAGGGCACACACAGGCTTCTTGGTATTTACCATTCCACTTCCTGACAAATGTCACAGAACCCCAACTTGCTCTCTCTTTCTCATTTAGAGGATGCCTGTGGTCATCTGGTGTTTAAAACTTTGCATTCCAAACCAGTCATTTTTCCTTGTTTACGCAGTTAGAAACACAGATGGTCAAAACCACGAAAGGGAAAAAGCCAATAAAATAGAGCCTTCCCATCCCAGCATTCCCGATGGTATGATCCAGCTCACACAGACCCAGCAATGCTGTTGAAGTGAGGCCAGAGCTTTGCCTCTGGTAGAACAAGTCCAGGGCATTTAGTGATACATGTGGCATCTTAGGTAAAACTGATGGAGCTTTCTTCAGAGCTAGCTTTGCCTATATCCTTCCTAGGACCCTCTCCAGGCCAATTGCGTGTTCCCTCCTCAAGGCAAAGTGCTTGGCTAGCCTGACCTTCAGGCTCTTTCTTCCTGCTTGACGGAGCACACGAAAAGCACACCATCCCCACACTCATCCTCTTAGAACCACTGACCTTCAGCCCAGGAGGCAGACCAACAGCTGACCATGACCTTGAGTTTGGAAGAATTCTCCTGGGTTTAAATGGAATCACCACACAAGGGCATTTTTACACTAGTTTCTCAATAAAATCAAGTCTGTTTTTTTTTTTTTTTCTTTTTTTAATCATGTCCCTTTTCTCTTGGTTTGTTTTTCTTCTTCTGCAGTCCTTTTATTCTATGTATTTATTTTTAGTTGCAAAGGCTTAGCCCAAGGAATTACCAAGTTGACCTCTTAATTCATTACTGCTTCCCAGGGAGCTAAGCAGTGTGGTAGGCTGGGACCCTGAAGGTCCAGAACTACAGCTGCCCCCTGATTATGATCATCCCTCGAAGGGTCTGCATGGTCATTTGTGGCTCTGTTGCTGTTCCTGATGATGAATCCTGTTGTCAACTACCCGGAAAACCCCCAGAAGAGCTACAAAGCAGAGAAGAGATTGTAACCATTAAGGGTTTTTTTTCCTCCTTTATATATATTTTTCAAAACCTCTGATTGCTTGTTGTGTGAGTGTTTTGTGTGTGTGCGTGAGAGAGTATGTGTATGTGTGCATATGTGTATGGGAACATGAAGGGGTATGTGTGCACACGCATGCATGAGTATGTGTGTGTATGTGCATATGCATGAATGCGGGTGTTTGTGTATGTGCACATATGTGTGTGTGGTATGTGTATGTTTGTGTACTTGTGTGTTGTGTAGGGTGTGTGTGTGTGTGGAGTGGTGGTGTATGTGTGTGTGCTTGTGAGTATGTGAGTGTGTGTGAGGGCCAGAGACTGACATCAGGTGACTTCTCAACCTCTTTCTACCCTTTTTTTTTTTTTTAATTTAAGAATAGATGCCCATAATATGCTTGTATTATGTGTTCAGGCACTACTATTACCAGGTGTGGTGCTACACACTGGTAACCCCAGCACTCAAGAGGCTGAGGCAGGAGGATTGTGAGTTTGAAGCTAACTTAGGGCGCATAGCAAGAGTGTCTCAAACAACAACAATAACAAATAATAATAAAAAAAAGAAAGAAAAAGAAACATTTTTCTTTCAATAAATTAAACTTCCTCCGCTGCCAAGTATATGTCAGTTTTATTTAAGAGATTGAAGAACAGGTTAAACTCTTAGCTCTGAAGGTCAAATCTCTGCTGCTAAATAATGTTTCACATTAAAATTCCATATAAAAAGATTTAAAAACACTTAGTGTTTTTTATGTATGTGTACCATGGGCATTCAGTAGCCGCAGAGGCTAGAAGAAAGTGGCCGGTCTCCAGTTGGGCCGGTGGATAGTTGTGAGCCACCATGTAGATGCTGGGAACTGAAGCCGCCTCAGCCAGGATGGCCAGTGATCTTAACTGCTGAGTCATCTTTGCAATCTAATCTTCTTCTTCTTCTTCTTCTTCTTCTTCTTCTTCTTCTTCTTCTTCTTCTTCTTCTTCTTCTTCTTCTTCTTCTTCTTCTTCCTTCTCCTTCTTCCTTCTCCTTCTCCTCTTCTCCTTCTCTTCTCCTCCTCCTCCTCCTCCTCCTCCTCCTCCTTCTTCTTCTTCTTCTAGATTTATTTTATGTATATGAGTACGCTGTATCTGTACAGATGGTTGTAAGCCATCATGTACTTGCTCCGGCCCAAAGATTTATTTAGTATTATATGTAAGTACACTATAGCTGTCTTCAGATACACCAGAAGAGGGAGTCAGATCTCATTATGGATGGTTGTGAGCCACCATGTGGTTGCTGGGATTTGAACTCAGTACCTTTGGAAGAACAATCGGCGCTCTTAACCGCTGAGCCATCTCTCCAGGCCCCTCATCTTATTCTTTGAGATAGAATTTCCCACTGAACCTAGAGCCCATCAATCTGGGAATGCTGGCTGGCCAATGACCTTGAAGTGTACCTGTTTTCACCTTCCCAGTGCTGGGATTGTAGACATATACACACACACGTATGTACATTCATACATACATACATACCTATATACATACCCATAGTTGGTTCTTACACGGGTGCCAGAGCTCCCAATTTAAGTCCTCATGCTCACACGGCAGGGACTTTACATACTAAGTCATCTTAGTAGCTATTCATTGTATGCATTAAAGGGGTTCAGTTTTGTAGTCTCACACATACACATAATTCGCACTGAGAACTATAAGCACTTACAAACGAACGCATGGAATCAATCTCTAGGGCTGGTCCCTGCCAGGAAGAATGAAAGACCAAAGACCTAGGATATGCTAGCCCTCTAATTAAGGTGTTTACATAAGAACAAGGGAGCAACCTCAGCTGTTCTGCCTTGCACTTTAGCAGCATTTAATTCTCCCTGCATTGAGCCTTAGATCCCCACTGCAGGAACTGCTTTTGAAGATCTTTCTGACACAGCCTGTATTTTGTAGCTTCAGGTTCTGAACCCACAGGTTCAACCAAGCTCAGGGGTAGGGAGTGCATGAAAACAGTTCCCACCCGCACCACACATATGCCGATTTCCATTTCTCTTCGTCATTCTTTCTTAAATAATACGGTCTAACAAGTACGTGCACAGCGTCTAATTGCATCAGGTTTTGAAAGGTGCCTAGAGATGATTCAACGTCTATGTGCAGATGTGTGCAGGTTATATAGGCATTATGTCATTTTCTGTAAGGTCTTTGGAGTTCCTGGAGTGAATTTCCAGAGAGGTAATCTACTTTCATGATTCATAATTTGGAAAGCTGGGCACACTGGCTTTAAAGGAAAGGCCCATTTGGACAGCAGCAAGCTAGAGACTGTGGATTGGAGAAGAGACTCTTTGGGGCTCTTTGTTGATGTTTCTGCAACCAGCTTGCCTAGGTTTATTCTTTGACAGAGCAAAGACCCTTCATTCAGCTGCTTGAAAGCCCAGCAAACAGGTACAGAGGAGAAACAGCCATACTTCTGTACTTAGGAGCAGGCGCACATCCTATTGAAAGGGAGGCGACCATGCTTGCGTTCAGTCAACTACTGGGAATGTGTTATCAGATCTTGCACGTTTTCAGATGCCAGAAGTGTAAATCTGGTTTTCAAAATTTGAAGCAGTGTGTTGGCTGACTAAATCACACCTCGGGCCCCTATGCTGCCTGGTTTGATTTCTCCAGTATGTTATTTTTTGTGTGTATGTATTCTCTCTCCTTCATTGAGACCTTGAAACCTCCAAGTTCTGACCAATACCATCTCTATCAAGACTGAAAGACTCTGGTTTCCTCAAATGCCCTGAAAACCCACACATCTGCACCTGCTTTGTCCATTCAACTCTTTCCTCTCCCCTTATCTTCAGATAATATCATGATTTCAGAGTCAAGTCAAATTCCTGTCTCCCAGAAAGCCTTCCCTAGATGGATAAACTACCTCTGTCTTTGTAACACTCCAAGTAATTTACATATTTATATTCATGTCTGACAGTGCATGTGACTTATTGTTTGACTCTCTCGGTGAACCTCCTGTTGCAGCAGGGCTTATAACCGTGCCTTGGATAAAGCAGATTTTAGGAAAGATGATGCTAGAAGGAAGGGAAATGATGTCTGCCTACATAGAATAAGTCAGATTTCCAGGTTGGGCAGCTCTGAAGTGAGTATCATACCCCAGGCTGAAAGGCACAACTCATATCAGCCATGGTGATGCTGGTCAGGATGTAGTTAGTTCATATTTTAGTCCAGCGATTTCGAGGCTGTTTGCCTTCAAAGTGTTTCATGATTAAACATGAAGATAAAACAAAAAATCACTAGCTTGGTATGTTTAAGTTAGATGAGAAGAGAGTCATCTTTACACATATGTGAAGGATTGAAAGAGAGGCCCAGGAGGCACGAGGGACTTCAAATCAAAGCCACAAATGACAGGGGACTCCGCTTCTTCACAGCCACCAGTAGACTTACTTAGGTTATTATTTTATCAGTGCTGCCAATATCATGATTATCCTCAATGGAAATCAAGATACTCCAGGGGAGAGCCCTGCGGGGAAGAGTGCTTTCATAGGGTTTAGAGATGAAGGACTTTTCCAAAGGGAAGGGTGATGAGATCCTAGGCTCAGGGTATGGGATGAAATTCTTATCAGTGGGAGAGCACAAACTAATGCTTGTCAAGAGGGTCTAGGAACCAAGAACTAGGACATGGAGCTTGCTCTCGGCAATGTCTATAATATGCAAAGCATTGGCTTACAGATAACTTCTCTTGGGATGTCACTGGGGCCAAGGCCTCAGCAAATCTATTTGGGCCATGTCTTACCTCGAGTATCTGTCTGCCTCACCTTCCTAATACAAAGCTGGGGTTAGGAAACCTTTGCCCTGTCAGCTGCCTGCTCACTGGAGCCCCAAGTGAAGCAGGGAGGAAGTAGCCATCTACCATTCTCCAAGACAAGTTCCCCTTATCCCCACCCCCGGCCTCCCCCAAATCCTCAGGTTCTCCCATGTCTCTCTCTACTCTTCCTTCAATGCAACATCTCACCCCTCCCCTACTTCCTCACACTACTGGCAGCTGTGAGGGACAAAATAGTGCAAGCTGAAAAGTTGTTCTCATAGAAGCCGACAAGGAATGGAACGGTGATTACCTGGGGCATGGGTGAGGAGAGGGCTGGGCAGAGAGCATGCAGGATGGATACAGGCATCCAGTTGGATAGAAGAAAGGAAATTTGAAAGTTCTATGTCACAGAAATGTAACTGCAGTTGACAAGCATTAATTGTATATTCCTAAATAGTAGAGAGGATTTCAAATATCCCCAACATTAGAAAATGATAAATGTTTGAGCCGATGAACAACCTACCCTTATCTGATCATGTACAGAAATATCCTGTAAATATGCACAATCACTATGTATTATTTTTAAAATAATATAAATTTGATACATACACATACACAATAATATAAGTTTTACACATACATACATACACACACACACACAGCACAGAAAAATATTTGAGTAAGAAGACTTGGGTAGAGTGGAGGAGAGACATGGAGATGGGCTGGAAGTATTGCTTCCATTCTAGTTGTTTTCGGGTCTATCATCTACCTATTTACCATCTATATATTATCCTTTTCTGGTATACAACAAAAAGCTAGAGTTGGGGATGTAGCTCAGTGGTAGGGTATGTGTCTAGCTTACGCAAGGCTCTGTGTTCTGTTCTTAGCACTGTCAAAAATCTTTACAAAAATCACAAAATACAATTTTAAGAAAAACTAAAAAAAAAATAAAAAAATAAAGAATTCCACCCAGAAGCCTTTTCTTCTATGAGTATCATAGCACCCACAAAATCATGATAGTGATTGCCATGACTTTTGATTTTGCAGATAATTTTGTATCCCATCATTTTCTTCCAGAATCACTGCAAAACAGCTTCAGAAATGGCACACATTGTGTAACCATTTGCCTCTGCCATTCAGATGTGGGCAGGTCAGATGGCTCAGTAAGTAAAGGGGCTTGCTGCTAAACCTGACAACTTAAGTTCAATCCCTGGGACCCAGATGCTAGGAGAGAATCGGCTCCTGCAAGGTGTACTTTGATGTTCATATACATACCACAAATGTACGTGTGCATACTCACACACACACACACACACACACACACACACACACACACACACACACAGAGAGAGAGAGAGAGAGAGAGAGAGAGAGAGAGAGAGAGAGATTAGATATTGCCTAAACTCCTGACCACGATGCAACAGAGCAGGAAGGTGAATAACCAGGCTTTGCTGTTTTGCTGTCCTACCCTAAGGCTTTCACCAGAACTAGGCAACTCAGGAAATACTCGGCTCAGAGAGCACAACAGGCGCTAACGAGAGGTTAGGACATGTCACTACAGCAACAGACCCACAGACAGCCTTGCCCTTAACAAGGCCTGAGATGGTCTAATGAGCAAGCGTGTCACATGACGAGCGTCTATTGCTTTGCTTTGGCTCTGGTGGGAAATACAGTTAGACTGCTCCCTGCCCCTCTAACCACCCCCCCCTCCCTTGATTTATTTATACTACCTTTCTTTGGGTTTCCTACATTAACAAGACTGTTTTGATTTCTAAAACTGCTTATTAGATAGAAACCATTTCATTCAAATGAAATAATAAAAACGAAAAAGCTCTAGCAGAGACACCACTGCCTTCACTGGGTTTCATAATAACCCTTTGTCTTAAATGAGCAATTTACCCTCTTCCCTTTTTACAAGAAAACCCTAGGAATAGAAATATCACCACTACCATTGCCAGCCCACTAGGACGGGGACTCAGTTTTCAGCAACTGAGAGCTACAGTGGGCTGCCTATTTGAAATCCAAGATCATGTCTTGCACTTCTATGAGAAGAGGAAAAGCTACACATTGTCTACCCTGGATTTATTAATTCTCTATAAATTCTCTCTCTGTCCAGCTTGGGTGCAGCAGTGAGCTCACTTGTTTACTTGCATAGCAACAATATAATGAAAACTCAGTCTGGCTTTAAAAAAAAACTCCCTTCCAAGCTATCTCTAGGCTCAACCCATCCTGATGCTTCTCTTGCATTCAATGGAGACATTTTTTCACTCTATTTTGGGGACACGACTTACTTTCCTTCAAGGACATTTGATAGTTGATTTTTATGCTGGAGCTAAACTTTTTTTTGCAAGCTGTCCAGATCACAGCCCATCTCTCCCTCCACTTGAGGCAAAGGCAAAGGGAAGGTTCAGGAGTGAAACTGCTCCCTTGGGTCACATTCATATGACACAGCTTTGTGTGGCAAACCACTCAATGGAAACAGTACCCCAATTGTTAAGCCCCTAACATGTCTCCCCTGCTGCTATCAGGAAGCTCTTTGTATAGTGAGCACTAAAGCAATATTTAGCTATGGACTGACCAAGCACCAAAGAGCAGCAAGACGCACAGAACATCAAACCTTGGTGGGAAATGACATCTGGGTTCCCCAAGTGACCAAGGTCTTTCATGGGACAAAGCTGAATGCAGGCTGTGACAATTAGGTATTGAAAGCCATTTTTCTTTTAAATATCTCTTTCAGTTGACTGAAATGTTCCTTTGAATGAAACCATAAAGGAACAGGCCTCTGGGCTCTTTTAGTATCTGAATAAATTCAATGGGACCATGCCCATTGCATCTACTCTAGATTTAGAAAGACGCCTAAGACTGCCCTGCTGAGCTGTGGATGGGAGGTGACAGAGAAGTAGTCTGGGACCCGAATGCCTGTGGGTATTGCTTCTCTTTGAGTAGGTGATCTCTCACAGCTCAGTGGGAGGACGAATATAATGGCTGATGGGGCAAATGGCACGAATGGCAAACATTGGTGCCAGTTCTGAGGGTGGCTGCCATGCCTCGAGGCACCAGGCCCATCTCTCTGCCTAGACCATGAGGCTTTTTACAGGGAAAGATGGTAGAAAAATGGCAAGGCAGAAGAGCTTGCCTGTCTTGATGATAGAGCACAGAGGGGAATTCTCCAAATGAAGAATTTCCTAGGACTTCTCTTGGGAACAATATCTGTGCCTTCATCTGCCCTTGCCAGCTTCTAGATGTTCTTCTTGTACACAGCGGCTGTGGATGGCAAAGGCAAGCTGGGCTCTAAAGAAGGGTAGGGGACAAACTGTCCATGTTTAGGGGTCAAGTTGGAGTTTTTAAGACGAGGGTTGAAGGTAGGTCATTTAATGAAATCTTTCAAGCTATTGTGGGAAAGAATCTGATAAGGATATCTGGATCGTAAAATGTTGGCAAAGACCATTAGAGGGAATCCAGTTTCAGTGGCCATTTCACAGTCGAGGGAGCTGGAGTATGGGAAGGTACGTCATCAGAGGAGCGAGTGGGAGCTACAGTTGGCACTTACAATTCTTCTTTCAGAGGCCTATTTCCTGAATCAGTGACACGTGCCATGCAGTTCTTTTTAGACATTTAGAAGGAAATACTCTCAAAGAAAGCAACTTCCATATACAATAGATGTAGCTTGCAAATTAGGTATCTTGTGCTTTGGTGGGTCCCTTTCTTTCTAGTCTAGTCTTGGAGATTACATGAACTTTTAGAACAGCAATATCATTTAAGAAGAAGTCCACATGGCCATATTGCCTGCAGTACCACAGGTCTGGCATCTCCCAGATGAGTGCTTTGGAAGTATTTCCGAGTGGCTGGAATATCTGTGGCTAGGCTCTCTCAGCTCTTTGGGTACTATGTGGATGTGAGATGGGGGAGCCTTCCGCAGCAACATGAATTCTTCCTGGCTAACACCATGCTCCTTAGCACCCAGGATTGTGGTGAGCTGGGATTGCTAACAAAGTCAATGTGCCCTCTTAGGTTAGGGCTGGCAATGGCACCTATGAGCTGGGATGTAGAAGCCATTAGCGTTGGAGTCAGACAGATATGAGCTCAATAGCAGGCCTGTCTCTTGTGAGAGGCAGTGAGTTCACTCTGGTAGATTAATCTCAGGCCTCAGTCCTCCTTTCCTTTGTGAGGGGAAGGAAAGCTATAGTATGCACGTCGCTTTCTGCCAGGAGGGTCAGGTGACACAGTCATTATAATGCCCTCAAAATGGAGCAGAGGCTCAGAGGCATTTTAAGGTCATTTCTATGCTTCAGATTTGAAGCATCACTGCAGAATAAGATGGAGCAACATCACCACCCTGTTTCAGACTCAGAGGTTCTTTTGAAGAGATCTCTCCAGAAGTTAACAGAGACTGCAGAGGAATCCACTGTCTTACGTGTGAACCACCTGGACTTCTCACACAGATGGGGACACCTCTAGTACCAGCCATGTGCAAACTGCAATCTGCGAGCTGAGTGTATCCCAGGATAGCCACGAGTGTGGCCCAAGACACTTGTAGATGGCACTGACGTTTCACAACATCAAAGGTCGGGCATGCCTGCTGGCTGTAACCCTGACACAATGACTAAGGTACTGCTACTTAGAACAGAGTGTTTTTGGCCTCTGACATTTTCCAGCCCCGAATTTTGTAGAATGCACTCTGGCGAGTTGGTCTTCTCCCTTTCTCTTGTGTCTTTGAGACGGATTCACATAAGATGATCCAACAAGTTTTATCATTAAATAAGACAAGCAGTGTTCCTGCCCTCCCTCCTTCAGAAAGTATTATCCATGCAGTGGGGTGTCCTGTGGCAGGCTGCCTCTCACTCACTGTGATAAGCAGTCACTTACTTTGCAATCAGTGGGAGGGGAAGGCTAACTAACCTCTGTTGCCTTGGTAAGGGTGAGTGACAAGTTACAAACGCCCCCTCAGAAATATGCATTATCTATGAGCTTTATGACAGACTGTGGCTGAAATCTGAAGACGTTGGTGTTGACCAAACAAAGAGGACCTTTGTTCAGTTAAGGAGGTGTGAGGGTTTGCTCATTCCCTTGGCGTGGGTGACTGTCTGGGAACAGTGCCTTTCAGGTCAGGGTAAGCTTAGCAAGTCCCTCCCTTCACTGCTTGGGGACCTCCAAGGCTGTGGAAGATATAAAATGTACCTTGACTTTTCAGGGGGGACATTTAGGTGACATCTCAGTTCTTTGGACAGTTTTACAAACTAGACAGTTAGATATATTTATTAGGTTTATTTTCATATAGAAATCTACAATTTTGGGACGTAATTGTACTTCATTGAGTTTACATAAGAAAAAACTGGGGGGGGGGTGTCCTCTGCCCTGGAATTAACTTTTTAAGTTGTATATATGGGAGATAGAGATGGGGAGAGCATAGAGAACAGAAAGGCAGAGAAAAACAAAGAGACACACAGACAACAGGGAACAAAGAAAAGGGAGGTGAAAAGTCAGAGTTTGTCATTTCCGGCAACTCTAATTTCCTCTAAATCTATTTTTTTCCTTGTTAGTAGACAAAAATAATATTGCTTAATATCTATAGCAGTTAGGTGGCTGGTATCTGAGGTTGTTATGGTCAACTGATTTCAAAAGGCTTCACATGCCAACAAGGGAAGTCTCTGGTTCCCATGGCAGCAGCCATGGGTGTCTGTGTGTATGTGCATGTACATGTGCGCTGTGATGATTCAGTGTCTAAGAAGGCAGAGGCAGCATAAGTTTCAGGATCTTCTGCTACCTTTCAGGAACCAGCCTGGAAGACCTGCCTAAAAGCCTTTGAGTCACTTCCTGCCAGCATTTGTCTATGCCCTGTTTTGGAATTGCCCACCTTAGAGATGATGCCACAGGGCTTGGCCGAGCTCAACAATACTTAAGTATTCTAAGTAGCCACCACCAAACGGTGCGCACCCCAGCCAAGGCCATGACAGCAGCTTATCCCATTTCCAATGGACCCATGAGCTCCATGGCATCAGTGAGGTATGCACATACGATGGGACCAGAAAATGGGAAGAGAATACTGGGTTGCCAAGAGAAAGCTTTAGACTGGAGATGAGTTTTAAGAGACGGATGGTTTGAAAACACAATATAGGAGGGAAGGGATTGTAGGTCTCATAGAACCCACAGAGGCTGCTCTGAGAACCACTATACCAAGTATATGTTTTCCCTCTAGGAGACAATGAAAGAGTTTACCAGTTTTGCAGTCTATACTGGGGCGGGGGGGGGGGGGGAGAAGTCAGGCAACTCCCAATACGTACCTCTGTTCCCTGAGAGCTGGGATTACACGCACATGCCACCGTGCCTGGCTTAAATGAAATCTAGGGTCTCATGTGTGCTAGACAAGTGCTCTTTTACAGAGTCATACCCCGATCCGGAAAGCCGAAATTCACATCAATCATTATTTGCTTTGGTATCCAGTTACTATTTAAGGACAGTTAATAAGTGGTGCCCTTGCAGGACCCTCGTGGTAGGAAGCTCTGTTCTGTTGTCTATCAGGAGCTGTTGGGGAAGGTGTGGGCAGGAGGAGACTGGCTGAGTGAGCAGCTCGGAATCACCATTGGTAGTTTGAGGTGAACTGAGCATTACCCCTTTGTTCCTTGCTCCCACTTTGTTCATTCCTTCACCATGCTGATCTGTGTGTGGGTTCTTAGCTGCAAGATTGATCTACGGCAGAAGTGGGTACCGTGGCTCCTGGCTTCCTAGAGTCAGAAGGTAGCTCCAAATTAATCTTCAGAAGGAGTCAGGGCACATAAAATCCTGTTGGTTAGGGTCCAAGCTAACGCTAAAGAACAACCATCAAGGCTGACAAGCTGGCTCTGTGGGTGAAGGTGCTTGCCATCAAGCCTAAAGACCTTAGTTTAATCTCAGGGACCCTCCTGGCAGGAGAGAGCCACTCCGCTTGAGCTGTTCTCTGACATCCATGGTACATTGCTATCACACACACACACACACACACACACACACACAGAGAAAATAAATATATGTTTTTTTTTTAAAAGAAACCAAATTAAATAAATAGTTTTTTTTAAAGAATAATTAGCTGGGAGGAGAGGAAGGGCTGATATTGGGTTGTAAAGTGAATAAATAAATACATTTAAGAAAAGAAAAGAATAATCAAAATTGCTCCCCATGCAGCTTGGGTGTGTCCCTTGGAAGTCTGAGATCACTGAAGTAGAGAAGTAGTCTGGTTTCAGACCTTTGTAGGCTTTTGACTTGCAGGCTTTTGGGCTCTCCAACTCAAATCCAACTCTCATATTTTAAGTAGAATTTTCCCTTTTTAAAGACTGAAAACTTTAAAAAAAATTCAGCTTTTCAAATTATTTGACTATGAGTAACATACTTAATTTAGAATTGTCTGAGAGCTCTTGGCGATCTCAACACATATTTACAAGTCTCTGCAGAGTGAGAAAGCTCTAACTCACAAACTGTTTTCCAAATGGAATGGAACTGTCTTGAATCCCACATATAACTGATGAGCCTCGCGTGAGTCTCCTTCCTAAGCATTTGTCTATGTGTTGATTAATTTCTATCCTGCACTTATGCTTCATACTCTGCGGCTCGGAGTTTTCTTTTGTTTTGATTCAGCTTTCAAACTTTTGCCCAGGCCCTAGGCACTCTGCCTGCAATGCCCGATGTGTGAAACAGCCCTACATATAAGACTCAGAGTGAAGACAAATGAAACTAGGAAAAGGTGCCCGTCTGCAAGATTTCCAGATAACCTTGATTCTTTACCACTCTTTCCAGAAGAGACCTGTGCACTCAGAGGGTTCAGCACATTGGCTGAGAATGAAGTACGCACATACTCAGCATATACTGAGAAACGCACAAGGTCCATAGACTCCGCATGAACTTTGAAAACTGGGCGTGTGTGCTTAAGACACCTGTTATCCCAGCGCCGGGAGGATCAGAAAATCAAGGTCATTATCAGCTACTTAGGGAGTTTGAAGGCAGCTGGGGTCACTTGAGGCTTTGTCCAAAACAAACAAAACCCAAACCCAAACAAAACTCTTGAGAAAGGAGAAAGGCAAGAGAGAGGATCATCCCACGATGGTAAGTGCAATGCAGGAGCTTTCTGCCTCCGAGTCCATTTAGTTTTCCCGACAGCCCTTTGTGGTAAATGGGCTTATTCCCACTTCACAAGCAAAGGGGCAGGGTCTGAGAGGACACCTGTAATTTGCTGAGCCCAGGGAGCCACAAAACTGTGGTAGGAGGCAGACTAACTGAAGCCTTGCTCTGTCCACAGGGCTCCTGGTCTCCTTGCTTCACAGAGGGTGCACGTGTGATCCCTATCCGCATTCTGCAGGCAGCTAATTCTGGCTGTCGGTTAATATGGATCCGGGGTGCAGGAGGGTGGGTGGAAGCTGGAGTTTCCAGGAGAGCAGAAAGGGAAGGCAGAAGGCAGAATTCATGCTGTAATTTTTTTTTTTAAGTAATTCATTGGGACACAGTGGTGTATGGGATGAAATGTCTGAAGTCCACACTGTAACAACTCGGGCGAGTTCTGAACTATGGAAAGTCCCGATCACAGTCAGACTGGAACACATCCAAGCCGGCCATTGTCTCTCTTTAGTGATTCTCTAAGTATGGTCCTGGGCCAACTTCTGATGAACTAAGCAAAGAGTGGTAGGCTCCTGGGCCTCCTCTCTTAGACCCACGAAAGGAAGGGCTGTGAGGTGGACCTGGGAACCCACAGCTGACTTGATGTCCCTCCCTTTCTGGGTGACTAGCTCATTCAATTCTTCAAGCTCAGAACAAGTTACCACTGAGTCCTCATTTTCCTTAGACAGCTTTTAGAAACCATAGCTAGAGCTACTGGGGACACTCATCCAGGCCTTAGTTTGTCACTGTTTACAGACAGGAAGTTAGAAGAGAAAATGAGTTAGTTATTTAGCAAGCCGGCAAAACTTCTAAGATAAGAAACAATAACTACTGACAAAACCCACATCTGTTCTCTTGGCCACTGAGATTGGGGTCTGACTTAAGTCATTAGGATTCCTGTCCACTGGGAGTTACTATACTACAGCAAGGGATTTGGTGGTCAAATTAAATTTTTAAAAAAATTTTTAAATTTATTTTTATATATGAATACACTGTTGCTATCTTCAGAAGAGGGCATCACATCTCGGTGCAGACAGTTGTGAGCCACCATGTGACTGCTGGGAATTGAACTCAGGACCTCTGGAAGAGCAATCTGTGCTCTTAACCACTGAGCCATCTCTTCAGCCCCAGTGGCCAAATTCTTAAAGCAGTTATTACTGCCTGGGAGGTTACAGTCATGTAAGAGGTGACCCTTGCCACCACCTCCATCAGGAAAGAAAATTTAACAAGAAAGAAAGGAGGGAGAGAGGAGAGGGGAAGAGAGAGAGAGGAGGAAATGGAGAAAATCAGGAAGGGAAGTGGGAAGGAGAGGGAGGAAAGTGGGTGAACAAGAAGGAGAGGAGGGTATGGGGAAGCGAGGGGATAAAAGGAAGGAGAGATGAGGAGAGGAAGGGAGAGGAGGAGTGGACAAAGGAGAAGGAAGAAGAGCGGTGAACGAGGGAGGGAAAGAAAAGGAAGAAGGGACTGGAAGCAGGAAACCTGAACTCTCAATGGCGCGAAGACTCACTCACAGGGTTTGTTACAGAGGACCCTGGTGCATGGCAGGGAAGGGCTAGGGTCACCTTCCCTGTCCTTTCTAGCTTTAGTCCGTACTAGGCAGCCCCTGCCAGCTGTGCAAGCTTCAGGTGATGGGAGTGTCTTGTTTGGTCTGCACTGCATAAGGGCTGGCAGGGCTTGTTAAAGGTTGGCTTATTACTTCAGGGCTGGCCTGCCCTTTGCTAAACACAGAAGGCTCTGAGGTGCAGAAGTCACAGAAGGAAACAGTATGCGGAGGGACCCGAGCCACCTGAGGGCCTCAGCCCCTGACATCAGTGGAGACCAGGAGAGAGCCAAGGGGAAGAACGCCATCAGCTATAACACAAGCAAGGGGGGAACGAGGGGTCTGAAGCATCAGGCTTCCCAGACATGGAACTGAAAAGGTTGAGTCAAAGGAAAACATGTCACCTTCCTGCCAAAATAAACTATGACAAGAGTAAGGTCCCTCTACCTTTCAGCCAAGCACTTCCCGTACTGGCCTCCTCTGTCTGCCTCGAACCAGCTCAGACGAGGGAGAACTATTTTTAAGTTGCTCAAGCCACCGAGACTAAGAATGAGAGTTACTTATTTATAGTTACACCTTCCAACTGTTCTTTTCCTCTCTGGGGGACAGAGGCCAGGCTTGGCACTCCCTCAGGAGCTGAAATCACTGGGGCGAGAAGGGCTTTGCAAGGTCACATGCTCTGTCGATGGCCTGTAGCCAGGATCCCTGTCCTGGGGAGTGAACTTAAGTGGGAAAGCCCTTCACCACTTCTCAGAGAATTTCTCCTATCAGACAGAACTTGGATTGTGTGCCCTTGAGATGTGTTTTTGTTAAAAACACACATATGTATAATAGATGATTAGAAAATGAATTCATTGTTGAGGAATTCAAGAATAAATCTTTCTTCCCCTGGCCCCTTGGGAAAATAAATAGAGGTTCCAAGGACTGGAGAGATGGCTCATTGGTAAGAGACTTCTTACAGAAGCCACACAGGTGGCTTACCACTGTCCTTAACTCCAGTTCCGGGGAACCCAACTCCCTCTTCTGGCTTCCTTGGGTACCAGGCATATATGCGGTGCACATACATATACACAGGCAATACACTCATAAACATAAAACAAAAATGATAACTCTTTTAAAAAAGACGTACTTAGAAAAAAGTATCATGCTAGCAAATACTATTTGACACAACATAGATTTGTAAATTCATCTATATTTTGTGTCCATAGAGTCTCAAGCTCTTTCTGGTGTCCAACTTTACCCTTACTCTTATAATCTGGATAATCTGGAGATATTTTCTCATTGTATAAAATTAGTCTATTCTTACTAGCAAGCCTTGAAGGAACCATTGGGACTTTCTGACAAATGAAAGAGGAAAGCCTTCCCTTTTAATGGGCACAAAAACCCATCATTGTTGGCTTAGCCATTGCCCTGTAAGTAAGTGTCAAGATTCTCTTCCTGGCACACACACACACACACACACACACACACACACACACACCTTACCTGGTATTGTACTGTTCCCTCACTGCATCGTAACTGCTCTGAGAGCTCTATTTAGTCTTTAGTTTACCACTGTATCACACAAGTATCAAAACTACAAAAGATGCTCAATATTCACCGATTAAGGAATGCATTTCTACTCAACTCAAATTGTTCTGGGTTGAGACTCTAACATGTGGTACTCCCTAGTCCTGTGGTGCTCCCTAGTCCTGTGGTGCTCCCTAGCCATGTGGTTTGGGGATGGTCTGAGTATTCCACACCCCCTGCTAATGGCAGGTCTGAGGTGATCGGGAGAGTGCCTACCAAAAGAGGTGATGACAGCTGGCCTTTGCCACAACTGATCTAATGCCAGAGGCAGGCTCTGGGACTATCAAAACTGAGAGATTAAGCAATAAATATTGTCTCTTTATGAAGGTAGCTGTCTCAAGGATTCAGTAATGGTGATAAAAAGCTGATGAATACATCATATGTTTCTTTCTTTTTTTTTTTTAAACTTGGCATTTTCCTAAGTATCTAAACTCTGCTGTGTCTACTTGGACATTACTACAAGAAATGAATCAATTCTAAACCTACTAGTATCTGTGTATTTTGAATAAATCAATCTTTAAGCCCAAAGCTCTAAGAACAAGCTGGTAGATAGGATGTATTTTCAACCTTTTAATTTCCTCTACTTTCCTTTGATTCTTTGCCCAGCCAGATGACTGATTCATGACTTAGCTTTTGGCCCAGGGAGAAGGATCCACAGTAATGACGGGGGCTACACTACTCAAGGAAGAGGTCGATAAGACTACAAACCATTTACACACAGGATCCAGGTCTAGCAGACTCATCACCTGACTGAAGAGACACGATTGTATGCTCAAACTGGATCCAGAATGAAATACCACTTAGACTGGCTGTTAGTCAATGGTATGTAGGCACATGGTCATTCAACGAAGTTGTGTTGCTGGTATGATAACGCATGCCTGTAATCCCAGCACTCGGGAGTCTGAGGTAAAAGGATCTCAAGTTCAAACACAGCCTGGGATATACACAGTGAGACTCTGTCTCATAATAAAAATTGCTGTTGACGGATTAATGGAAATTTGATGTAATAAAGATGTCTGGGGTAAGCCATTTAGTATGTTTGCTTTGGGGCAATTTCTAAGTATTTTTTTGGGGGGTTGCCTCTATTATTCTAACTACAATGAGTGGCATAAAAGAAAGAACAACATTCTAGTTCATCACTTACCTTTTTGCTTAGAAGGGGTCCATTAGTGCCGCCAATGTTCCTCTGAACTGATGGTGGTACTTGATATACATCTTGTTCTGGAGTGCCATGGCCAGTGGGTACTTGGTAAATTCCCTGATTCTGGTAGGAGGGTGGCACTTGGTAGATGGTATCCCGAGATGCTGCCTGGGAATTTGGCACTTGATAGAGTTTCTGTTGGCCAAAGGTCTGATGCATAGGTCCAGGAGTAGGCTGCTCATGACCGGGGGTCTCTTGCACTGGACCAATCAGAAGCTTCACCCGGTTCCCTGGGACAATGCCTTGGCGACCGTGGAGGGAACACAGCCACCATCCCTCAAGCCCTCCTGTGTTCTGCTCTATGACAGTTAAGATGTCTCCCTTGCGGAAGGCCAGCTCCTCAGCACACTCAGGGACGTTGTCATACAAGGCCCTTGCCATAAGATTCTGGGAAGGGAAGAAGAGAGGAACAGGGTTAGAGTGTTAGGTCTGTCTTTTTAGCACTTATACAACCCACACTTTTAGGGACAGGCACAGTTCCTGGAAATAGAGAAGAAATATGAACACTAGCCTGTCAGAAGGAACTTAGAGGGTTCAGACAAAAGATAGCCACAGCCACACTGTGTCTTCCACCAGTGACATCAGATGGACTCCTCCAAAAAGCACAAAACAGAAGAGATTTCCCTCCAGTGCTGGGTGCTTTGCCAAGGAGCTGGGCTGGCATTGCTAACGAGTTAGGAAGGGGTCACTGGGCAAAGCATTTTTCTAACTTTTCAAAGTCAGCTGGACGGGAAGAATGTTCCAAGCTGTTCAGGCGCCACAGTGAGCTGCCCTCAATACTAAAAAAGAAAAAAGAAAAGAAAAAGCTGCTCATACGCCACAATGCTTCTATATATTCTAGACCCCGCCCCCAAATGAGTCAAAGAAAATTCTAAATGACACATACTACAAACAGAAATTTTATTCATCATTGCAATGTAACTAGAAGTACATACACATAATTGTGCCTTGGCAGAGCCTACCATATCTTTTATGATTAAGGAGGCCTTGGATGCAGGAAGAATCTACGTGCGAAAGCATAGGGATAGGCTACAGTAATCAAGCAGGGACACAGTGTGATAGCAGTCTGTCTAGACAGATCCCACCGTGGAGAGGTACTCGGCAGGAATACATTGGTTCATAGGCTGGGTCTCTCTTGCACCTCTCTGAGGGCCCTTCCTTTCCCAGTAGGCCACCACGTAGTCACCTACTTAAATCTCGCCATTCACATCTGAAAGGCTGTGCCTTCCTTTCATGGACTCAGAACACTCTCTGTCTTTGTATGAAGGCCTGTCTGGCACATTTAGTCCTCGGCAGACAGCTAAAGTAGGCATTGAGCAGAGAGTGGGCAGGCAGTCTGCGCTGACATTCCTGGAAGGCTTTCAAAGGCTCTGAAGATTCTCGGCATACTGGCAGCCAGTCCCGCACGCCTGCCCCTTTCCCAGAGTGCAGACAAGTGGGGGGAACATAGGGAACCCAGCGCAAGCATCGGAAAAACTAAATGTGACCCCTCTCATGTGTCACTCGAGCGTCTGGATGCACTTAATGTCACTGTGGCGAGGAGTCATTTGCGGAGCGAAGGACTGCCGCTTGGCCGGAGTATGCTTGGGACTTTATTTCACACCATCGCATATTTGTGGACTTCGGGGCTGCTTTTCTTTGGACTCTTGCCTCCGCTTTCCTCTCCAGAAATGTGGACTTCATCTTCCAATCTCATGCTTTTCATTTCTTTAAGACGGACATGCATTAATCATCTCCTGCCCCTGGACTCTGCCTGAAACCACAGGCCTCGCAGTGTGAGGCGCACTCTTCTGGGGAGGGGCTGTGTATGAGAGGAGGGGTCTGCTTCTGGTCGCGAGGCTGGAGGAAGTCCAGTTCCACTCACTGCTTTGTGTTTTTTGAAGTGATAATACAAAATTTATTTTGTTTTCATTACATTTTAAATTATTTTAAATTTCTTTCATACTATATATTTTGCTCATATTTTTCCAAGTTTTCTTAGATCCTTCTCATATCACACTACCCAATTAACTTTCCTTCCTCATCCCCCCCCTCCTGCAACCCCCCCCCCCCGAAGCAACAACAAAACCATGGTATATGTTTTCATTGTGTCTTGCCTTGGTCAACTACTCCCAAGTCTTCTTTTTCTTTAAGCATACATACTTTAAAGACATACACTTTAAACATATATATGTATACACACACACACACACACACACACACACACACTTGCTATACTGCCCCGGCAGGCTGGACATAAGAAATCCTCCTGCCTCAGCCTCCTAAGTGCTGGGACTACAGGTACATACCTCTGCAGCTAGCCAATCATCTTTTATCATGAATACCTAATTTTAGGAAGAGAGATTAGAGCCACAAATAGCCGTCCCCCAGGGAACTTAGGATAAAGCTGAAATCACTGGTAGATGCGATCTGTTTGAGATTAGCTAGAAGGGAATTCGGAGCTTTTGTGTTAGGTGAAGGTTTTACTTAGCAGTTGTATACTAGGAAACACTGGATTCCTTCTAACGCTGAAAAACTCACAAATACAACGATAAAGTCAGGCCACATGCTTGCTTAGTTTTTAGAGCCATTAAAGAATGTGCCAGGATGCTTAGATCTCTGTTTCTCCCCATCCTTTGAGTGTTCTATCACTGTAAAAAGGGGTCATAGGTTTAAAGAGGACAAGACTCTGGTCCTTTTTGTATCAAATGACCTCAGGGAAGGGACTCCGTAGGATTCCGATTTCAGAGCTTAGATGGAAGAGCTGACTCTGGTCTGGGCCCATTCAAGAACAGGGGATGGTAGCAAAGGAAGTCCCTACACAGAATCAGAAGTGATCAAGTTGGGGGCAACCCTATGGGACCAGAAGACTGATAGCTATGCAATCAAACAGGCTTCAAAGAAAAGAAAGAGAAGCAAGAGAAGACAGCAGACGGGCAAAGGACTGCAGCTCAATCGACCGCAATCAGCTGGAGGCGTTCGCTGTTGGGCCTCTTCCAGGGTCTGGAACACCGTGAGGTACTGAGTGGAGTGTTGCGCCATGCTTGATTAGACACAGATACAAATCCCCGGGTGAGTCTGCTAGATATGTTTTGTCTTCTGTCCCAGTGACCTTCCCACCGCCTGTTTAGCTGCAGGCTCATGCCTGCACAGGAGCCTAAGGGAAGTTCCTAGGATAGCCCCAGAGTCCCCTCAACCATTCAAAAGTGGGCACATCTGGTGAATTCTCCTGCCTCCTTGCCCACAACATCTCTCCGGTCTTCTCACAACAGACAGAGAAAATGGGATTTAGAAAGAACTTGACCCAGCGGTTGGGGAGCAAGGACCTCACACTGCTCCACCCCCACCCCCAGGCCAGGCTGACATCCATTCATACCCCGGTACACATCAGCCTTGACTAAGTGAGATTGAGTTCTTTAATCTCTATGTTATCTAAAGACAGCTGATGTGCATATAGTTAGTCACTCTCCTATACAGCCCCTGTAGAAAGCCTGTGAGCTCGTGAACCTGTAGTTCTGCTTTGAAGATGAGGACCCAGATCTGGTGAGCTCAAGCCATTGTTTCTTCAAGGGCCACATCTGGGTATCAGAGCTGGAAGGAGAACTTGGGTTTACTGGGTTGACTTCCCTCTCTGGGATGCTAGCTTAGCTTTCAGATCAGTGCCTGGGCTGGGCTCCATTCCAGCATATCAGAAGGTTCTGAGGGTAACCTTACCTTCACCCCATTTTATGGAATAAATGCATCCTTTGGGGTTTGCAGTCCCAAGTGTGTTCTTAGGGCTCTCCTTTTGGATATCCTACCTTCCTCATCCCTAGGGTAAGAACAGAGTTGTGGCTCGGTACAACTGTGAGTTTGTCACAAGAATAAAAATACGTGAATCCAAGTAAAGATATACAGACTGCCAGACACTTAGCAAGCCATTGTGGGCTTTTATTTAATTTTTTTGGGTGGTCCTTGACTTCAGACTTCCTACCTATCTCTCCCTTCTTGGTGCTCAATCAAGAAACAATCCCAGGGCTAGAGAACTCACTCAGTAGTTAAGAACCCTTGTTCCTCTTCCAGAAGACCTGGGTTTGATTCCCAGTTCCCACATGGCAGCTCATAGCCATCTGTAACTCCAGTTCCAGGGGATCCAATGCCCTCTTTTGGCTTCTGATGACACTAGGTATGAAGGCAGTGCAAAGATATACGTGCAGACAGAACTTCCATTACACATGGAAAATAAAAGTAAATTTAGAAAGTCTCAGATAAGAGGTGTGGCTTCTGTATGTTTACCTGGTGAGAGGTCAAGGGTCCAGTAAAAAAGATAAAAGACAGAACATAGGGCTCTATCTCCAAAGGACAGTAAGTCATGAGGAGGCCAATCAAGAGTTAATTCCTGCTGCAAAAGTGTGTGTGTGCTGGGGGAGGGGATTGGAAGGTGGTGGGGGTGGTGGGGGATTGGGAGGTGGTCTCTCCTTTATAGGAAAGCTGTGATTCCCTGAGGCCCCAAAGTCAGAAGCTCTTATCTGAACATCTAAGAAAACACAGGGAGAGGCTAGAAGTTGTCTATTCAAGATCTACTCTTTCTCAACCCCCAGCCCCTTGGATATTTATCTCTAGGGGGAGGGAAAGCCAACACAGAAACAAATCAAGGAGAGATAAGTGAGCAAGCTGGGTAACTCTACACCCAGCTGGATGCCAAGCTGCTGCAGATTGGCAGTTACAAAGGCAGAAAGTCGGGTTGGTGCAGGGTGCACAACTTGAAAGCCAGAAGGATCTTCAAGGAGTTAAGAGTCCACCTCTTCCACTTGACAACTAAGAGAAGGGAGGTTCAAAAAGTTAATGATTTGTAAAGTCACCTGGTAAGAAGACTTTAGGACTGGGGTGGGGGTGGGGGTGGGGGTGGGGTGGGGAGAGTTAGGGCCTCCAGTTTCCAGGCTCCTGGGAGGAGGGACAATATTCCGAGGCCACACTTGTGATCCTCATTTTGGCTAAAGGACTATTGAGATAGTGGACCCTAAGAAATTGGTATTTCCCCCAGGAATCTCATGCTGAGGGGAGGGAAGTACACCCCCTGGTGCCAGTCAGAGGAGGAACTTGCCTCCCGGGTAGAGATTTCACAAGGTTACCAAGTTGTCAGACTGTCATGCAGGAGAGACTGGGGACAGACCATGATGGTGCAGTTGATAGAAAGGGCCCCAACAGGGTAGACTCTGTTTACATTTCAGCTCCATGCCAGTGCTCTAGAAGAGGGCCTTGGGGCTCACTGGACCCTTCTGTTGTTCTTTTCTCCAGTGTGGCCATGTTGAATAAATCTCCTCTCTCCACGTTTCACTAACTCTACCTGCCTCCTTTTTCTATTTCCAAACTGTGAGCCCAGTGTCTGAAATAAAACTCACACCCATTCTCTGATAAGTTGAAGGGACTTTTGACCTCCTTATCTCTGGTTCTCTGCAGGAAGAGTGGAAATGTTTTTCTTGAGAATTGAGCAATTACTTAGCTCTTGAATTGGTGGAGGGAAGACAGGTGGCTGACCCTAGCTTGCTCAGGCTGTCGGGGCTCAGGGCTTCTGCCCTAAAAACTCTAGTAATAGTGACTCTAATGGAGATTGGATATCAGGGTTTATAAATCCCATCCAAAAGGGACCCTGTTTGTCATTCCCACCTCACGTTTCCCAGAAATCCACTTCATTTGGCTTCCATGCTTCCAAGACCCGGCTCCCTGGTTCTTCCTCTCCTCTAGACCTCTCAATCTCCTTTTCCATCAATAGACCATTTCCCCTTCGCCTCTTCAGTAGTCATGGTTACAGGGACCTCTCTTCCTCAACCTGTCTTATCTCCTATCCCATTGCTCTCTAAGTGAAATGTCACCCAGGTAATGACATATGAATGCAGGCGCTGCCCGGATCCGCAGTGCAGAGTAGACACTTCTGCACCCTACCTCTTAGACCACGTCTCTGGCTAATGGGACATCTTGCTCTCAAGCCCACCAAACAAGAGAACCTTTCCCGTTCCTTTAGCTCTCTTGCCCACACAGTACGCAGTTAGCTGCCCCAATAGGGAGCCTGAGGTTCGTATACTGGTCACAACCTGGCTGGAATTGTCAAGACTCCATATCCTGCCCCCCCAGGTGTGGAGTTTAGCAATAACTGGTTCTTTGTTTATTTCGTATTCCTGGAATGGCATTTCCCAATCCATTAAGCCTCTTCTCCGCTTAGAACCCACCTTCCATGTAAACAGAATAACCGTCTTTACAAAATCCATCTGATCGATTCCTACTCTGTTGCCCATCATGCTGTGTCTTTGTGACTGTGGCATGCAGTACATTCGTGCACATGTAGGTGGAGGTCAGAGGATAATTTTCAGGAGTTGGTTCTCTCCTTTTACCATGTGGATCTTAAGGGGTCACACCTGGGTTGGTAGGCTTGGAGACCAACATCTTTACCTGCTGAGCCCTCTCCACAGTTTTTCTGTTTCCTTTAGCAGGGTTTGCATGACCCCATCCCAGGCTGTGAACTTTAGTTCAGAGATGCTCTGCCTGACCCCCTTTCCATTTCCATAATGTGAGCCCAGTGTCAGAAACAACATGCACACTCATAGTCTGGTGAATTGAGGTGGGTTCTGGATTCTGCATCACTGGTTCTCAGCATGGAGTGTAGAATTGTTTTTCTTGAGAAGTTAGCGAGGCGTTTAGTTAAAACTTAATTCAGATGGAGGTGCAGAAAGAACATCCAATGAGAACCCTAACCATGTGTCCTGGTCATTCAGTCCCGACAGCCTGAGAATGAGAGAGACGGCCAGCAGGAAAGTGCCAGTCCCTCCCTATTTAACCAGGACAATGACGCAGATGGCAGAGCCACCCCCCACCCCACCAGATTTGTGTGTTCGCAACTCCTGAGCAAACAGGAAGGCCAAGAGGAACTGTGTCCATCCCAGCAACATGGAATACAATGGTCTCTTTAAACAGCCTCCCTCACTATGAGTCTGCTAGGTGACAAGAGTGACATTCACAGGCTTTGCCAGAAAGTTTGCTTCTGCTGTTTTGGGTCGTCAAGCTATGGCTCAGGAGTGGGGAATTAAGAAAACAAAACAAACCTGGCTGTACGGGCAAGCCATGGTCCCATGACAATTTGTCCCCTCCCCCCTCCCCCCACCCTACTGTCCCCACTGCTATCAAAATGTCAAGAAAGCTTATTACTTC
This sequence comes from Mus musculus, assembly GCF_000001635.26. Classification (NCBI taxonomy): domain Eukaryota; kingdom Metazoa; phylum Chordata; class Mammalia; order Rodentia; family Muridae; genus Mus; species Mus musculus. The sequence continues at coordinate 41,345,795 of NC_000079.6, forward strand.
CACTGCCAGGGAAATTATCTGCTTCTCCCAATATAGAGAGGTGTGACGTGGAGTTTCCATGACCATTCATGCTGTTCTTTGAAGAGAAATGAGACACAATGGCTGGCGTGTCACTCACTGTGACCGATAGCATCATCAATGGCTTGGCTTCCTCTTATTATTTTTACTTCATTCTATATTTATGCAGGAGAACCTGCCAAAGCCTCAGGGCTGCCTCATTCTTGATGACAAGACTTTCCTGTGCCCAACCCCCTAGTGTTAGCCACAGGTCTCTGGTGGACTCCAGCACACGCACGCACGCACACATGCACGCATGCATGCACAAACAGGCACTCAAGAGACCAGATCCTGAGAAACAGACCCACTAGAGGAAATGGCCATCATCAAGGAAATCAGTGCTTGAAGGAAGCTGCCGAGAGACGAACGTGGCCAAGGTCAGACTTGGGGCACACTTGGCGAAAAGAAAAAAAGAGCTCTTGTGCCTTAGTTTCTGCTGACAAAAATCAGCTCTCATCAGAGAATAGTTCTACCATTTTGGTTACATTTCCTCTCCTACCTCTCATAGGCACTTTTGATGTGGTGTGTGTGTGTGTGTCTTCCTTAAGGAAAGCAGCCACGGTCCGAGAGGACAGATGTTTATAAATATCAAGAGCTTGATCCTTGAAAGCATGGCTCACACTTCTGTTCTTGCATGTATATAGATATAGAATACTATTTTTTTTAAATTTGAAACCACTAGATATGATTAAGTAGCAGACATGATAGCTTTGGGTGCAGGAGTTAGAAGACATAGTATCTTGTGATATAGACATTTTCCAAGTAATCGTGGTTCAGTGCTTTCTGCTCACCTCCACTAGATGACTGAGAACAGTCCACAGAAAGGCAGTACCAGGCTCCTATGCCTCGGACTGATCATTAAGCTTCTACCCACTGGGGAGGCGTGTTCAACATTCCCCTCTGAAGAACACCTTTAGACCACCTGTCCACCAATGGTTTTTATTTTCTGGAAAGTGCTTTTATTAAACAGGAAAGCTTCTGCAAATCTTAGACCTTTCATGAATCTTCACACTCTCACTTTGCTGCCAGTGTTGTGACCCGGACTGATAATCACATTCTGTTTTATCCCTTTCCTACTGAGAAATGCTTTAATATATATGATATTAAATACTAGGTTCCAATAGGTATTGTTTGACAAGGCAGGGGATGACATTAATACTCCCGGTGTGTAGCACTGTGTGTGTCCACAAAGCTCCCAGGCCTATGAATCTATACACTGGCCTATTCCTGTTTGATGAGTGACCTGTGACCCAGTGTTCTTTTGGTAATTTAGAAGCCAAATTAATGGTTCTCCTTGAAGGAGGTGAGGATATCTAAGACTTTAATGTTCAATATATGGATCCTAGAAGGAAATTTCAGGCTCCTTAGGTTTGTGCCACATGATCTAGACAGCAGATCTAAGATACTGGCATGTTTCTTATAATGTTGGCTTCACTTCTTCCCTGTATTGCAATGGCTATCATAAATTCTCATATATATGGGACTGATGGAGGCCCCAAAACAGCTCAGGGGTCAAAGCACCTGCCAAGCAAGACTGACGACCAGAGCTCCATCCTTAGAAGTTATAGTGGAAGCAGAGAGTCAACTCCTGAAACCTCTCCTCTGACCTTCACAAACATATTCTACACAGGCACGCACACTAAAGAAAAACTAGGATATAGAAGTTTAATAAATGACATTGAGGACAGAACGGTTTTATGATGAGACTTGTTTTCAAAGCAAGCCTACAGCAGAGAAGAAATCTTTTCTTTGAATAAGAAACATCAGAGATGGGTAGATAGGTAGATATGGTAGTATATGGGTGACTTCAGAATGTCCCAATTCATGATAGAAGATAAATTTGACTGCTGACAACTTTCAAGAAAAAGGACTTGTTTTTTTTTTAATAAGGGTGATAATATTGTTAACTCTACGTCTATCATCTTACACCATATCATAGCTCTCTACCAATCTTAAGAGTTTAATTTTCAATTTGCCCATAGCCTTAAAGCTATACTTAAGTGGCACCAAGGACTTGCAGAAGACGAACACACATAGGTTCCTCTACACGTTTTCAACCTTGTCATCCATAGCTTGGCCAGAACTGACTACAGTAGGTATCTTTGTTTTACAGCCAGAAGGTCATAGATTAGATCAACAGCAGAGTCAGAGACCCTAGGCTATCATCTCCCTCTAAAAAATCTCCCCACAGCAGGATGCCCCTCCTGAGACTGCTCCATTTAAAAATTTAGAAATGCTACTCTTAAGCCTTGGGATTTATAAGTATCCATCCCAAGTTGCCTGGTTTTGATGATCTCCAATATAGTGTATTGGCAAAGGATCAAAAAACGTGGGGGCAAGCACAAACTCTTTTTTAGGGTTCTGTCCCTAGATAAATCTGACAGGCGCCATATAATGATGAAGTCTTGACACCCACTCACCCAAAAGATAGGTTTTATTAACAATAAAACAACGTTTTGGATTTCAGCCAGCATTACAATGCTGGCACTGGATCACATCTATGACGATGACGGCCTGTCTAGACAAATCCGCTAACATTCAGGTACTAAGAGAAGAGAAATAAAAATTTAAACAGGAGCAGGAGATCCCAATCCACTCGGTGATATAGTGTATTTCTAAAAATGATACCATGTCTCAAAAACCAAAATGCACACTATATAACGGAGTGGATTGGAATCTCCTGCTCCTGTTTAAAATTTTATTTCTCTTCTCTTAGTACCTGAATCACCCTTTGCAGGGACTCTTTCAGAAGTTACTTGAAAAGGGGCAGGGAGATAGCTCAGTTTGTATATTGTTTACCTTGCAAGCATGAGGACCCGAGTTCAAACCCCAGAATGCATGTGAAGAAATGCTGGGCGTGGCTTACTTGTAACCCTGATACTGAAGAACTAAAGACAGGTAGACCCTTGGAGCTTGCTGGCCAATCAGTCTAGCCTGACTGGTAAGCTCTAGGCTATGAAAGACTCTGACTTAAAAAAGCAAGGTTGATGGTGCCTAAAGGAGCAGGAACCCCTGACATTGACCTCTAACCTCCTCCACACATAACCACACCCACGGGAACATGAAACCCTTCCCCCAAAGTCACTTGATCTGAGTTTACTTCTTTGCTGTTATTATCCACTTATCCTGTGAGCTCCTCAAAGAGTTTTAAAACATAGATCCACACCCTGGGCTAAGAGGCGTATACATTTGTACACCGTAAGCATTACTTCTGGGCAGCGGTCAGAAAGTTCGTTTCTGAGAACAAACATCTTGCTTTAGTACTGAAGTCTAGATGCATACTCCAACACTCTGAAGAGACTCAGGGATGGATCTGGACTTGGGAGAAGTGGTTGTCATGGAGATGGCTTGGAGGCTGCTTCACACTTGGCCTGAGGGGAGATCTTACGCTTCTATGATTTTGTGGTAGTCCCATGCTAATCCTATAGGAGGAAGTTAGTTTGGGGTTAAGATCTGTTACGTTAAGCTCAACCCCAGGCATGATTAAATTATGGCAAACACTTCCGGGAGGGGAGTTCTGTATTTCAAGCGGGAGCGCTGGAATAGCAGCTCAGAGTAGAAGATGTCTTGCCCAGCCAGTGGACTTTCAATGCTCAAAGATCAATCTTGGTTATAACAGTGTGGGTATACATGTCTGTTACTAGAATCTAGATCTGGGATGCTGCTGGTGCACAGACCAGCCCTCGACTGGCTAGGTAAATGGCCATTAAATTCCATTAGGAAAGTCTAGGCTCCATCCTTGTACTTAGGACTAATGACCAATGCCTGTTTCCCCATTTGCACAGTCGGAATAATACAGAAGTTCTTGCAAGAATTATGAGAGCTCCTGAAATTACATCCATAAAAACCTCCAATTCCTTCAGGAGAAAAGAGGCTCTATGAGATGCGAGTGGCTACCCGTGCACTGGGCTGAGCTCAGAGAATCGTGTCTTAACCACATTCCTCCTCCCTGCACAAGACAAACTCCTGCACTTAAAGGCTACACAGTAGAAATGATCTCATCGTGATGATACCTGCCACACCAAAAGCAGGCACGGTTCAGAGGAGGAAATTCTTCCCCTTGAGCCATGAACTGAGTTGTATCTGTAATTAACATCTTAATAAGAAGGGTGGGAGGGAGGTTAGAGATGCTGCAGGCTATGAGGCAAGGAGCTACCTGACCAGGTTTAAAAGCAAGAACAATTGAAACTCAATCCTCCACTCAGGTGTGCCAAACAAGCCCACACTTCAAAACCAGCCCTGCTTTCCTTTCCAAAGATGCCTATGCCTGCACGAAGGTATAAAGGAGGACCTTCTTATTTATGACTAGAGGTTGCTTAGGACTCTCTATGAAGAACCCAGCCAAATCCCATTTTTAAAAAATGCTCTTATATATGTTCCTGCAGAATGCTGACATAAGGGGAATGGGATAGAGCCTTGTTCAGTTCATTGATCTCTGGGGCAGCCCATGTTGGCCATCTGTAGAGTGGCCATGTGTTTCTGAACTTTCCATGACAGTCATCAGTCTCAAATATCCTTCCCAGTGTCAGACCATATGTCCTGTTCTTTGGTTCTTTGGTTTGTGAAATGTGGATAAATCCTTGGAAACTATATATATGTGTGTGTGTGTGTGTGTGTGTGTGTGTATGTGTATATGTATATATGTACGTATATGTATATATACATATGTATATATGTACGTATATGTGTATATATATATGTATATATGTATGTATATGTATGATGTATATATAATGTCCTTTGTTTTAGGACATATCTTATTTTGGGATATATTTTACAAAAAAGGGATAGCCTTGAAAATATATTTTTTGCTAAGGGATCTCAATTTTGGTTGAACTAAGGATTCAAGAGAAAAATGGGTCATGGCAAGAGGCCCTGACTAGACAGACAAATGTTCTCTGAGTCACAACATGACCTCTAATAAGGGAGTAGGATATGCTTCTGGGGCCTCTGCGCCTCTGGGATATGGTCTAGAAATCTACCTCCCAGTGAATGGGACCAGAAGGGAGACGTTCTTCTTGGTCTTCCTGTTGTTTCTACCCCCATGTCCCATTCACATATCACGTTGAGCTTGATGTGGACTGAGCCTGAGAATCATATTTCTAAACTGAAGTTCTAGCCCAAGGAGCTGAGGCCTTTGGATTGTGCTGTTTATGTTCGTCCCTGGGGCACTTTCCTGTCAGGCTCTAAGCAGTGGTACAAGTGACCAGGGACAGAAAGAGCAGTATTGATCAGCAGATGACCAATGCTAAAGATAATGATCTTCAAGAGGGCCAAGTGTGCACACATCTGCCCATTCCAGTGTGATGGCTTTGCATGTCACTGCTAATTCTAGGAGGTGGTGGTCCTTGGCAGGCAGAGAAGCCCAGCTCCATCTTTACTTGGAGGGAGCAGAGCCATGAGGGCTGAGAAAGCCAACACAAGCTTCAGCCAAAGGGCCTGTGAGGTACTAAACTAAATTAAGCACAACAAACCATCAGCTACTACCAGTGAGCTGACCATTAAAATACAGAAACCACCAGAGAACTTCTATCTGAGGAAAAGAGAAGGACAGGTATGAAGGACATGCCACACGGTCGAAAGGCACAGCATCTCAACAGAAGAGGAGGAGACATGGCTCCAATCTGAGTGGCTCATGGGTTTTTGATGACTGCAACTTTCCACTGAGCTTCACAGATTGAACCCTGTCCCTCCATCGCTCCCCATAAGAATAAATAAAGAATTAAAATTGATTTCAAAAAGAGCCATCAAGCATCTCTGTGGTTGGCAAAGCTTGCACTTTTACACATCCCTGGTTGTTCCATCCTTATTTCTGGTGAGCATAAAGGAACGTCAGCATTTCCCACAAGAAACTTCTCTTTTTTTTTTTTTGTAACATCTTAGACCTATTATTACCTTTTATTAACTTGACATGTTAGAAATGTCAAGAGATATTAAAATTTACAACACCAAGATCCACCAAGAAATATGACATCTCTCAACTTACTGGCCCCTGCCTCGAGGCATATATAGAATTTAGCAGATATGGTAAAGCCCAGGCATATAAAGGAAAATAGTCCAGTGGCAATTTTTGTGTGTACGTGTGTAGTTGTTTTTGTGTGCTTGCACAAATGTGCGCCAGTTAGGTTTTGAGGCAGGATCTCTCTGAACCTGGAGTTCACCTATTCACCCAGCTTGCCAGACTCCTAAAGCTGCGGGGATCCTCTTGTGCCCATCTCTGTAGCACAGGTTTCATAGGCAGCGCACATGGGTGCTAGAGATTGAGCCGTGTCCCCAGCCCATCTGACAATTTCAACATCTTCAAGATCAGCTGCCCCAAGGCCCCACCTCAGCCATGACCAGTTACTATCACACACCATCAGTCACCATACTTTTTGGAGTACCAATTGCATGGCCACTAGATGATATGCCAACCCTCAAGTTACTCAGATTAAAAGAACCCTCTTTAAAAAAAAAAAAAATCCAGCTTTTCCAGCTCAGAGTGGAAAAGATCTCCAATAAGACCAATCGTACAATGGAAACCCTTCAGGAAGAGCCCTGGCAGCAGACTGCCGCTCCCCTGGCATGCAGAGCCCTCATTAGCCAGTAAGAACTACCGCAGGGAGATGCCTGGAATGTTCAAAGTAAACAAGATGGAGGGACTGTTGTTGACAGAGTCTAAACAGGGCTTTGGGGATTTTTGTCTTCTTTCCATACCCTTGCTCTTTGTAATCTGCTGTTGCTTAGGAAACCAGCGGCTCTGGCATTTTAAGTTGGAAATATTGTATTTGTTCCCAAGGGCCCTGTTGCCTTTGTCTTGGCAGAGAGGCTTGGTAATTAAGTCTATACGTTTCTGAGGATAGTGCCATGGTCCTAAGAGTTAGCATTCCAAATCAGTTTGTCCACTGCTTTCTAACCCTAAAATGATCTAAAAATAGGTACTTCTTATATCCACGTCATTGGGTCTGCAGCAAAGGAAGAAAGCTGCTCGTGAACTTCCCACATAACCCCCAACCCACTATCCACGTGTTGCACCTATTTAAATACGTGATCTTTTCTTTTCCTTGCTAGCCTTTTCGTATGGGTAAATAGTCTCCCTCATGCCAGTGTGATACATATGTGGTATGTGTGTCTGTGTGTGAGCACGCTCACACACACGCATGCATATGTGCTGTAAACATGTGACGTGTGGATGAAAGAAGGCACTGGGAGGTGTTCTGCTCTGTCACTGTCTGCCTCATTCCCTGAGGAAGGGTCTCACATCGAACTTGGAGCTCACCGTTTTCAAAGCTGGTCTACTTGGCATTGAGCACAGGCAAGCTCTTGTAGCCATACTCCCTGCCCACATAGCACTGGGATTAGAGGTGTGACCAGCCACAGGGCTTTTTCTATAGTGTTGGGGATTCGAACTCAGGTCCTCAGGCTTGCAAAGAGAGTGCTTCTATCCACTGAGCCATCTCCCCTACCAAGAGGAAACTATTGTAGAGGATGATTCCTTTTAAAACTTTTACTGTATAATGTTAATGTATCTATGTTTGTGTATATCTGTCTAGGTATGCAGATTTCTCTGTGACCAATGGCCCTGATTGTATCTTAGTTGTGACAAACTACTATGCTATTTCATTAGTATACATGGATCTTTGTCTGTCTGTCTGTCTGTCTGTCTGTATGTATGTATGTATGTCTATTTATCCATCCATCCATCCATCCATCCATCCATCCATCCATCCATCCAAATTATATATCATGCAATACATAGCTGTCAGTTATCAAATGCCAGTATATGCTAAGAAGCAATGACTTTCATTTACAATATTCTTGCGACTATTTAGTAAGATAATGGTCTAAAGTAGTAACTGAAAATTATATTGTGAGAAAGAAGCAAAAGTGGGATTTGAAATAAACATTCTTTTTCTAATGTGCTGTGGACCAGTGGAACCCTTGTAAAAAGCTGTTGGCACAGATGTTTCCTGTAATTCAGCACTGGATATATTTGCTGAGTGCCCACTAGGAGAAAGGCTCTGTAATTTCAGGAATTTCGAGGTTGGTCAATAACAATGAGGAAACCAAGCACAGGATGCTGGCAAGTGGGGGCTGTGTGCTATAAGCACACTGCTGGCTCCTTCTACCTGTGAGCCTATTTCCATCACGTGCACCGTTACCTGTGGTAAACTCCATAATACTCAACCTGCTTAATTTAGTAATTGGAATTTAGATATAATCTGCCATGAAACCAACACCAACATTTCAGTATCCACTGAGGACACACTCAGAGTTGAGGCTAGCTAGGATTCATTGTCTACTCCCTCTGTGCTAGGATCCCAGATAAGAACTTTACACATTAGCCCAGACTTTAGAATAATGGTATAAAGCAGTTAATATTGTCTCAAATTCACAGGTAAACCTGAGGCTCTGAGAGTTTAATTTGCCCAAGATCATGGGGCCTTAAATCACAAGAAATGGAAATGTCTTCCTCCACTCTCCATCTTGTTTCTATTACAAGACTATATAAAGCCAAGTCCCTGCCTATTCAAGGCTGACGGAGTCTACATTACACTTTTAACAAGGGCTTGTCTGTTGCTCTGCCCCTACTTATCGGTAAAGGATGGGCCTTTTGTATTCAATGTGGCTTCCTTAAAACTGGCTGCACTGCAGGTATCATTTAGATTAGTGGTTTGACTGAAAGGGGTTAATAAGTAAGGCAGTGCTAAAGGAATAAGGCAGGGGTGAAAAAAAAGTCAGGTCTGCTTCAGGGGTTAGAGGAGACAAAGGTTTAGGCTTTGATTGCTTTATGGAGTGGATAGATACGGAGGCTTTACGAGTGGGACTTAGTAGTTACTCAAATCACACTGGCTTGAAATCACATGCCCATGAAAGGAGTGGGAACCCCCACAGAAGAGTCCAAGGGGCAGCCAAGGCAAGAGGGAGAGGGAGTGGGCACTAGGGTGTCATGCCCATGTGGGTAGCAGGGTGCCAGTGAGCCACACAAGCATCTGTTATTAGAGACTCATAGGAGGGCTCATTTGAAAAGGTAAGATGCGGCCCTGGTGTACCGACACAAAGGAGAGACAGAATCTACCAAGGCTTTGAAAGGTGTCGAGGCAGGATTTTGTCTGGCTTTGTTTTATTTTGTCTGAGACTCGGGGTAAGGAGGAGGGTACGGGAAGGCACTTGCAAGGTTCCGGGCACAGGGACAATGTGTGGTCTAAGAAGAAGGGGTTGCTGAGGGCTTCAGCCTGTGTTGTACAGCGTGCTAAACATGTTATTATCAAGACACCTGCAATTTTGACAAAGCCTCATCTCTGGACATGTAAAGTCCTTTAGCTTTAAACTGGGTTTCCTAGGTAAATATAAAACCATAAATAATGAAGCTATGCTTTTCAAAACGCCTTCTGTCTGCTTTTAAATTTACAGGCAGCACACACCATTTTGAAAGCTGGTGGGGTTGGAAGGGGACCTAAGTTTCCATTGAACACAACAAGCAATTTAGAAAAAAAAATTAAAGCTTATACATCAAACCAAAAAGGGGTATAAATGGTCATTATCAGCTAAACCAAAGGTCTGCTATAACTTCTCCTTTAAGACAGCTTTGGAAAATAAAAATATTTTCTAAGTTCCTCTCCAGAAGCCTTTGACTGTAGCTTTCTCTTTTCCTTGAGTTTCTTTGCTCTCATTCAATTGGACTACAGGAATCTGAATTCCAGACTATAGGTGTTTTAAAAACTGTATTGCCATATTCTACTATACCTTGTTTTTAAAGTCAAACCATTGAAGAGTGATTTTTTCCCTTTCTTTATATTGACTAGAAAATAGATTAAACTTTGACTGCAGACACTTAAGGGTTCTGAAACTTGGCAAAGCCTCAAAAGTGCCTCAGCCGCAAGAACTCAGTCACGTGCTGCACTTAGTGAACACCTTCCAGGCCTGGGCATGAAGTAGGTTGGGCCTCATTCCAGGCCCACACTATGTGGGCAGGGCTTTCAGGGCTCCAGTTAAAGATGAGGGACTGGAACTAGTCCCTCACCTGCAGAAGAAAGGGCAATATCCTCTGGCAACCTTCATATCCTCCCATCTTCTATTGGACAGGCAAGCCAAGGCCATAGAGGCATAAGGAACATAGGCTCTACATTAAAGGAATTTTATATAGAACATTTTGTTGTTGTTGTGTCTGAGACGAGGTCTCACGATGTAGCCTTGGCTGGCCTGGAACTCATAGGGATCCCCCTGCCTCTGACTCCACAAGAGCCGTGATTAAAGGTGTGTTCCACCATGCCTGGCTTCATTATGTAGAATCTTAACAAAGGAAGTTTGTACAATTCACTGTCATTCAGACAGACTCTTCTCAGAGAAATGGAACCTTAAACACCCATGACAGTCTTTCCACGAACAAACAAAAATGTAAGTAAACTAAAAGCAGACTAGATGTGTACTAAGTGGAAAGATTTACCTAAAGCAATAGCTTGCATTCCACAGCCCTCATAGTTGTAATTGCTGGCTGCCTCGAGCTGTGTATTTTGAGGACAAACTGAGTGGAAGTTGATTGCACCCTGGTTATGAACCCTGAAGTAGCTAAACAAGACCATCTGGTTAACAACAGACAAAAAAGAAAGGAAAAAGAAAAGAGAAAGAAAGAAAAAGAAAGAGAAGCCTTTTAAGCCTGACTTATAAATCTTACAATGATCCATTTTTAAGCCCAAGCTAAATTTATAGTTTATGTGCAACATAGTGTTTAAGAGATAATTCCAGACTCCTGGGTTTTACAATCTAATAATTATCTGGTTTTACTACTTAAGTAGCTCCAATTAAACAAATAAATGCCAACTTCGTATTTCAGTTTGCAGAGTTACCACTGAAACAAAATAGAAGACTGACTATCCTGGGAGAATACTTGGGAGGGAATAGTTCTGAACTTTCTGAGGCCAGAACATACTGGTCTGAGGGATGTTTTAGGGAGTTACAGATGATTTCTGTTTTAGGGTTTGCTTTCCCTTTCCTGGTAGTGTTTAAATCACCAGTATTAGATCAAGATCACTTTTAATCCCATGCTCCTCAGTTGGTGTGTCGGAAAAAACCCATCATTTAACTTCTGTGTGCCACAGTTGCTACTTTGGGAAAATAAGTGTGCCTCGGAGCTAATGGGGAGAGTTAAGTGTGACGGACTTGTATCGCTTTACCCATCATGCCTCTGCTTCAGCATCTCCTACACAGAATGACTAATTCTCTCCTGAAAGACAGTTATCTTTCATTAGCTAAATAGACTTTATGACAGAGGGAAAAGTGGCTCGCTTCTGCTATGGTCAACTCAGGGTGCCCATGTGTGAGTTGTTTACTTGGGGAGCATAGCGTTTTTGCTGGTGAAGTTGTCTACAATAATAATGAGATGATGGTGATGATGGTGATGGTGATGATGATGATAAATAACCATGTATTTCTATTGCTCGGCAAAGTGTTCAACTCTGGGCAGACTCAGCCAAGTGGAAAGCATTCCCCAGTTGCAGTTTCTCACCTGCAGTGTAAATCATCAGTCCCCATGATATTTTCTTTCCATAAAGAGCAAAGCGAAACATGATGAGGTCACTGAACCAAAGTGACTTTAGATGTCGTCACATGTCCTCACCTTCTAGACTACAGCACTCAGAGTTCACACCAGCTATTTAATGTCCCAATGATGGACAGAGTTAATCCTTTCTCTTTTCTCTATAACACTGTCTTGATTCAACAACAGGGAGAATGGGAAGGAAAAAAAAAAAAACAACATTGCAGGCTTGATACCATGTATCCCCATCACTTCCAAAAAGATTCTGTTCCTGCCAGGTAGAAAGCTGCATCATTTCTGACTGACTCCTAGAGCTTTCCTTTCTTCTGCCCCTCCCCATAGATGTACGAAATGGAAAGCTGATAGGAGATGACAATAGATATCTGGGTCTTTAGACTGCTGGAACTTCCCCAACAACTATCACTCATGCTTTGGCTCACAGCTTTTGAACAAGATTTATAGACAGGGAACCAGTGGCTGTTAGCTACAGCCTTCTATCCCAAAGGAAGGGCCAGAGGCTACATACCGCAGAGGGAAGCCAAGTTAGCCCCTAGCTAAGTCAGTTAACTGGCTCTGTTAAGTCACCTTACCAAAACGAATTTTTGAAATGACACAGTCCTTTAAAAGTCGAGGACTCATGTCTCTTCACCATTAAAATTAAAAAAAAAATTTTTTTTTAAAAAAAAGGATCGTAAGTAAGTACCGCCAAGTCATTGCCATGAACTGCTACTGGGCCAAGTCCCTTGGAAACTGCCTCATTAGACGGGATGTGCTGAGCAAGGCATAATCATTTTGCCAAGAGTAACCCCAGAAACCGTGGTGCAAAATGCAGTGGAAAATAGAGCTGCCAAAATTATGAGCAGGACATTCTGTAAGCGTCAGGGAAAATAAGCCAGCCGGAGCCTTCATACTTTCAGACCCGTTCAACCCCAATAAAGAGTTATCCAGAAATGACTAACAGCCATTTATTCATAAGGATGTGGGAATTCTCCATCATCGCGCCTATGATAGTGTCTGGGTTTTTAATCTGCTTCTACCGAAAGGACCTCGAGCAGACAGCTTCCCAGATCAAGTGCTTAAGGCAAAAATCTGAAAAGGTGCTTTTAGAACCTGTCAGAGACTCAGCAGTTCTGACTCTCCTTATTATGGCTCCCCAAGCTGGCTTTGGTCAGGCAGAGACCTGCGACTTGCCTGCTGCGAGGCGAGTTAGACACCCTCTGATCTCTGGCGGCGGCTCCTATGCTAACTCTACTCCACCGCCTTCCGCCACCCACAACAACTTTCAGAACCATGCACCAAGAACTAGTGGATCTGAAAGCGCATGTCTGCTGGCGGTACACCCGGGGGAAGCCTGGAAGCGAGATCAGACGCAGCTCGGCAAAACCAGACACACAAGGGATCCCTGCCCAGTTGTCAAGGTGGGAAAGGCGCCGGCCGGCACAGCTGCCTCTAGCTTCTCAGGAGACGGCGTACAAGGCACTCTTACCTTGTACTTCATCTCGGCGGTGATCTGATGAGCCCTGGTCCTATCGAATCACACAGTGAGTGAGGCACTGCAGAGTCCGCCCCTCCATTGAGCGCTGGGCTGGATGGAAATGAGAAGCCTTCGCCTCCCGCGCACTGCGGAGTCTCTGAGCTCACAGCCCAGATCCAGACCAGCACGGCGCGGGCCTCGTTTGCATACCGCGCCGCCATTGGCTGCTGGTGGCGGTGAAGGTAACGCCTCCACCCCGCCCACCTCTAACTTCTGAAACCCTCCGACAAAGAGCGTGTAATACGATCATTTCTTTTCACGTTATCAAAAGGGCGGAGGAGAAAACAGAAAGTGGGGAGGCGGCCCCAGCCACCCGGAGAAATAAAAATATAAAGAGGAAAGACATAGGAACCAGACAAAGGAGGTACGTTCCTTTTGAGAGTAACCTAAGTTTTAAAGAATCCGAATTCACAAAGCAGTCTGACGATCGCGCTTCCTGTGACCTAGCAACTAGTTCATAAACCCATTTCATTTCAAAGCCATTCACCTTACAATCTCTACATGAAACGAGCTGGAGGAACAAAGGGTTTTCTGTCTCCAGTACCCCCCCCTTTTTTTTTTACTAACCACCCCTGCTGATAGCTCTCTTTCCCTGTCTTTTCTCTTCCCCTTCCCTTTTCTGTGGCTGCTCCCCTCACCCCCAAGTGTTCAAAGTACTTTGCTAAGTCAGTCTGCTAGGAGCTGGAAAACATTTCTTTCTCAATGAAAAGGAACTCACTCATAAGCACCAGGCCTTCCCGGTTCTTCTCACTAGGACCTCCGAGGATAAAGGATAGGTGGGAACCCATGCAGGTTCTATAGAACACACCCGATACATCACGCCTGTCCAGCCAGCACTCTCCTCTTTGACCGCTGGCATTGCCAGATTCCGCTTTTGAACACCGAGGCCTTTTCCTTTTGACCTCTCTCCCCCAAATGACCCATTAGCCCACTCACACTTATTATTCAGGGAGAACGCTTCTGTTTGATAAGCCTGGTTTAAAAAAAAAAAAAAAAAAAAAAAAAAGAACAGCCTCTTTCAGGCAGAGCGCGGGACATGATTTGTAGAGCGGTTCCATTCTGAGATTTCTATAGAGAAAGAGAATCACTCAGGAGAAGACAGGCTTTTCTTTTCCTCGGGCCTCAGGACTTGGAGTATTCAGGACTATCCCCCAGTTGGGATGCATTCCAGCCAGACTGCACGACTCGGGTGGAAAAAAAAAATCAGCTCTTACTTCTTTCCTGACTAAGGTAGTCCAGAATCAGTTTTGCCTCCCCAATCCCCTTCTAAATTTCCAATGGATTAAAACTTTTGAAAATAAATGATTTAAGCCAAAAGCATAGGAGAGCAGATGCCGCATAAAAGTGGTTTCTGGGGGTGGGGGTGGGGGTGGGGGTGGGGTAGGGTTTACATTGACAATTGAATCCACATTTGGCTGCAGCTTGGAGTTTGCTCTACAAGATGTCCCTGGCCACCTTCGTGAAGTTGACATCCCGGTTCAGGCCCCTTCCAGGTCATGGCTTTTACTTCCTGATCTCAAAGCCGAATTGAACCTGTGTGATTCGCAAGGTCTTTTGTACACAGATTAGGCACGAAGCAGATTGCGGTAGCAGGATCATCCTGGCAGCCCTGAAGATTCACACTAGGGACCTATGTTTGTAGGACAAGTCAAATCTTTCTCTCTAGATTTGTCCTGGTTCCCCAGGAGACAGAGATAGCATTCCTTTGACTTCTTCAGCAGCCAGGCTGAATCATGCTTAGATGAGTGGATTAAAGCAAGGCTAACCCATTCAACCTCAACATTGCCAAAGCCTGTGCTAGGCGTTTGTGAAATTGTCTTCTCAGGGTAGATGGCTTGATTCCTATCAGGCAAATCGATACACATTCCTTAACTTTGCAATGCTAGCCTTATAAAATGAGGACATAATAATGTGTACCTGCTAGGGAAGAGAGCTAGGGTTTTCCTTGAGTGTGATAGGAAGCCATCTAAGAATTTTGAGAAAAAAACAATTTCCCTGTTTTTGCCCTTATTATCATGCTGTGATCTCAGTGCAGCCTAAGTAACACAAGTCATTTTGTTTTTATTGGTTATGCTCCCTCTAAACCTTTTGGAGAAACACAAATTCAGTAAATAAAGGAATAGCCCTTTCTGTATTGATTGCCTGAGACGCTGAATGTGAAAAATATGAAAAACTGATTATATAATTAAATTATTCAGGAAACCAGTGGGTTGGTTGGTACCTTTCCAGAACCGCCAAGGACCCTGGGCTCAGTCCCAACCCACGCTCACCAGCATCCTACGAGTAGGTGCCTCTTTGGAGAAAGCCATGCCCAGTTAGACCCTACTGCATCCAGGAGTCAGGGAAATGGCACCCGGTGCTTTCTGAGGGATTTTATTAGTAGCCATTGGACGTTGGTCAGAGCACACATGGAAATCAAGCAAATACTGGAACTGCTTGTGGCTCAGGCAGAACCCAGTGGCTATTTTGTCTGGGTGAAGGAACTAGAGCCCATGAGCAAGGAGGAGAGCCCCCTGGGGAATCAGCAAAGAGAACTCAAAGCTGACACGCAGAGACCTTGAGCCCTCTGGGTGTGATCCTACTAGTCATATGTATGGTAAGCCACTCTCCCGACTCTCCACTCTATTTAGAGATTTCTCTTTAGTTTCCTTCCTCGAAATCTCTCTATCTTCAGCGTTACTACCAGTTCCCTTCCCAGAGGACAGAGGGGATGGCGTTTAGATGGAATTGAACAGTCTCTTATCGATATGCTAACATCTTAGGAAGCAGACACCTTGGTGTGGACTATAATGAGAACTTCGCCAATCCTCGTTTCAGTTTTTTTCCTCCACACCCCAGGCTTATTTATACCTTACTGGCATTGCACAGATGGGTCTTTCTACAGAGAATGCTCTGGCTGCTTGTCCGCTATCAGGCCTAGCTCAACACACTAATGCCTTTGTGTGTGCTGGTCCACAGCCCCCGCCCTGCCCACCTCGCCCTTTCAGAACAAATCTCTCCTTCCCCTGACTGTGCTCCCATTGTACTTGGAACACAGATCTCTTAAAAGTGCCTTTTCCGTGTTTGGATGCTGATGGTGCGTTGACGTCTGTTTCTACAGCTTTGGGTGGGTTCTGGAAGAACAAGGTGATGGCTAGTTGATCTCTCTGTCTCTTTATACCCTGTATGTACTTAAGTCATTGCCCTGTGGATCAGGAAGTAATTCAGAGAACACATGTTTACCTCCAAGTTCGGCCTAGTGCCCAGGAAAGAAATAGAAGAAAATCCTTATGTCTGAGAACACCCTCCAGGTCTCATTTGTTAGCATAGACACAGGATGCGCCTTTTCAGAGCCAATGCCAGGCTGCTGTCAGTCCTGTCTCTGTGAGCCAGGAACAGCATTCACATTGCTAAGTGGCTTGGGAGGAGGCAAAAGAATAACATCTTGAGAGATGTAAAAATTAGGCGTAATTCAAATTTCTGTGTTGTCTATACGAGAAAGTTGTGTTGGCATATTTATGTACAATCTGTTGAGTTGCAAAGCTGGGGCTGAGTGGTTGACCCTGAGTTGGTAAACAGCGCAAAGCTAAAGAACGTATTTATTATAAGATAATACTATAGCCACGCATGGTAGCACATGTCTATAATACCAGCTCACCCAGAAGCACTTGGTAACTTCAAGATCAGAATGGGTGAGCTGAGACCACCCTCTCTTCCCTCCCAAAACAACAAATCTCACAAAAATCAAACAGGTATGACAAATAAAATACTATCATCTGCCTCTCCACAGAAAATGTGCCGCTTATGTTCTAAAATGCTACAAGACTTTTCTGGTTTTGAGTTCAGATCCTTCTACAGCTGAAACAACCCAGAAGCTGGCTGAAGACCAGACCAGAGAAAGCAGGCTGAACAAAGAGGCATGCTAGGACTATGCAATACTACTTCTAGTTTGATGTCACTTATTTAAAAATCTGTACATACGAAATCATCTCAAAAAAATAATGCCCATGATGCTTTTCCATTCTATGTCACGTCTATAAAACCCCCCAAAGACAAGCCACTGAGACTTCTCTTTCAGTACAATGACTTTCCCCAGAGCTTTTTACAGTAGTTGTTTACAGACATTGTCTCCCTTAGCATTTGTCTTGTGGGCCGAATCCAGGAGGTGGATTGTTCTTAGCTTATGTATTACAGCATGGAAACTTCCGGAAAGGTTTGCAGTTCACACGAAGTTACAGGACAGATGAGTGACAGGTTTACAATAGAAACCCAGGCGGGCTCCTTCCTGGGTTGGTGTAGCCCTCACAAAAGAGCGACAGTGCCCATCAGGCTTCTTCTCAGCACAATTATCTGAGCCCTGCTGATTGTTTCTTTAAGGGTAAGTCTACAGCTCAGTGGAGGACTAGGCATATGGTGATGCTGTCAAATAGTGTAAACATACACACATGCACACACATACAAACACACACACACATACACAAACACACACACATACAAACACACACACATGCATGCACACAAACGCATGCACACATCATACACACATACAAATACACATACACAAACATACCTACACACACATACAAAGATGCACATGCATATACCACACACATACATGCATATACATACACACACACATACAAACACACACACATACACACATGCACACACATGTACATATACACATACACACATACACACATGCACACACATGTGCACACACACACACACACACACACAGCTCCTTTCATTATTCCTCATTCTTTTCATCCTGTTTACCTGCATCTCATCTTGCCCCAGCTTGCAGTCCATCTCTTCAGGAAACATTTTCTAGAAAATCCATTGCTGCCTATACTCTCCAATTCCAGGCTCCCATCTTTCTCTGTGTCTCCTCCTTAGCTATGGCTAAGGTCATGAGTTACCAAATTCTACTTCTTTTAAGAAGCAATCATGACCATTTGACCTTCTTTTCTCTATAGGTTGGACCCAACAGGCCACTGTCACCAGTGCCAACCAATTCAATGTACTTAAAATATTCGTTGTGGGTCATAGGTTACTCAACCCACCCCACCAGCACACTCTATTAACAACAGAGAACTAGGAATAAATTACATTTCCTGAAGAGGTTGGTAAGGAGATATTTCTTGAAAATTTGTCTCTGCAGATGAGGGTGGTATATATTAAAAAGACTTGTTGGGTCATGATCCCTGGGTTACTTTAGACTTCGTTTCTTCCTAACTCAATGCTAAGCCACCTGAGACCAGATGGGGCTCTGAATTGGAAATGCGTCCTCTTACAGTGTGCGTGCTATGGTAGAAATGAGCTGCCCACTGGGATGACTTTATGAGGTCTTACGTTCAGCCAACCTTTCACCACATGACACTGCAGAGTATTCTAAAAAACCCACCACCTCCCTCACTTCTAACTTCTGTCCCCAGAATGCAGTGGTAGAGTTGAATACTTTAGTTCCAGCCAATTTTCCGTAAACATGGGCACGCCGTGGTAAGTGGAGTGACTCATGGGCGACATCTAGACTTACGGTGTAAAGCCCCACAACTGTGAAGTTCTGATGTTCAACGCTGTTAACCTGGGAATACTTAATTACACCCTTTCTCTACCCTAAGAACTAAGGACGGCTGACAGCTTAAATTACACACTAAGTGAAGTCACTCAACTCTGGTGGAATATGACAAGCAATTGCAGGGTTCCACTCTGATCTTAGTGTTTCCCTTCTTTGAAACGGTGAGGGAATTAACTGAGGGGTGAAGTCGTAAGAAAAATATAGAAGCATGCAATAAAGATTTACATTTATTGTCTTCCAAAAAATATGCAAAGGTTCACATTACTATAGTTTATATGGACCAAGGGGCTTAAAAGCAAAAATGTGCAGGCTGCCAGGCAAAGGTGCACGCCTGTTTTCTCTAGCTTTGAGGTGTTCTGCTCTTGCGAGTTTTACTTTGTCCAGCTTGTTATATGAAACTGCTGTGGCAATCCCTCCCGAGGGTAGGTGGAAACTTTAGATTGTGGACTTTTACAAAGGTCAAGGTGATCTTCCAGTACCAAATAAATGGGAAGCCCATGACAGGACTGAGCTGTTTTCTCTGAAGGCCCCCACATAACAACAATGTTACAGGACACCTTTTAAACGATAAAGGCAATCCATGTGTTTCTACCGCTTGCTAACCCTTCATAGAGGGTTACACTTGCAAGGCAATTCCTTTAAACACTCTTTCTCCTTTAAAAAAATTTTTTTTTTATTTTTACATGACAGTAATTTTTTTTATTAGGTATTTTCCTCATTTACATTTTCAATGCTATCCCAAAGGTCCCCCATACCCACCCCCTGAATCCCCTACCCACCCACTCCCCCTTTTTGGCCCTGGCGTTCCCCTGTACTGGGGCATATAAAGTTTGCAAGTCCAATGGGCCTCTCTTTGCAGTGATGGCCGACTAGGCCATCTTTTGATACATATGCAGCTAGAGACAAGAGCTCCTGGGTACTGGTTAGTTCATAATGTTGTTCCACCTATAGGGTTGCAGTTCCCTATAGCTCCTTGGGTAATTTCTCTAGCTCCTCCATTAGGGTCCCTGTGATCCATCCAATAGCTGACTGTGAGCATCCACTTCTGTGTTTGCTAGGCCCCGGCATAGTCTCACAAGAGAGAGCTATAACTGGGTCCTTTCAGCGAAATCTTGCTAGTGTATGCAATGGTGTCAGCATTTGGAAGCTGATTATGGGATGGATCCCTGCATATGGCAGTCACTAGATGGTCCATCCTTTCGTCACAGCTCCAAATTTTGTCTCTGTAACTCCTTCTATGGGTGTTTTGTTCCCACTTTCTCCTATTTTTAATTGAATTGACTTATCTGTCTATGTGTGTGGGTTTATGTGCCTCATTTAGTGTATGTTCAGAGGTCAGAGGGCGATCCTGTGTGTCATCTCCAGGGGTCATCTACCTTAGTTTTTCAATTTTTTAAAAAATTTTAATTTATGTGTATATATATATGCTACATGTGTGGATGCTCACAGAGGACCGAAGAGGGCACTGGATCCTTCCCATGCCCCACAGCTGGAAGCTAGAGTTACAGGTAGTTGTGAGTCACCCAAAATGGTACTGGGAACTATACTCTTTTAAAGAGCAACATGCAGTCTTAACTGCTATGCTAGCTCTCTAGTCCCTATCTTATTATTTGAGACAGATTCATTCTCTCTCTCTCTCTCCCTTTCCCTCTCCCTCTCCCTCTCCCCCCCCTCTCTTTCTCTCTCTCTTCGAGACAGGGTTTCTCTGGGTAGCCTTGGCTGTCCTGTCCTGTCCTGGAACTCACTCTGTAGACCAGGCTGGCCTCGAACTCAGAAATCCACCTGCCTCTGCCTTCCAACTGCTGAGATTGAAGGCATGCACTACCACTGCCCAGCCTGACAGATTCTCTTAATAGGACATGAGTCTTACTGTTTTGGACTAGGCTGCCTGGCCAGCGAGCCCCAGAGATTCTCCTGTTTCATCTGCCCAATGTCTGTGAACAAACTATGGACTCAGGGCCCTGGCTCCAGGGTGGGACTGTCTGTTTCCAATGTACTCAAGAGTTTTGCCATTTCCAGAGCTCAGAGGCTGTTGCCAGTCACTTTCAGCATCTAACATCCAGAGCAACTCCAGGCATGGGTGGTGTTGGGACAATACTGGGAAGGGTATGTGTGAATGGGGGCGCGGGGAGCTGAACTCCCAAATGACCACTTTGCTGGACTTAGCTATTTCTTTATGGGTTTGAGGCATATCTCTCTCCCCAGCAGTCCCAAAGAAACCAAAAAAACTGACCTGCTCTAATCCTCAGAGAAGGCCCTCCTTATATCCCCACATGAGCATCAAACATCCACAGATCCAAAGGCCTCAGGCCTGTTTGCCTAGCTTAATTCACTGTCAGCAGCTGCTGCTGAGCCAGAAAAAGGAATCCCAGCCACGCAGGGCCCAGTGGAGGGGGCAGGAGGGGAAGAATGTGGGATGGAAGCACAGCACAGCACAGCACAGCACAGCACAGCACAGCACAGCACAGCACAGCACAGCACACACAGCACACACAGCACAGCACAGCACAGCACAGCACAGCACAGCACAGCCCAGCCCAGCCCAGCCCAGCCCAGCCCAGCCCAACACAGCACAGCACAGCACAGCACAGCACAGCACAGCACAGCACAGCACAGCACAGCACAGCACAGCACAGCACAGCACAGCCCAGTTTCAGCCTAGCTTCTGAAGAGTTTGATTCACTTGAAGAGGCCATGTGTTATTTCATCTGATGGAAAGATGCTGGTCAGGTGTCGGCCCAGGGCATAGGCGATGGCAGGGGCAACAGCCTCCACCTGCTACTTGCCCAGTGGAGTATGGGTGACACATTCCTTTCTGCCCACAGAAGCTGAGTAATAAGGGGCAGCTCCCTTCTTTATATGCAAAACTGAAGGGAGGCTGTGCTAATGACCAGGCACCAGCTGCTCGGACTTACTCCTGTGCACCACTGAGGTTTACAGAGTATGGGATCCTTTAATTTGCTGAAGTCTTGGTGCTCTGTGGTTTCATCACTGAAGATGCAGACAAGTAGGAGGTACAGGGGCTTCCTTGAACTTTGAGGCCTTGCGGTTCCTGTGACTCATGTTCTAAACTTGAGCTTCTGGTCTTAGGAAGGGCAGAAGGGAGTGACTAGAAGCAAGTCCTAGGCCTCTGCTGACCTTTGGTGGCAAAAGCCACAACTCCCAAATTGCCAGCCCCAAATCACCTTATATAGTTGTCCTTCCTTCAGTATCTGGAGGTGGGGGGTATTGGTTATAAGACCTCATATGGTTAACAGATTATGCGGATGCTCAAATATCTTGTATGAGAATGCACTAGCATTAGCAGAGAGTCCATGCAGATCTTCCTGTATGCTCTAAATCCTCTCTAGATAGCTCATACGTTATACCCAATGCAATGTAAATGCTATGTAAATACATTATATAGGGGATAATCACAAGTAAAAACATCGGTATATGTTTAACAGACATGCATCCTTTCCCCCCTTACACACACACAATTTTCAGTTCCACAGCTGATTGAATGGAGAACGAACGTGGAACCTGCCATATGAAGGAATGACTCAAAAGCCATCACCTATATATCTCCTGTTGTCAGAATAAGAGTCCTTCTTCCAGACAGCTCTTGAATTCTTTCCTTTCAAGTTCCCGAGTCATTCATGCCCCAGATCAATTCAGGTATCCCCACCCCTGAGAGAAGCTCCTTATTATCCCAGATTGCAATTGCTCCCATGGGGTCAGAGGCCAATCTCATGAGTAGATTTATTCGTCTTTCAGAGGATTTGTAGAGGAAATGAAGGAGACACAACCTTGTGCCAATCCAATGGGGGTTTGTGGCCAAGTGAGCCAAGTCAAAGTTCTAGAATTTTGTATATTCTATTTGTGGCAGTCTGAATACATCCTCTAGTCTCCAGAGTCTCCCTATGGCATCCAACCTTTCCTTAGTGCCCACCAGTCTCTGTAGCCAGAGTGAATGGTCTCACATGCTAGCTCCTAACTCTAGCCCAGCACCTCTGCTTCTGTCCCTACCATTTGCAGTCTTTCTAAGCAGCAACATTTAGGGCAGTGAGAATGTTTATGTTACTAGAACAAGAAGATGAGAAAGGTTTGCGAAACACAAGCTTATAACCAGGACAGTAGGGAAGAATCATTTCAGCCCGTATAAAATGGCTCCTGTAGGATGGCTCTCAGAGTTTCAGAGAATTCAGAATGAGGACATTCTTAATTTCTGCCCTTGGATCACAGTGGCTCTGTCTAGCACGTGGCCCAATGTGAGTCCTGCATGGCCCACTGGAAGGGCCATGTTCCACTGAGAGCCACCAACGTCTCTGATGCTAAGGCTGGAGGGTCTTCTCCGTTTGCTTTACCTCTCTCTGCACCTGGTGCCTTCTCACTTCCTCTGGCTTGAGCTAGATGCACCTTCCGGTTTCCAGATGGACAGCAGATCCCTTTATCCCCTCCCACCTGCTTTCTCTTCAGGCAGGCATTTCCTCAGCGTGTTTGCCTTCTGCCCCCTCTTCTCTAGGGCATCCTCTCCTGCAATTTATCCTCTTGCTTCTGTTCCAATAACAACCACACTTCACAACATAGGTTCTGAGTCACAAACTCATTTCCTACCATGCCCAGATATCCCAGCGACATCTTTTAAGCACTACGTGTTCAAACGTTGTGATTAGCTCTATATGTCAACCTGGCTAGGCCGTGTCTCCAGATATTTTTTTTAAAAAACAAATTTGCATACTAGATGCTAATATAAGGATAATTTTATAGATTAGGTTAACATTAACATCAGTAGACAATAAATAAAGAATATGACCCTTCATCACACGAGTGGACCTCATCTAAGCATTTGAAGGTCAACAGAAAACAGGTTGAGGCCTTCCAAGGAAGATAAATTCTACCTCCATTGACCTCAGGTTCAGCTGCTTCGTCAGTGTGGCAGCTCTTTCTTGAGTCTTTAGTGTGCCAGTTTATGCTGCATATTTTGTTCTGTGTGCCATTCCTTAAAACACAGTTAGAATCCCCCATCTGTCTCTGTCTTTCTGTCTGTTTGCCTGTCTCTGTCTCTATCCATCTCCTCTTCCAAACAATTATGCTTTAGACCAGAGGATCTCAACCTGTGGGTTGGACACATATGAGATACCCTGCATATAAGATATTTGCATTATAATCCATAATAGTAGCAATATTATAGTTATGAAGTATCAGTGAATTAATTTTACTGTTGAGGGTCACCATCACATGAGGAACGGTATTAAAGGGTCACAGCATTAGGGAGGTTGAGAACCATTTGCCTATTGCGAGGTAGAGGAATCTATAGGAAGTGGACCATAGCAGATAGGAGTTGGATCACTGGAAAGAGATTATGGTGTACCAATCTCTTCCTTCTAAGTTTGGTACTCAGTCCAGTGGTGAATAATTGCCTGGACCGAATACTCCCACCATAATGTGCTACCTTGTCACAGGCTCTAAAGCAATGAGGCTAACTGACTATAGATGGAAAACTTCAAAACGCTGAGCCCCAGCAAACATTTGTTTTCAACTTAATCACCTCAGGTGTTGTTACAGTGGAAGCTGACCAACACAGGCAACATCACCACCACCATCACCAGCAGCTGTTTTGCTCCTCACAATAACACAAATCTAAAACCCCCTTGAATGGATGTAGTTCACCTAAAGCTACTCTTCTTTTGACATGACCATTGTCTTAGGCACCTAGAGCCAAACCCTCACTCGGATTGAACTTCCCATATGCAATTAGTGTCCAGTTCTCATCCATCCACTTAATCTAATCACCACACAGGTCTGGCCAAGCAGAGGCTTGACCCCCTCGTCCACAGTGATTTATCTGAGAACTAAGCACATGAGTCAGAAAATCAATCTGAGGTCGTCTTCGAGATTTTGTATATGTACCATGAAAAGAAGGCTTCTCCATCTTTGGATCATATACTATGCTTAACAGTAAATACCCTTTTCTCTTCGTAACATGTTTATAGGGAGAGAGGATCATACTCCAAGCAAAACGAAGCAGAGACTAAGAACAAATGAATGGAAAGTCCTGACCTTGTCTGCGTCTCCTGAATCAGCCATGCCTGAAGTCTGCTCCAAGATCATCTAACTCATACAGCAACATGCTGGTTGGGTTCTGTCAACATGCTACAGACCTAGACATGTCTGGGAAGAGGGATTTTGAGAAAATTCATCCATAAGATTTACCTGTGGGCACAGCTGTGGGGCATTTTCTTCATTAATGATTGATATGGGAGGGCCCACCCCTGCTTAGGATGTCCTGATTTGTATAAGAAACCCGGCTGAGCAAGGTAGAAGGAGCAAGCCAGTTAGCAACACTCTTCCATGACTTCTGCATCAATTGCTGCCTCCAGGTTCCTGCCTTGAGTTCTTGCTTTGACTTCCCTCAGTGATGGACTTTGATGGGAAACTTTAAGCTGAAATAAACACTTTCTTCCCTAAGTTGCTTTGGTTCATGGTGTTTTATCACAGAGCCCTAACTAAGACAGACAAAGAAAGTATTCTCCCTTAACCCAATCTTTACCTGGCTTCTTTTCATTGCACTCACCCTCTACCAGAGAGCAAGGGCCTCTCCCCACTCATGTGCACTTTGTGCGTCCTTTCCACAGAAGTCTTACAATCAAAGACACCCAGTCAGTGTGTTGTGCTAGACTCCTGGGCCTGGCCTGGAGGTATAGGATCCTAACACTGTGTAATAAGGAGAGGGAGAAGTGACCACTGAGGTGGCTGAAACAGAAAGGAGAGTCAGGCATTAGGAAATTGCAGGGTGACAGCACGTTAGAACATGGTGACAGAGATTTGTTGGTTTATGGAGAGGAAACTTTTAACAATGAAAGGGAAAGCAAGACACTGTGTCAGCTGGGTTCTGGGGGGCAGCGGCTTGTGCACCTGCAAAGCCATTTAGCCATCAGTATCACATTTCCTTGCCGATTATTTTGTCCTTGTTAATAGCCTCTGAGATTTCATATTTCTCCCCTCCACCAATCCCAACTGCTCGACATAACAGTAGGCACCGTGGGAGCCACAAAGATGAATAATACCCAGACACTGCCCTTACTTCTTAAATACCTATTACAGAGCAGCCAAGGTAACTTCATGAAGATAAACTTTGTGCTGGGGAGAGGGAAAAAAAAATCACACCATCAAGTTATGTAAGTTTCTATTTTAAAATCATCTGGTTCTAATCTGCTAAAGTTTAATGCTTTCTAGCTAATGCCAAAGTGCTACATTTGATTTATGGAAATACTTTAGCACATTTTTCCATCGCAGCCTTGTACAATATAGTTACCACCCCTTTTGTTATGGTTAGAAAGATTACGGACCTTAAAACAGCCTTCTTTATGAGCTTGCTGATATTTTATCATAAAATTCCGTAAGATGGAATGAAATAGTCTAGTAAGCAGCAGAATTCAGAGACCATTTCACATGGTTCAACTTTATTTTCCTTTTTTTTTTCACATTTAACAAAGTGATCCATCTGGAAAGTGGATGTTTAAAAACTTTCACTATGAGAAATCACTTCTTTTCAGGGAAGATAATATATTTTTTTCCTCTCTTTGGGTGGGGCAGGGGTGGATATTTAGATACGTGTTACACAAAGCTACACTGTGGACCAAATAATAACATCAACACCAAAGGATAAAGGCATACACCAGCCCAGACTTCCTTCCTATACACTCAGAGCATTGAGGTAAATGGAATGACCGTCAGAAGATCTTACAGGTACTGTTGGCATCTGTGGCTCAGGAAGTCAGCGCAGAGCATGGCTCAGGTTGATGGGACCTCAAGGCTATTTGCATGTCCATGCTCCAAGACTTGTTCCACAGGGACCTACAGTTCCAGAGAGAGAGGCAAAGGCAGACTCCACTCAGGCTCCAGGAATGAAATGTATTTATCTATTTTGTGATGCTAGGGACTGAATTCTGGCCTTTCTGTATGCTAGACAACTCAACCACTGAGCCACAACCTTAGCCTTTCAATAAAGAAATTTTATACACACACACACACACACACACACACACACACACACAGACCTACATATATATACACACACAAACATATAATATAGACACATAATATATATTCACTTGCATTTATAATATATACATATATTGTATATGCACATATAACACATACACATATATAATATAGACACATATATTCACTTGCATTTATAATATACATACAAGTATATTATATATACACATACACACACACAAACTCACACATGTCGTAACACATATTCATTTTCAGGTACTTTGAACTTTGGGCTTTGCAGAAGCTGAGCAGTGCTCTACCCCTGAGCTCTGTTCCCCAGCAGGACTGAGCTTCTTTTTAGTTCTTCTAGCGTTAAGTTTAGCCACATCACTCAGCACGGCTGTTTGTTAACCACCTCAAGACACTGCACTGAACAGTCAAGGCCTCTGAAGCACAGTTTGGCCAAAGCCTTTCTGACCTGCAAGGGTCCAGCTGAAGAAGCCATTCTTAAAGGTCACTGGGCTCAGTGTGCTCCTTCGGTTTCTGTTTTCTGCAGGAAGTAAGGGTTTTCACTTCACACCCACAGAAACCAAGATGGCTGCCCAGGAAACACTCCCCCTCAGCCTGGCTCAGTCTAGTTCTTTAAAACAAAGTGGTTTCATTTTCCTCAAGCGGAGTTCAGGCAGCTCTTTGCAGTGATGACCTCCAAAGGCATGGCGGATAAAAAGATGCTGCCTTCCCAACAATCTCTCTGTTTGCCTCAGTGCTGGGGCTCAGGCTGTGTGTGCTTACACATCGTCTGCAGGGAGACTTTGTGACTTGGAAACAAGGCAGCTGGAATGGGCCTAGTCCCATCAAAGCACGTGTTGAGGCTCTGTCCCCAGAGTGACAGTGACAAAGGTGACAGGGCTAGTAAGGGGCACCACCAGGGTCTGCACTCATTTTCTCTCACTGGAGTGAGAAAGGGGGCTAGGCTAGCCTTTGCAGAACTTCTGCCCCCTTTTCTCCCTGCTCACACCTGCCTCCCCTCAGCTGAGCAGGAATAGACACCTGTACTTTCAGAACCGAACTGAACCTAACACACACACACACACACACACACACACACACACACACACACCATTGGGTTTCAGATATTCAGCGACAACAATATAGAACAGATTAAAGACAGCATTCTTTCCATCTGTCCCTGGAAACAACGTAAAAAGACATGAAAATTTAAAACAGTAATCAAAAGAGAGCACCAAGACCTCATTTTTCCTCCTGGATTGTTCTTTGGAATGCTTGTCTTTCATATCAGGTCCATCTGCCCTCTGTGACTCCTCAGCTCCAGTTCCAGCCCCTTGAAATTTCATGCGGCCTTTGCCGATGAATGCTATGATCAGCCCCAACCCACCTACTATGTTCCACCATTAACCCCATCTGTGCCTTGTGGCCAGCAAGTTCTTTGTACAATAGATGATCAAAAAGGTAGTCAATTCTCTGTTTGATGCAGGCAATAGTAAATTATATTTTATTGAGATATGATCCACATGCATAAAATCCACCTTTATATAGTATATGATTCAGTTATTCTTGCAGGGTCTGCAAAGGTGGATCAAAGAATTTCAGGACACTTTCTTTTCTTTGGAATGAGACTGCTTACTGGTCTGGGCCACTCCCCATCTGTACCCCAAGCCCTTGGCAACTCATCTCATTTCTATTTAGAGACAGCTGCAATTTTGCATTCAACTCAGTTTCAAAGCCAAACACAAACGTAAGACTGGCTGTGTGTGTGTTTTTCTTTCTGTATACTTAAAAATATACGTCAGATGCATGAACACATGTATCTAGCTAACACTTGACAAAGAAAATGAAGTGAAACAGCTCAACCATACCAATAAAATACGGAGAAGGAAAGCAGACTTTGCGGCCAGTGTGAGCAATGCTTTAGAGGGCTTTCAGAAAGAAAAGAGGAATGAGGTTCAGCCGAGACAAGAGCATGACTCCTTTGTACGCACCAAGGAGATGCCCCTGAGCCAGATGTAGCTAAGTGGTTACCCAACTTCCACTAAGACTCATCAGATAGAAGTTAATTACTCTACATCACAAATGCTGAAGGTGGTGATGGCCCAGATCAAGCCCACACGGCAAGGACTCCACTGAAGCTAGCCTGGCATGATGTTCCATTAGCTACATTTCCAGCTTGCCCATACATCTTTAAACTGGTTGAGAAAAATAGTCTAATAAGGAAATTGTTGTTCTACCGACAGCCACTAGGAAAATAGCAACAGGCATTGCGCTTCCTTCTCTGGCACAACAGGCAGGACAACACAGGAGTTCTCTTCTGTTAGCCTATTTATGACCACTGCAGCTTTCTGTTCTGCACTGCAGAAGCTACAGGAGCCCTTGGTTCACCACAGCCCTCAGTCCAGGTTTATCCTGAAGCTGATGGCCAGGCTACAGAGGACCCTGAACTTTCCTGGTGCCAGAACTCCTTTGATCTACCTCCTCTGTTCTGGTAACTTCCTTGATGGGATGCTGAGGCCTCATTGTTGTCCTGGGAGGCCCAACTTCTTGTACCTGGATCTCCCTGACATTCTGAGGATTGGGCCAGTCTCTTGTGCCAGATCCCTGTCTCTCTTCTGATTGGTCTTTAAGCTGTGATGCTCTCCTGAGTTCCACTGGCCTCAGCCCTCCCCTTTAAGCAAAAGGATTTCTTCCAATCCAGGATCCTTCCACAGTCCACTGTCCACAGAGCAGTGACTATACTCTTGAGTTAATCGATATGTCAGTGTGGCTGGGCCCCAGACATTTGGTTAAGTGTTACTCTGGATGTCTGTCTGAAATGCTTTTGGATGAAATATAGACAGGTCTGCGGACTTTAGACACACACATTATTCTCCACCATGGGTCTTTTCTAAACCCTGGATGGCATCTCTAAAAAAAAAACACTTACCGAGTCTTATAGATTTAGATTTGACTGTGAATGATTCTCTTCTTGTGTTGTAGGAGTCTGAGATGCCAAGGTGTTCATGAAAGTCAGACAAGGCAGCAGTCTGCATGAACAGGTTGTGAAAGGACTCATCCACCTTGGTCGAGGGGATATTCTCAACTTTCTTTGGTCTGAAGTACTGCCAGGTCCTAGGATGATGTTTTCCCCTGCTCAAGTAAACTTTTGTTTTATATTGCAATGGTCTCATATTTTAACAGTCTACACTAATTAAAATATGAATAGATGTCCATTTGGAAGGGTGTGCCTGAAGACAGAGTCAAACAGGCATCTAGGAGTAGAAGTTACATAAGAAGGCGAAAAGGAAACAGTTGACACTTGAAGAAAAAAAGAACTCTGGTTGTGCATGGTCTGCCTGCCTGCCTGCTTGTCATCCCTGTAGGTCATGGTGTCTGCGAAGTAAATGTTGTGATTTGCTGGCTCAGAGGAGCCTTAGGACCATGTGACAAGCACAGTAGCCAACGCCTAATCTAATTTGACACGCTATGATGCTGGCTTTGCCGGGGTCACCACGTGTTACCCACCCATCAGGATGGCTTCCAACATCTCTTCTTCTCATCAGTGTCATAAACATTAAAGGGAAAAGTTCCAGGTCTGTGCAGTGTAGCAGGAAGGGCAGAGCTGCCACCACCAGGGAGGTTTCTGGTTCCCCTCCCTCACAAGCCATTCACTCAATGAGATGGTTTCTCCATAGATCCCAGATCTGCACGCTACATCAAGCCACCATTTTCAGCTGTATCATGACAGGATAAACACACAGGGGATGGACTGTGACTTCTGTCCTGAGATTCTAGAATGGGGCCTAACGATTTTCTTACACTCACTATCCCAGAATGTTTCAGTTCTTCTTTGTCCATTTAACAAGGCCCTAAAATGAACC
Source organism: Mus musculus (assembly GCF_000001635.26). NCBI lineage: Eukaryota > Metazoa > Chordata > Mammalia > Rodentia > Muridae > Mus > Mus musculus. The sequence goes on from NC_000079.6 coordinate 41,376,319, forward strand.
TCCTTATTAGAGTTGCAAATGAAACCATGCACCTGCCAACTCCTTCATGCTTTCACCTCTAATTCTGAACTGCAAATCACGGGTGACAATTTGATTTCTCTGGGCACGGAGGCTGGACTTTCCATATGTGAAAACATCTCCTGAAGTTTGCTGTTGGAAGGAAACAATGGGGTCTGAGGTAAACAGCTGTTTCACTTGGGTTTGTTTGTTTGTTTGTTTTAATAGATAAGCTACAGTGGACAGAGCAAGTCCAATCCAATAAAAGCAAAGTCACATAAAAAGTAAATATTGTATTTCATTGTATTATCTTGATCTTGATTCTCTTCAACAACACAGACTGATCTAAATCTGTGTAATAGTCAGTCCCATGCTGACATTTCAGGAAAAAAACAGTAGTTTGGGAGACCATAAATATGAGTTTGTTGTGGTGGTCCTAAAATCATTTATTAAACTCACCTTTCTCTTGTCCCTTGGCTTTAGTTAATGGGATATCTATGTTGAGGTCCAAGCACTGAGCTTTAAGAAACAGGGGCCTTTGGAGTCCAGGGGGAGTTGAGTAAGTAGTGCCAACGTAGCCAATCACATTGCAGAAGAAAATCACAATCTTCCTATGCAACTACTCTATCCCGCAGCACCTATTTTATATGGTTTGCATGTTTATTTCATTTTTCCCCTTTGTCCCTAGAAGGAGAATAAGGCCCATGAGATAATTCTATTTGGGCAGTGAATGGCAGAGGAGTCAGTTCAGATTGGATTGCAGTATTCCCCAATCAAACTCCAGTCCCTCCCACTCACTGGGCTCCCGTCTGCTGACTCGGAGCTCTGATGCTCAGTTACTCTGGGGGCAACAGTCTGATGAGGTAAACTGGAGCACAGGCCAAGCTGAGCTGATGGTTGCTGACCTTTCCCCTTGCTGTCTAGAAGGAGAAGACCCTGTGAACTCTAATTGCCCTTGATGGCTTGACACTGAGGACTTTGTACTGATTTATGTCTTGGCCTGAGTGTGTGCTTCCCTCTGGTCCTGCTTGCTTTTGACATTAAATGCAGAAGTATGGCTGTCTGCTTCTGTGTCTGCCCCAGGGTCTCAGCCTGTGTGTTATTTGACTCCTGTGAGACCCACATTCTATTTTGTTCTTCCCGTGCTGTTTGGAGCTGGCATCACCTAGCCCGAACATTGCAGTCCTGTCTGTCTCTCCAGTTTGGATCTTTCCTGCTGTTTATGTGTAGAGGACAGGGACCAACTTGCAGCTGGCAGTTCTCTCTTTCCTCCATGTGGGGCCTGGGTATCAAACTTAGGTCCTTAGGTGGTGGCAAGCCCGTTGTACCCACTGAGCTCTCTTAGTCATCTTGTCCCAGGAACTCAGTCCAGTGTCTGGGAAGCTAGGCCAGAGATGATGGCTATTGATGGATATTCTCACTTTCTCTAGCCTGAGCATGTCAGGAACTTTCCAGTTCATTGGCAGCTGAGAATACAGACAAACACAAAAATCCAAAGGGGCTTTGGCAGCTCTAAAGGGGATGCCAGTCAAATGAAGGATAGCATGTACCCATGGGACTACCGGAGCCAGGGTTTGTGTCCCCATTTCACACCAACTCATTTCTGATTTCTGCTTATACCGAGAGCCTTTCCACAGTCTGCATCCGCAGCTCTCATCGGGTCTGGGTGGTCTCTTCTGTGCCATTAAAGAGGAATATAAATTGCCAGCGCGCACAGCACACCCCCCTCTTCACAGATAGGCACTAAAACATGAATCACTGCAAATGGGCGTTAAAGACCCTGGTCATCAGAGTTGACCTTTTCCCATGCCTTCTTGATTTACCCCATTCCATGGTCAAAGAAGCACTGTGGAGATCAGAAAGAAGCTGCGAGGGCACAGCCATGCCTGTTCCCAACAGGGCTGGCTTGAGGCAAGAACCGTCACCATCATGTGAGTTTTGAAAATGATGAATGGAAGAAACCAATGTCTCAGAAAGTAAGAATGAAGAAAGCACCTCTTTAAAAGATAAAGTTTATGTTATGAGTAACTTGGTTCTAGGGGTCAAACCATATAAGAAACAACTGTCCAACTTCCCTGGAGCCTCCGAACTTGTCTGACTTCATGTCTTATTTTGTTATTATCATTAATAATAACCCCTAGACCAATTACTGTCAACCATATGCACAAGGTGTTAATATTTCAATCAAAATGTAGACACAGACACAAACTGACAGGAACACAACTCCTCCCCTCCCCTCCCCTTCCCTCCTCTCCCCTCTCCCCCCCTTGCTTTTCTCTTATGTCTTCACCAAGAAAGCCTCCCTTTGGGAAAATAAAACAAGCCTGCTGTGCCAGGTGTTCTCTGCGCTCTCCTGACGGTCGCCTAGGAACCAAACATTATCTTCTAGGGAAGCCGCAGGGACAAGAGAATGTTTGAGCTCATCTTAATGATCTGAGTCTTATAAGCTTCTCCATTGTGAGGAAGCAGGGTGTGTTCTTTCTAGAGCCTCCAGACCATGCCACGTTATAGTAAAAATGAAAGATTTCAATGGGATGGTTTCTCAACTCATTTGCTCATTCACAGAAGGGAGTAACCCCTGAGCTTACACAAATCTATCTGATCAGGCCAAACCTTCATGCTTCTTAACTAAAAAAAAGGGGTAGGGGGTCTGGGATGTCCCCTTGCAGGACAGTGAGAGAGGAGATGTTAAATGATGTCCAACAAGACATCTCGCTTGCAAGATGCCAGCCTCTTCCAGGAGGTGGATGGAGGATGTCTTGTAGTGGCTGCTTTTTCTGAAAGCCAAACCACACCAGGGTACATGCCTTTCCGTTTATTTTCTTCTGCTTGAAACATCCTGCACCTCCAAGAAAACTTCTCTCTCACACATTCTCTGTCTCTCTGTCTCTGTCTCTGTCTCTGTCTCTGTCTCTGTCTCTATCTCTGTCTGTCTGTCTGTCTGTCTGTCTGTCTGTCTCTCTCTCTCTCTGTGTGTGTGTGTGTGTGTGTGTGTTTGTAGGGGTAATGGCTTTCTTTTAGATCTGAACTCAAGCCTAACTCAAGCCTGAATGTTAGAGGCTCAAAAACACTTTCTATTTTAATATTTTTGCTATAGCTCAAAGACAAAATTTTAAGTGTGGAAAACCAGGGAATGTTTTTGACATGCCATTTCTCTGTGGGAGCGTGCTAACAGCCTCCACCAAAGTCCATTCCTCCTTCCTGGAGAGCACATGCAGCGACACACAGCCTTCCATGGATTCTAGAAAAAGACTAAAATAGATTCAGCCCCACCCTCTAAGACAATATTGATGACTCTGGCACTGATAGGAGGACCATACAGTCAAATGAGCAAATACTGTGGGAGAGTTGGTTACACACAAGGGAGATGGGAAGACCCAGGATCCCATAAAACATACAATCCAGCTTCAAGCCTTGGGGCTCCTCTCATACAGAAGGACAAACCTGTGACTTTCCCCTTTTCTGTAGCTTGTTCTTTTATCTTTCCCAGACTTTCAATTCTTTTGTCTTTCCTGGATGTTCAATTCTTTGTTCCTGTCAAGGTATGCACTTGCTGATCTGACACTGACCACCAGTATCCCCATTATAGTAAAGGAGCCAAATATCTGAGAGACAAGTAAGTGGGGAGCAACAGTAACAATGGTTACCTGGTCAAGCAAAAGCTGATTTCACCTCCTCATACAATGGAAGTAGCTCCATGGGCCACTGATCAGTAAGTACATGAACCCTGAATCTTGGCTCAGCAGAACAAGCAGGATTTCACAAGCTACAGTTTTTGGGTTTAGCTGGAGGGTGGTAAGGCATGGAACATGTAACAGCCTGAACTCAGCGGCCCCCACAGGGCTATGTCAACCTCAGCAGGCCAGGGGAAAGAAGGCAGACTGGCTCACAAGCCAGCTACTCTGTGTTCTTCCTAACAGGCCAAGCCCTGGAGATAGAGCCAGAGGGAGAAGATCAGCTTCTGGATCTAGACTGTTCCTGTTGAGATCTTCTCCACCGGCCCCCTTTCTGCCAAGTGTGCTTGCAGTAGTGGGTAGCATCGTTCTGCAACTCTTGACCTACTTGTGGCAATTCTCCTGCCCACACTTAACTCCACAGAGGCTCCTCTGCCCTTGCTGGCTACATTCACGAAAGGATTGCTAAGAAGTTCAGGTTCTGGTGTTTGTCCGGGGTGGGTGTTCATGAGGGGATGCCCATATATCTGTATGCTTATGGGTTATAGGGGTCAGAAGGTCAACTGTATTTTTGAAATCAGGGTCTATTATTGGTCTAGAACTTGCCATTTAGGCTGGGCTGGCTGGTTAGTAAGCCCCAGGGAATATACCTATGTGTATATATGTATGTATGTGTGTGTGTGTATATATATATATACATATATATATGGGTGTATATGTGGATACACAATATATATATACATATCCAGTATTGGGATTACATGTGCATGCTGTACCCGGTATTTTTGTGTGGATTTGGGTTATTGAATTCAGGTTGTCATGCTTGCTCAGCAAACACTTTACCAAGTGAACTATCTCTCAGCCCATCTTCCAGAGCATTTTGGTTGAGTGAGTCTTAGATCAGGCATTAACTACAACTTTGGATATAACAGAGGCTTCACCACAGATTTCTGATATCAAGAGACTGGAATCTATTTAGGTGGCATTGCATCTTTGGTGCAAACTTACAGGAGCCTCCCACCCCTGGTGGACAGCATAAATCTATGGCGAGGCACCATACTGATACCCTTTCTCTGTCTTTGTATCTCTGTCTCTGTTATTTGTTCCCAGCCCCATAGACTCGTGTCCTTGAGCCCATCTCATATCAGCATGTGGTGAGGTACAGAGCCTCACTCACAGCAAGCTGTGACAGCCAGCTCACAGTTCCATACAGCAACCCTCTATGGAGCTAGGCTATTGGGTAAGAGACAGAGCTCAGAAGGCAGAGGCCCTATGAAGGCTATGTGAGTGCAAGCCACTAAGACCCTGTTCTAAGTAAACCACGGAAACCCAAAGTCCACCATGAAGACAGACTCCGACATCACACCAACATTTTTGCACATGCACAGCCAATTTCTTAATGTTCATACCCTCTCACAGACTTCAGAGCATCAGGCTATAGGATGCTCTGAGGTAGCACCTGCCAGGAAGGGGAGGTTAAGTACTGCTCAAGCCACATGTCTTCAACATCAGCATTTTTTTTTCTTTCTTGAGAGCATTTGGGCCCTGGTGCCTCAGCTGGTTCTTCTGGAGAAGGTGTGAAAGTTCTTCTCTGAACTTCCCTTAGTCAGTCTGACGCTCTCTTGTCCTGTATCAAGAATTGGAAGGGAAGTGGTTTTGTGGCTTCTTTTGTCCTTCCTTCCTTTTTTTTTTTTTTTTTCCTTTTCATCGAATTTTCACATCACTTGAAGATTTTATTTTCTTTTTCCTCTGTGACCTGTTTCAGAGGGCATTCCGCCACCCAAGTTCTCTCGGTAGCTGGACTGAATATTGCAGGGTCTGAAGGACCACAGGTCACAAAGGTCACAATGAGTTGGTGACTGTGTGGGGATATTTCTGTCTGGGAGGAGGTTGGGGGAGAGAAGCAAGGCCAGTAGATGCCACCAGAGGTTGAAGGCCCTGGGGTGACAGGACTCATCAGAGCTGACTGTGTCTCAAAGTGAGGCAGAGCTCATCAGAAACCGGAGTGGGGAGGGGCATCACACTATTACACTGCAGTCTCAGATATGGCCTATGCTGTTTATGTCAGAGGAGGAGCTGCCATAGCCTGTACATCTCATTCCTCTCTGTGGGCTCTTGGTGCTTGCTGCTTGTGGTTTTCTGTGAGGTCAACTAAAGGGCTCTAGAAAGACTCATGAGCAAACCTGAATAATGGCTGTTAAGGAGCTGAGCTGACTTCAGGGTGAAAAAAAACGGAACCTGGCCTTGAATTCAGGTATAGCCTGAGTCCTCACCGAGGGAGAAAGTTCCGTTTCTTCTCCCAACTCCAGTCACCCCAGGCAGACTGAGAAACCTTGCAAAATGGGAGCCTCAGGCAGCCCAAGGGCTTCTTGTGTGGTGTCATCTTATCTCAGAGCTTTGAGGGAAGAGCTCTTTTGTAAGAGCAAAACACCTGGAAGGACAAATGCCTGAAGCCGGCTTAGTCAGACACTTGCTGCAGGTCACTGTCCCTAGAAGACCCTGCAGTCTCAGTGGCCACCTGGAGGATGGGCAGAAATGGCTGCTCCCAAGAGTCTTTAAAGAAAGCAATTTCATAATCATATATATTGTCTGCAAAAGCAATGGAAACCATAAAACACACACACACACACACACACACACATATTACAGTGTCTTGTTGGTGTGTGTGTGCATGTGTGTGCATGTGTGTGCCTGCCTCAACCTCCCAAATGTTGGGAGGTATTTGGTATCATATAGGGCTTGAGAGCTTGATGTGACAGAGGGCAGTTTCAAGGTGAGCTTGGTCTTTCCCCTAACATCAGTCTTACAAAAGAGCTGAGCCCAATTTTATTGGTATGTTGTGTAATAATTTAGTCTAAGATCTCCAGACACAAATAATTACTTAACAAAGTGGACCATGCATGCAATGGAATTTTGTTGGCATACTCACAATTCAGTGCCAAAGACTCTAAATCCCCAGTAGTCTATCACACACACACACACACACACACACACACACACACACACACACACACCATTCCAGCCTGCCTAGCATAATGGGGCCATGTATAGAAATGGATTAGAAATTATGTGTTAGTAGATTCACTGTAATTTACCAAACCTGGGTTGAGGAGTTTCCACAAGTCTCTCTGCACCCCCTATCCCCCGGCTGGTTTCTGTCCCAACACATCCAAAATTCCTGTAAAAAAACCACCTGGGCAGGCAGTACAGAGAGGTGCTTAAAGCATAGATTTTTAGATTCAGGTGGGTTTGGTTTTGTATCTAGACAATGCTGTGGGAAACTGTGTGCCTTTGGGAAAATGGATAAGTCGTTTGAAGCCTCGGTGTGCTCCTTTGTGAGGTGAGGTTGAACTTTAATAGGGTGTTGTCAAGACTGAAAGAGACAATGAACATAAGGACCTGGTAAATAAACACTGATGGACAAGGGTGAGGAGAGTGATGCTAAAATCAGAGTTCCTTGCCCCATGATTGCCAGCACAGACCTGGGCATTTAATGACCAGGACTGACTTAGTGAACAGAAGTGACAAGTCTTACATAATGGGACTTTTTTGACCCCCTTGGTAAGCTCACTGAGGACAATATTGAAGCAGAAGGAAGAGGAAGAGGAGGAGAAGGAGAAGGAGGAGGAGAAGAAAGTAGAAGAGAAGTCACAGAAAGTTTGCTAGTCAAAGAAGAAAAAACTATTTCTGCTTTTTAAGGGTGTGTTTTCACACCTACCACAATCATTTTCAGTGCTAAAATGGTACTTGGTGGTCGGTGTGTATGTGTGTATATATCTGTATGCCTCCCGAGTGTGTCTCTGTATATACATGTGTGCATGGGTGTGTGTATACACCTGAGTGTGTATCTGTGTACACTTGTATGTGTGTATAAACAAATGTGTCTCTGTGTGTGTGAATGCATGAGTGTGTGCATGTATGAGTGTGTGTATCTGTGTACACATGTATGTGAGTGTGTGTGTTTGTGTGTTATAAAAGCATTTCCTCTGAGATTAGCACTCTCTAATTTCCAAATTGTGATCATGTCTTTGTTTGCTCATTGTGGTGACAAAATACAAAATGTGATGAATTATTTTATAATTACTATAAAATCGAAGCTATTTGGAAGAGTAAATGCAGATGTGGCATGTGACTTGTGGTGGCTTGTGGTAGTTTTCATTTTGGCAGGATTTGGGTGGCTGAGGTCCCAGAGTCCCAGAAGACTGCTATTAGCAGTACTAATGATTATGACATAAATGTACATTTGTGTGTGTTTCCTAGTTTACCTGCTACCTTCAGATTCACTACTGTCTTTGATTTATGTAAAAGGCTCACAGCACTAGCAAAGGTTAGGGAGTTATTATCCCCATTTTACAGATGGCAAACACCAAGCCTTTGGGAGATTTAATAACTTTGTCAATGATCCCACATAGCCAGGATTTGCACCCTGGTGTTTGGCTTTTGTTTTGTTTCGAGTTTTTGAGACAGAGTCTCACTAGCCTAGATTGGCCTCGAACTCACAGAGACCCACCTTCCTCTGCCTCCCAAGTGCTGGCATTGAATACTGTGGGCTGCCATGCATGGCTTGAACTTGGGTTTCTGCAGTCTTAGTTTATGATAAAATCCAATAATGGAAGTAAATTGATAACATTCCATAAACTAATAGTCACTACCCATCTGTCTTTCCAGTCACAGGAGCTGACTCATTTTCAGCTTATTCCCTTGATACTCGTCGAGGCCCCCTTCTTCGCCACGCATCATGTAAGGCAAAGGTAAACGTTGTATCCAAAGAACAACAAATGTGAACCTTACTTTTGAAAAGCACACCTACCTTTTAGTAGGTGTCACTATGTTTTTTATAGTAGTAATACTGGTAGGTATTTAATTTTATTTTTGAATTTTCTTAAATTTACTGTTTAATTTAGCAGGTAAATTGTAAGTTTAATTTTCCTAATTAAAACTCGAGACACATACCCTGGGCAGTATGGCGGTCTTGATGACAACAGGCAGAGATGCTAAGAGCTCAAGTGACAGAGAGTTCAGGCTCTCAGGTTGTCATTAGGGCATTCACATCACTTTTACCTCAACATCCGCAGTATCTGCAGACCTGCAAATCCATTCAGGGAAAAGCCCACCCTGGCCCAGTGCCAAAATCCACAGAGGACGGCACCATCATCATTGCAGTGTGTGTACATTGTGTGTCACCTCAAGGTCATCAAATTTGTTACTCATTTTTGGAGAATTGTTCCTTCTGGAAATTTTTACTTGAAGCATCTCTCAAACTCCTTAACATTATCTGACATCCAAGTGGTTATTATTATTTTTTTAACTAATTAGTCGAGATAAAAGCTATAAGCATTATGGAACATTCTCCAGTGAGGGGTACTAGATTGTGTGTCTAGATCAGATGTAGAAAGGTCTGTGATAGTGAAACCCTTTGGTCTGTTGGTCCACGGTTTATATGCTGTTGGCTTGGCATGTGAACTTAGCTCTCAAATTGCCTTGGAGGCTCAGAGGCAAATTAAGAAATCTTGAAACAGAGCAAAACAAAGCAAAACAAAACCAGCACCAGAGAGGTTCTGCTTTAAAAGCTGACTTTTTGGCGTCCTGGAAATGTTGGCAGTTACCAGGGTGACAGATTGGTGGTCCCATTCTACCTACCTGGCTAAATATCTGATCTCTCACACCAGCCCAGCCTTTGAGCTTGTGCAATGCAGAGTTTACGGGTCTCAAGTCCCTCCCTGCCCTGAGGTGTAGACACTCAGCTTTTCCTTTCTGGGGAAAACTCAGACGTTGTTCACTTCTCAAATTTTCTGTCGGAAGCAAACCTAGACATTTATATGTGGCTGGAGTGTGTGTGTGTGTCTGTGCGTGTGCGTGTGCGTGTGTCGGAGGTGTGTGGGGTGTGGTTAGAACTGCTCTGGAGTCTAGCTACCAGCCGGGTTCCACAGCTTCAATTTGGCTTCGATTGTCACTCCAGGATAAAGTTCTTAGAGGAAAACATTTCTATCCACACATCCCAGGAAAACAAAATGAGAAAACTTGGGTTTCACACAGCATGGTTTTGTTAAGAGAATGAAACCGGAGAAAGCTGGGAAAACCTGGGCATACGGGTGAACAAAAAGCCACTAGGGTTCCAGGTAGGCATGGCTTCATAAATCAGTGTCTGCTTCATAAAACCAAACATTTAAAATGCAAAATGGTAGCACTCACATGTAAACTCCGGGCCAAATTCTCACTCAATAAAATTTGATAGAAATTGTCTTATAGAAAAACAATTCTTTTGTTTCCATTAGTATTACTGACGGCTAAAACTTGGGGTGCCTGGTGTTTTAATAGGTAATTGAAAGGAAATGAACAATACGTCCTTGGCTAATTCTTAATTCTGATTTCATGATATGATGGTGAGCACTGTTGTTTTTTTTTTTTTAATTTAAAGTCCATTTGAAAGTTATTAAAATAGACATTCAGTATGGGTCACATATTCCCTGTCAACCATCGTTTGAAAGTCATTTAACTCAGATAACCAGGCTGGGTTTTGTAGCTTTGTTTTGGTAAGAAGAATTTTGAATGTAAAATGATTCAAAGAGATTCAAGAGTCTGGCTTGTATGATTAATAGTCTGCAGGAGATATTAGGAATCCAGACAGACTGAAGGCAAAATGCCTTCGCCTTGTAGACCGTCTGCATTCTGCCCTCCAAGGACTCTGCATATTTAGTCACTCTTTCAATCCAACTGTCTTTGCCAGGCCAGGCTTCATTGGATTAGAGAGTAGTGGAAAAATCCCTCCCCGGAGTGTGCATATCAGATTCCCTTAGTGTTTAATCCGTCTGGCACATGCATGTCCCTTTGAGCTGCAGAGTGCTGGCCTTGGACTGGCTGGCTTACACTTGGAAAGTGAAAGCAAGCTGTTATTTTTCACCCCCCACCCCAATTCACATTCCTGGCCTTTGACATCATGAGATCACAGTTTGGTTAGATTGGAAGTCTGTTCCAATAGGTGCCATTTTTGTCTGGGACATTGACCCAGGAAACTTGTAACCTCTCTTGATAGACAGAACCCCACAAATGCCTTGCAAGCAAGCAAGCAAGCAAGTTCAATTCTTATTGGTAAACCACAGTTAAACTTGTATTTCTATAAATTTGTGTCCCTTCAAAACTTACTCATGACAGAAAGTAGTCCATCTTATATAGTCTGTATCTAGAGATGAGATGACAGGCTGGGCCAGGACCTCTTGCCCAGATATGGGGTCATGCCACAGTTCACATTCTCTCTCTCTCTCTCTCTCTCTCTCTCTCTCTCTCTCTCTCTCAAAACAGTAACAGAGCAGATTGCTTCCTTGCACACCCCAGGGACTCTGGTACCCTCCACTCCATCCTTCCTATTCTTCCCATCAATGGAGAAGACAAAGTACCCTGAACCCCTGCCTTTGTCCTGGGGAGCCACCTCTCTCCATTTCTATCCTTACTCTGCCTTAGTGCACTACAGTTTCTCTCTACCCATGGGGGACCCTGAGGATCCTAATCTATACTAGAGAATGCTTTCTTCATGCTCTTAATATTCTTTTTTAAATTAGGTATTTTCTTCATTTACATTTCCAATACTATCCCAAAAGTCCTTCTCCCCAACTCCCCTACCCACCCACTCCCACTTCTTGGCCCTGGCATTCGCCTCTACTTAGGCATATAAAGTTTGCAAGACCAATGGGCCTCTCTTTCCACTGATGGCCAACTAGACCATCTTCTGATACATATGCAGCTAGAGACACGAGCTCTGGGGGTACCGGTTAGTTTATATTGTTGTTCCACCTATAGGGTTACAGACCCCTTTAGCTCCTTGGGTACTTTCTCTAGCTCCTTTCTGGGTCCTTATCTGGGTCCTTTCAGCAAAATCTTGCTAGTGTATGTAATGGTGTCAGCGTTTGGAGGCTGATTATGGGATGGATCCCCAGGTATGGAAGTCTCTAGATAGTCCATCCTTTCGTCTCAGCTCCAAACTTTGTCTCTGTAACTCCTTCCATGGGTGTTTTATTCCCAATTCTAAGAAGGAGCAAAGTGTCCACATTTTGGTCTTCGTTCTTCTTGAGTTTCATGTGTTTTGCAAATTGTATCTTGTGGCTTGGGTTATTCTAAGTTTCTGGGCTAATATCCACTTATCAGTGAGTACATATCATGTGAGTTCTTTTGTGATTGGGTTACCTCACTCAGGATGATGTCCTCCAGGTTCATCCATTTGCCTAGGAATTTCATAAATTCATTCCTTTTAATAGCTGGGTAGTACTCCATTGTGTAAATGTACCACATTTTCTGTATCCATCCCTCTGTTGAGGGACATCTGGGTTCTTTCCAGCTTCTGGTTATTATAAATAAAGCTGATATGAACATAGTGGAGCATGTGTCCTTCTTCCAGTTGGAACATCTTCTGGATATATGCCCAGGAGAGGTATTGCTGGATCCTCCGGTAGTACTATGTCTAATTTTCTAAGGAACCGCCAGACTGATTTCTAGAGTGGTTGTACAAGCTTGCAATCCCACCAACAATGGAGGAGTGTTCCTCTTTCTCCACATCCTCCCCAGCATCTGCTGTCACCTGAGTTTTTGATCTTAGCCATTCTGACTGGTGTGAGGTGGAATCTCAGGGTTGCTTTGATTTGCATTTCTCTGATGACTAAGGATGCTGAACATTTTTCAGGTGCTTCTCAGCCATTCAGTATTCCTCAGTTGAGAATTCTTTTTTTTTTTTTTTTTTTTTTTAGCTCTGAGCCCCATTTTTTAATGGGGTTATTTGATTTTCTGGAGTCCACCTTCTGGAGTTCTTTATATATATATATTGGATTAGTCCCCTATCTGATTTAGGATAGGTTAAAAATCCTTTCCCAATCTGTTGGTGGCCTTTTTGTCTTATTGACGGTGTCTTTTGCCTTACAGAAGCTTTGCAATTTTATGAGATCCCATTTGTCGATTCTCAATCTTACAGTACAAGCCATTGCTGTTCTATTCAGGAATTTTTCCCCTGTACCCATATCTTCGAGGCTTTTCCCCATTTTCTCCTCTATAAGTTTCACTGTCTCTGGTTTTATGTGGAGACTATTGTGAAGGGGGTTGTTTCCCTAATTTCTTTCTCAGCCTGTTTATCCTTTGTGTACAGAAAGGCCATTGACTTGTTTGAGTTAATTTTATATCCAGCTACTTCACTGAAGCTGTTAATCAGGTTTAGGAGTTCTCTGGTGGAATTTTTAGGGTCACTTATATGTACTATCATATCATCTGAAAAAATTGATATTTTGACTTCTTCCTTTCGAATTTGTATCCCCTTGATCTCCTTTTGTTGTCGAATTGCTCTGGCTAGGACTTCAAATACTATATTGGCTAGGTAGGGAGAAAGTGGGCAGCCTTGTCTAGTCCCTGATTTTAGTGGGATTGCTTCCAGCTTCTCACTATTTGCTTTGATGTTGGCTACTGGTTCTTAATATTCTTATCCATCCTAAAAATGCACTTATAAAATAACTAGGAGTTTATTATCTTATGATTACCTCAAACACTCTTCTGGGACCATGACCGCTTCCTTCTAGGCAGGAATGTCTCCATGGTCTTCAAAAACACCATCCTATTTATCCTCATGCACTCTCGACAGCCTAAATCTGACTGCATTCACAGTGCATGAACGGACCATATTGCTTAGTAGCTAACATTTTTTGGCTTTTTTTTTTTTTTTAGACTATGCCAAAATTGCACCTTAGACTAATCCTCTATACAAGAAGGTATTATATAATGTTTTAATATAAAGCATGTATCAGGAACTCTATTAATATGTCATGTCTCAGGATGAAAATCTATTAAAAATACTAAAAGTAAGTGTAAGGTGAAGGTATAAACTTTGGTAGCACAGTCATGAGTTACAGCACGGGGACACATTCTAAGAAATACATAATTGTGTGATTTAACCATCCAAGGAACCATGCAGGGAGCACACACACAAACTACGGCATCTATGGTATCACTAGGCTAGATAATATAATGGGATCCCATCACATTGTTCCTGTCAAAGGCATTAGTTTTATATGACTTTGTTCAACCACATGATTTGACCCTATGAAGATGGTACTGTCTTTTGCCTGTTTTAAGGACACTGAGGCACATTGGAGTTTTTTTTTTAAAAAAATCCCACAACCATATACCTAATGAGTAGTATAGTCTAAATTGAAATCCAGGCCCAGGAGATTCTCTGAGCATCTCTAGACTGAGGTCACAGCTGGAGTGACACCCAGCTACAGTGTGGTAGAACAGGGTCCACGAGAGCCTGAAAACAGAGACGGCTGCTAGGAATGTGACCTCCTTCTGAGTTTGTAAGAAAAGCATAGGCAGGTATTATTAAAATTCAACAGCTCATGAAATAGTATCAGTGTTTTTTTTTTTTTTTTTTTTTTTTTTTTTTTTGCCAATACTGTGTCATGAAAACAAATTGAAGTGGGTTAGAAAAAAAGAGTTAAAATAAAGAATTCAGGACTATAGATTCACTTAAAATGGAATTGACACCAAACAACTGTGGGGAAATGCAGCTAAAGAAAACAGGTGCAAGGGTCGCATGTAAATATAGGTAGATAGTTCCCAAACCAGGGTGATTTGACTTGAATGGTTTGCTTGGCAGTCATGTGAAATTGATACACATTCACCAGAAAACTATATGTCAAATCTTGACTTTGAAGTTTTTTCCTTGCATGGTCTGTCTTCTCTTGTGAGTCTCACCAGAGGAAACAGCATCTCTTTTTAAGAGGACCCAACACCACTGGATCCTTCATGCCTGCACTCAGGAGGCAGATCTCCAAAACTCTAGGACCAGCCTTGCCTATACAGTGAGTTCCAGAACAGCTTACATAAAAAATAACCCTCCTTTAATAAAAAGAAGAAGACAAACAAAGAGAGGAAAGGAAATGAGGGACATCCTGTGTGCCCTGTGCAGCTCAGTTGTGGTGACTTATAGGTGAGGAGCAGTCAGCGCCCATTTAATTTAGGGTGTTTTCAAGTTCCAGTGGGTAGATTGGGAAGGAAGAGGGAGAACATCTCTATCACAGGTTATAGAATCCCATCAGTAACCATACTTCGCTCTTCCTAGCAAGCCAATAGAGTTCTAACACTGTCGTAGTTTGAATGAGAATCCCTTATCCCACCCAACTCCATAGGTTCTTGTATTTGAATGCTAAGTCCCAAGTTGGGAAAGATTAGGAGGTGTAGCCTTTTTGGAGGAGGTGCATCACTGGGGGTAGACTTTGAGACTTCAAAAGCTTATGAGATTCCCAGTTAGTTCTGTCTGTCTGTCAGTCTGACTGTCTGTCTTATGCTTATGGGTCAGATGTAAGCTTTCACCTAATGCTCCAGGCCATGTCTACTTGTCTGCTACCATGATCCTCACCACGATGCTTATGGTCTTTACCACCCTCTGGAACCATGAACCCCAGATTAAATGCTTTCTTTTATAAGTTGCCTTGGTCATGGTGTCTTTTTTTGTTTTAAAGATTTATTTATTTATTATATGGAAGTACATTATAGCTGTCTTCAGACACTCCAGAAGAGGGAGTCAGATCTCGTTACGGATGGTTGTGAGCCACCATGTGGTTGCTGGGTTTTGAACTCTGGACCTTCGGAAGAGCAGTCGGGTGCTCTTACCCACTGAGCCATCTCACCAGCCCCAGTCATGGTGTCTTATCACAGTAATAATTTTAAAAAGTAACTGATAATTACAATGACCCATCAGGCTTGGTGGTTCATGCTAACCAATCCTAACACTCAAGGGGTGGAGACAGGAGGATTTCTGTGAGTATAATCTCTACCTAAAATCAATAGTGGGTTCTTGGTCAGTGTGAGCTACAGTGTGAGACTCTGTTTCATAAAATTAAATACAAAACAAACAAAAAACCCTCAAATAACTGATGGAGCATGAAGGCACACACCTGTGACCCCAAGACTGAGGTGGAATACAAATTCCATGGTTGAGGCAAACTTGGGGTATATAAGAAGAATCTGTTTCAAAGGTAAAAGTAAAAAAAAAAAAAAACTCTCAAAACTTTGTTTTACATAAATATTTTCTCTTTTGGGGGAAGAGTGTGAACAGTTAATATCAGCTGGTTAGATCAGGAAAGTTTTTTTTTTTCCATCCATCTCTAGGTATGTCTGTCAAGAGGTTTCTAAGGAATATTAATTATGAATGTTCATTTTTATGTATCAAAAGTGGCTAGCTCAAGGAAAAATATTCCATAAATCTCCCCTGCCTTATAAAACTCTTATGCAATGTAATCTTTAAATCTTTCCCAACTTTTGTTTATGCAAAGGCCTGGCTGCCTTCTCCAAATTTGATGGCTCAGAGCAGTCTCCTCTTTCTTCATCTCCTTTGTGCTGCTTTCCAAATTATCCAATCAGGACTAGACTGTGAGGTTGAACCTCGGCCAGCGAGGAGTAGCCAAGATCTACTTTGAGTTAGGCATAAATGACAGAGGCTACCTTGGCCATATGTGCTGCTTGCTAGCTTAGTTTGGGTTGTAGCAATCCATTTTTTACAAAAATAAATTGTCTAGCCTTACTTTAGCCTTACTTTCTTTCCTTTTGTTTGGGTGTTTCTTTGTGTGTCAATGAGAATATTCTATGCCAACAATTGGAAGACCAGCTCTGAATGAGGTATTTCATGCTCTGAAACCATGAGCAATATACATCATTCCTTTCTTCTGCTGTTTCTAGCACAGTGATAAGAAAGCATCTAGCTGATGATCCCTTAATAGCTACGTTCTTGAGCTGTATGGAGATAGCAGTCCTTCAAGTTCAGGCTAACACGATACAAAGAACTGAATGTTAACCATGGTGATGTCAAGAAACTCCACCCTAAAACCTTAAAGAAGAAGCTATTAACACAGATGGTTAGTCTGTTCATTAGTTTGAACCTCAAGGAGAGGCTTCCATTTTAGATATGAAAGCTCTTCTAGAGTTGGTGTTTTCGTTTTGTTTTGTGTTTTGGCCATTATGGATGTGTGTGGTTGCTAGTTTGTTTATAGACAGAGCATTGCTATGTGTATCAGTCTAGCCTTGAACTTACTTTGTGGCCCCAGCTGGGCTCAAACTTTAGCAATCCCCCTTACGTCAGGCTTTTGGGTGTCTACCCAAGTATATTTATTAAGAACACTCTTTAACGTTTTATATTGGTTTCTAATTAAACTCTCAAACTATGAACCAACTCAGGATATAATGAAAGGACAGAGAATGGAGTTGTAACCAGCTGTGCAAATCCAACCAAGGGCAGTTGTTTCCAATGATAACTTGAGTGACCTTGACTGAGGGGGTCTCTGATCTCAATTCCAAGTGGTCAAGGATGCCCAGCCATCCTTGGGAAACTGACAGTTCCATTCATCAGTAAGTTAATGCAGCAAGACTGGATCTGCTTGGCCTGTGTGTAGGAAATGATCTTTACCTTGTCCACTTAATGACCACACAGCCCTTTGAGCCAGCAGCTAAACCCCAGATACAAAAGAAGGATGGCTGTACTCGAGAAGAGATCTTACTGTCAGCCCAACAAATTTTATAGCATCAGTTTCAAGAAACCCTATACATGGTGGGATACCTTGCCTGGTTCATGACTTCAAACAGACTCCATATGAAAACTCCACCATTTTCGGGTTCCACCTTCAGCTGCTCTTTCTGAAAGCAGTATCCCTTGACGGCTGTGACTGCATTTCAGCTACAGTCATTCTGCTCTGTCTCTCTGCAGACAGGCCCCTTAAAGAGAACTAAGCCTGGACATGGCTTGTGACATATCACCCAGTCTAATCCTGTAAAGAACAAGCGTCTCATGTGCATATTAAAGAGTAGATGGACTGAATTCTTGGTCTGATTCTTTGACAAGGTCAAAATCTTTCCCAATATAAGAAGCTATCCCTTCCTTGAGCACACGAATGGAATTCTCAAATAAAGTCCAAGAATGCCTTAGGGAGTATACTTTGGTTTATTGAATATGGTTTAGATAATTTGTATTATTTTAAAATGGTAGTAGAGTAACACAGAATACTCGAGTACTGAAGGGGAAAACTGAGCTTCTAGGGCTGTGCTATGCTGATTGCAGCCTTCAGAAAGGAATTGGAGAGGTGCCATACTAGCAATTTAACAGCACACCTGAAAACTCTAGAACAAAAAGAAGCAAACACACCCAAGGAGAGTAGACAGGAGGAAATAGTCAAACCCAAGGCTGACGCAACCAATTAGAAACAAAGAGAACAATATAATGAATCAACAAAACCAAGAGCTGGCTCTTTGAAAAAAAAATCAACAAGATAGACAAATCCTTAACCAAACTAACTAAAAGGCACAGAGACAGGATCCAGATTAACAAAATCAGAAATAAAAAGGGAGACATAACAACAGACACTGAAGAAATTAAACAAAACAAAACAAAACAAAAAAACAAAACAAACCATTAGGTCTTACTTCAAAAGCCTGTATTCCACAAAGCTGGAAAATCTATACAAAATGGATCATTTTCTAGACAGACACCGCTACTAATGTTAAATCAAGATCAGGTAAAGTAGGACCAGCCACTAGAACATGTACTAGGGGCCATATCCTAAGGAGCAGTCATTAAAAGTCTCCCAACCAAATAAAGTCCAGGACCAGATGAGTTTAGTGCAGAATTCTTTTATTTATTTATTTATTATATGTAAGTGCACTGTAGCTGTCTTCAGACACTCCAGAAGAGGGCATCAGATTTCATTACGGATGGTTGTGAGCCACCATGTGGGTTGCTAGGATTTGAACTCAGGACCTTTAGAAGAACAGTCAGCACTCTTAACTGCTGAGCCATCTCACCATCACCCAAGTGCAGAATTGTATAAGACTTTCAAAGAAGAGCTAATACCAACACTCCTCAAACTATTCCACAAAATAGAAACAGAAGCAACAGTACCTAATTCATTCTATGAGGCCACAGTTATCTTGATACCTAAACCACCCAAAGACTCAACAAAGAAAGAGATCTTCAGTCCAAATTCACTTAACATCAACATAAAAATACTCAATAAAATTCACGCAAAACCACAGGATAAGGCTGCCCACTCTCTCCCTATCTAGTCAGTACAGTACTTGAAATTCTAACTAGAACAATAAGACAACAAAAGAAGATCAAGAAAATACATATTGGAAGTGAAGAAGTCAAGTTATCACTATTCTGGAGTGATATACATAGTCAGTCCCCAAAATTTCATCAGCAAACTCCTGATAAACAACTTCAGCAAAGTGGCTGGATATAAAATTAAATCAAAGAGACAAACAATAGCCCTCTTTTATACAAGTGATAAATGGGTAGAGAAAGAAATTATGGAAACAACACCCTTCACATTAGCCACAAATAATATAAAATATCGTGGTGTAACTCTAAACAAGCACATGAAAGACCTGTATTACAGGAATCTCAAATCCTTGAAGAAAGAAATTGAAGAAGATATCATCAGATAGAAAGATCTCCCATGCTTATGGATCAGTAGGTTTAAGATAGTGAAAATAGCCATCTTACCAAAAGCAATCTACAGATTCAATGTAATCCCTATCAAAATTCCAACACATGTTTTTTACAGACCTTGAAAGAGGAATTCTCAACTTTATATTAAACAAACAAACAAACAAACAAACAACCGCAAGATAGTCAAAACAATCCTGAACAATAAAAGAACTTCTGGAGAAATCACCATCCACGACCTCAAGTAGTACTACAGAGCAGTAATGATAAAAAAAAAAAAACAAAAAACTACATGGTATCGGTACAGAAATAGATAGGTTGGTTAATGGAATAGAATCGAAGACCTGGAAATAAACCCACACACATATGGACACTTGATTTTTAACAAAGAGGCCAAAATCATACAATAGAAAAAAGAAAGCATTTTCAACAAATTGTGCTGGTCTCACTGGATGTCTGCATGTAGAAGAATGCAAAATATATCCATATTTTTCACCCTGCACAAAACTCAAGTCCATGTGGATCAAGGACTTCAGCATAAAACTGGATATACTAAATGTAATAGAAGAGAAAGTGGGAAATAGCCCTGAACGCATGGTACAGGAGACAATTTCCTGAACAGAACACCAATGGCTCAGATTCTAAGATCAACAATTGATAAATGGAGACCTCATACCTTCTGTAAGGCAAAGGACACTGTCAATAGGGCAAAATGGCAGCTTATTGATTGGGGAAAGATCGTCACTAACACGACATTTGACAGAGGGCTAATATGCAAAATATATAAAGAATTCAAGAAGTTAGAATCCAAAAAACCAAATAATCCAATTTAAAAATGGGGTACAGAGCTAAACAGAGAATTCTCAACAGAGGAATCTCGAATGACCAAGAAGCTCTTGAAGAAATGCTCAACATCCTTAGTCACCAGGGAAATGCAAATCAAAACAATCCTAGATTCCACCTTACACCAGTCAGAATGGGCAAGAAAAACATTCAGGCAACAGCACATGCTGGTGAGGATGTGGAGAAAAGGGAACACTCTCAATTGCTGATGGGTTTTCTAACTTGTTCAACTACTCTGGAAATCAATCTGGCAGTTTCTCAAAAAAAATTGGAAATAGTTCTACTGGAAGACCCAGCTTTGCCAGCTCCTGTGCATATACCCAAAAGATGCTCCACCAAACCACAAGTAAACATGCTCCACTACATTTGTAGCAGCCTTATTTATAATAGTCAGAACTGGAAACAACCCAAATATCCCTCAACTGAAGAATTGATACAGAAAATGTGGTTCATTTACACAATGCAATACTATTCAGCTACTAAAAATAAGGATATCATGAATTTTACAGGCAGATGGATGAAACTAGAAAAATATCATCATGAGTGAGGTAACTCAGATCCAAAAGGACATGCATGGTATGTACTTACTAGTAACTGGATATTAGCCATAAAGTACAGAATACCCATGATACACTCTATAGAATCAAAGAAGTAAACAAGAAGGAAGGCCTAAGTAAGGATGCTTGGATCACACTTAGAGAAGGGAATAGAATAGTCATAGAGGCAAGAGGAGGACAGAAAGTGGGTGGCAGAGAGGAGGGGGAAATGGGGAGGGCAGAATCAGATACAGGGAGAGACAGGAGAGAGGCCCCAAGGGCCAGGAAAAAGAATGGAAATCTCAGAGTAGGTGGAATTTCTAGAAAGTCATGGCAGGAAGCATAGCTGCATGCAGGCAGACATGGTGCTGGAGATGGAGCTTAGATTTCTACATCTTGGTCCAAAGGTAGCAAAAGGAGACTGTGCCATACAGGACGTATCTTGAGCCTACCCCTACAGTGACATACTTCCTCCAACAAGGCCACACCTACTCAGAAAAAGCCACACCTCCTAATAGTGCCATTCCCTATGAGCCGAGCATTCAAACACAAGAATGTATGGGGGGCATTCCTATTCAAACTACCACAGCATCCTAAGGCGTCCCCATGCACATGGAGAAAAGACACCTCACACATCTTTAAAGTGCTTTTCTGCTTGACTGTGGAATTTCAGTAATTTCAGCATGTGAGAAGCTGACAGAGGAAGATTATGAATTTGAGGCTAGCCTTAGTTATGTAGGTGAGGAATGGTTTCAGTAGCAGATGGTGATAATACCCCAGACACAGAGATGACCATGTTTTTGAGATTTCAAAGCAAAACCCCAGCTCCTAGACTACAACTATTTTCTGGAGGTAACATGTTGGTTATGCCTGACTCTCCCAGCTGTTCTCTCTCATTTGGTGTCTGTAGCTTATCCAGCAAACTTTTATAGATTGATATTTTGTCTAATGAAATCTGATTTATATCACACCATCTTGGTTGTTCTCCCATTGCCATGACAAAGCAGTATGGCCAAGGCAAATTATAGAAAAAAAGCATCTAATGGGCACTTACAGTTTCAGACAGTGAGTCCATGACCATCAAGGCAGGGAACATGGCAGCAGGGAGCTATGCTGTTGGAGCGGTAGCTGATAGCTTACATCTGACCAACAAGCACGAGGCAAAGAGAGCTTACTGGGAATGGCATGGGCTTTTGGAGTCTCAACACTCACCCACAATCATATACTTCCTCCAACAAAGTCATACCTCCTTATCTGTCTTTAACTGGGGACACTAGCATTCAAATATGTGAGCCTATGGGAGGGAGGCCATCCTCTTTCAAATCACCAATCACAATTAATTTATAATGAAGAATTCTCTGATTTTTAATCTGGTAGCCATTACAACATCATAAATCTGACAATCAAAACAAACAATAGAATCAGTACATTTCCTCTCCCTCTCCCTCTCCCTCTCCCTCTCCCTCTCCCTCTCCCCCCCCTCTCTGTGTATGTGTGTCTGAAATGGCTGATATCTCCAGCTAGCTTGTTCTATAGATCCTCTGTGCTTTCTAAGGCTGAGATCACCGGCAGGCTGTCAGGCCACCATGCATTTTATTTTTATTTTAAATATTTTTATTAGATATTTTCTTTATATACATTACAAATGCTATCCTGAAAGTTCCCTATACCCTCCCCCCGCCCTGCTCCCCTACGCACCCAAGCCCGCTTCTTGGCCCTGGCATTCCCCTGTACTGGGGCATATAAAGTTTGCAATACCAAGGGGCCTCTCTTCCCAGTGATGGCTGACTAGGCCATCTTCTGCTACATATGCAGCTAGAGTCAAGAGCTCTGGGGGTACTGGTTAGTTCATATTGTTGTTCCACCTATAGGGTTGCAGACCCCTTCAGCTCCTTGGGTGCTTCCTCTAGCTTCTCCATTGGGGGTCCTGTGTTCCATCTTATAGATGACTGTGAGCATCCACTTCTGTATTTGCCAGACACCGGCATAGCCTCATATGAGAGAGCTATACCAGGGTCCCTTCATCAAAATCTTGCTGGAATATGCAATAGTGTCTGGGTTATTTATGATAGCCAGAAGCTGGAAAGAACCCAGATGTCCCTCAACAGAAGAATGGATACAGAAAATGTGGTACATTTACACATAGAGTACTACTCAGCTATTAAAAACAATAAATTTATGAAATTCTTGGACAAATGAATGTATCTAGAGGATATCATCCGTAGTGAGGTAACCCAATCACAAAAGAAGTCATTAGACATGCACTCACTGATAAGTGGATATTAGCCCAGAAACATAGAACACCCAAGATACAATTTGCAAAACACAAGAAAATCAAGAAGAGGGAAGACCAATGGGTGGATACTTCATTCCTCCTTAGAATATGGAACAAAAAACCCATGAAAGGAGTTACAGAGACAAAGTTTGGAGCTAAGATGAAAGGATAGACTATCCAGAGACTACCCCACTCGGGGATCCATCCCATAATCAGCCACCATGCATTTTATAGTTAACATGGGTTCTGGGATCTGAACTCTGGACCTATAAACACCAGTCAGAATCACTATACTTATAAAAAGTCATTTACTAATAAAAAGCTCAAATAATAGTGAGCTGAAGTTATTGGCTCTTGAAGACAATAAAAAATTTGCCAGTGCTTGAAGAAAAGCAATAAAGTTATATTTATTTCAGCTGATCGAAATGGGAGCATTATATCTTGTCTTGGGCTTTTAATCTGGTTCCAGAGAAAATCTAATCTTCTTGAAACTGGAAGGAGAGACTTTGTTTTAAGAAATGTAAGTAAAGTTGAAGATTAAAGAATTGGGATATTTGAACTTAGAAAGAAAGGCTGGGGTTCCCAAAAAGCATTTCTCGTACAAAAGTGCTGATTTCTTCTAGTTTTGAAATGTGTAGCAACAGGCCAAGCTCCTTGATTTTAGTGAATTCAGTGAATGTAGGGAGAATGTGCTAAAGGTGAGATTGAGAGAGATGGCTTACCACATAGCTATGAAGTACTCAGTGTGACATAAGACACCCACATGAAACCTTGGTGTGGCACATATAATCCCAGAGCTGGGGAGACAGGGATAGGAGGATCCCTGGGTCTAGCTGAGTCAGTGAACTCCATGTTCAGTGAGAGACTGTGCTTAAATACTAAGATGGAGAGTAATTAAGGAGCGCACATTCAATGTTGAACCCTGGTCTTTGCATGCACACATCTGCACCTATGTTAATATGAATGCACACAGACACAGATACACACACACACACACACATACACACAAGAAGTTTGGGACTGGAATGTCAGTGGTAATGTTATATAGAGTTGACCTTTGATCTCTGCAATGGCTCTTCTACAGAGCTTGTACTATTACAAGTCTGATCTAGACTCCAGTCAGGCAAGCAATAGGTCAGCAATGTAAACAGCTCCATTTTACCCTTGGATACTGCAGCCTCTTCGGAGAGCAACTGGGAATTTGGGGAAAAGGAGCAAGAGGGAATCATGGTTCCCTTTAGTTTGTTCTGTGTTCTCTCCTATTCTCAGAGAGAAATCCAGTTTGTGATGGTAACATGGCTTCCTCTCTGATTGGCTTGTGCCAATTTAAGTTCTGAGAGTGTGCTAACACAGTGACTCATTCCCCCCACCCCCCAGGGATTTTCTAAGAATAATCTCTTAACTTCCGTTGAAGAATAAGGCCTAAGAAATAAATATCCCTTATTGATAAACAAAAAAGAAAGCCAAGCCTGACCAAAAAAGAAAAGGGTTTGCATAGAGTTCTTCTAGCAACTTGCCAACTTCAACTGAGAAACCAAGTCGCCTGCAGTGGCTTTGATTACAAAATAGTAAGTGACTGACTGACCTACAGGAGGTAGAACCACAGTACCTCCAAGTTCTCCTCCTCTCTTCAGTGTGTGGGGATTGACAGGTACCACCACCACACTGTTCTGAATTTTCAAAGTCTCCAGTGATCCGATACCTCCCAGTATTTCTCTCCTTCCCAGGAATGATAGCTTCACTTACCTACCTAAAACAAACAAGTAGACATGTTCAGCACAGCTGAGACCTCAAGGGAACCTACTTGTCTTATGGGCCTCCAGTGACGTAGCTCTGAAGTAAGAAATCTGTGGGGCATTTCACTTCAGCAGGGGTGGACTACAAGGGACACTTTCCTCCAGTGTCTGTCTGTGTATAGAAGCTGGCAGGCCAGGGAACAAGCCTTCAAAGTTATCACTCATTACCATGAGGGACATTTATGTAATCAATAAGGCACTGGGATGGAGACCATACACCCTTCAGGTTGCTGACCTCACTATGCTTTCCATCCCTAGAGATGCTTCAGACCTCAAAGGAACAAGGCAATGCTTTAAGCAGAAAGCAGAGAAATTAGAAGACCAGACTGTGGAATGGGTGGCTATCAGGATTGGAGGCTGGGTGTTCTAAACAAGGACGGCAACACCAAGGCTAGCTGTGGATAAATGGCACCAGAGCATTGCCTTCAATGGGCACAATCCCAAGAGCTCAGAGTCCTTTACTCATGTGTTTTCCCTGCTTCAGTAGGGCAGAGAAGCCCACTCAGAGTGCTATAGAAGGTTTTGGGAACATGGCTGGGGATGGTCTTAGCAGTGACCAGCTTTTGGTTTACTTCTTGGAGGGCAATGCTCCCAGAGACTAGGAGAAGGCGCATTCTAAGAGCTTCATAGTTGACTCTACAGAATGGGAGCATTCTGAGAGTGAATCCATCAACGTAAGACTTGGAAGGATAAAGGCAAAAAGTCCTTAGCCTTGCTAGGCATTCATGGACCTACTCACAGTGCTTAGCAAACTAAGGCAGGAGGATGTTAAACTTCAGGATAACTGACTTGGTGGTGAGACCACCCCTCCTGTCTGTAAAAAAGCAGAGCCATTGTCCTGCTGCAACTGTTACAGGTGGCTGGGGCTAAAGTCCAGTTCATCAAGGACACTCTAAGTCTTTATCTTAGAGGCTGGCCTCCCTGGCTTGCTCAGCTCCCCCCCCCCCCCCCCGCCCTTGTCACCCATTTCCCCAGCTGTTGTTGGTAAGGGGATGGTAAACACACGCATAGCTGAAGGGTGACTGTATCCCTCAATTCTGCATTCGTGCCACTGCTCTATAAACTGGACTGGAGTATTGAGAAGCAGCCCGAGCTGCAGGACACAGCGTTGCCCTTGGTTCTTATAAAGTGATATATTTTCCCAAGCTCCTCCTTGGTGGTCCCAGGACAGTAGGCAACTGTTCTTTCACAGACCAGGCTATGGCTGAGCTAGCCTATCAAGCCAGTAACTCCTCCCTCTGCTTTCTCCCTTGACTCCCCAGCCCGGGAGCTTGCCTTTCTTTTGTCCAAATTGAAAAGTCAGGGTTTCCATGTCTCCAAGGAGAACTTGTTATGTGGTGAAAACAAATCGATCCTGCTATTCACCTCCACTGATAAATCTTTTTACTTTTAAAAGATGGCGTCTCATAGATGCCAGGCTAACCTCAAACATGCTGCTTCGTATTGATCCTCCAGTCTTCCCAATCTCCACTGGGATTAAATACAGGTCTGTGCTACTGTTTTATCTATCCTCTGGCCATTTTTTAATTTCACACTCCTTCCACCCGTGAGTGTTTCTTCTAGGAAAGGACAGGCTGAATGGAAGATGTGATGCCGTAGCCTCTATGCTCTCAAATCCTCCAGATGCAATGAAGCAATTGTTTCCTCCTTTGGCTATGCTTGGGCTCTGTCTTGTCTCTTGCTGTGTGCACAGCTGCATTGGTCCAGATTTGCAGTGAGGGTTTCCTCTCTGGTTGGACCGGGCAAGTTGTGCCTGACGAATTTACTTCAAGGTCATTAACTAGAAAAAAGAGGAAGTCCCATTTTTTTTTTCATGAATAACAGCAGGCATGTCTTTCTTTCCTCCCTAACATCAGGTTGATTGGTTTCTTGCTGCACTCTCCACTGTCCTTGGCTTACACGGCCCCTAGAAATATGTGACCAAGGTTCAGAGCCAAAAAAGTGAGACCACAGAGGAGTCTCTGTGTTCAAGAAAAAATAACTAGGAGCTGCCCTGGGAGGTCCCCTTCCTGTTACTGGCTTCATTCTGGTCATACTTCAATGCACACTCCCTCAAGGGTGCAAAGAAGAGAACTGTTCATCCCATATACACACTCGATTGTTTGAACTCCTTTTAGTCCTTTGTAACTGCCTGCTGGCTTTTCCCTTCTCTCCAGGTTCAACCGGTTGCTTCTCTCTGGACCCCGAAATCACTGGCCTGTGCACACTTGAACCTGCTTCCTACAGCAGCAGGGTCTGGGGAATATTGGTCACCAAGCTCCATTTGTTTTTATAGATTATTAGCAGATCTTCAAAGGGACCATGGACTTTGTGCTAGCCTATGGGAAGAAAAACAGTCTATTAAAATGTTGCCTCATTAGCCTGGTTCTTTGAAGGTAAACAGCATAGGACAAGGTATGTTGGATGGCTTGTAATGTTGAGACTTACATAGGTATATGATTATCTACCTCCATATTTTTGTGTACTTAAACCTAACAGAGGTATTTTTGTTTTTTTTATCTGATTTTTTTTTTTTTGAGGTAGTTAGTCCTTAGGCTAACCTCACAATTGCTAGAGAGCTGAGGATTGACTCAAATTTCTGATGCTGGTATTCTAGGTGAGAGCCACTATGCTCAGCACTAACAGATACATTCTTGAAAATTATATGTATACACACACACACACACACACACACACACACACACACACACACAGACACACACGCACCACATACCCATAATTCCAGGAAGATCACCACCTTGATCTACATAGTGAGCTCTAGGCCAGCTGGGACTACATAGTGAAATTTTGTTTCTAAAATGACCAGACAATAATAAGCACATTAAACATTATGATAACTAGCACCAAAAGACTGGTTACTTAAAAATGAAAAACGGGGTTATAAATAAATAGTGCCTCTCTACTTAGCTTTTACCAAAACAAGTCCATACAAAGGGATGGACTTTGCTTACAGCAAGGGCAGTCTGGATCATGACAAATGCCACACACACACACAATGCCTGGGAGGCCAATGCTTGTGACCGTATCTCTGCCTACTCCCTCACGCTGCTCTTTACACTGTCCCACCCTGGGCTGAACTCCGTGCTCCCTTTCCAGCTGGCAGAGTCCCTCCTATTAGTGACTCAGTATGACTTCATCTATTTCAAGGTTTTGAGTCAATATTATCAAGATCCACATTACGCAAGGCATTGTTTACACAACTGGAGGCAGAAATGGACACCCAGTAACTCACAGGGCACTTGTAACTTTGGAGCATCACCTGGTCTGGGCTTGCTCTTTGGGAAGCACTTCTACACACCCAAACAGCCTCCTTTCCACGCGTGCCAGGGTGAGCGAACACGAATCTGAAGTGCTTTGTGTTCTTTTGTGTGTAACTGGGTCTCTCCTCCCTAGAACTTTCCTAGTTGCCCACACAAACAGCCTTTCCCTATGCAGGGTTGCTCTACCCACTTCTAATGGTGCCACTCAGCCAAATGCTACAGTGAGACAACTGTGGGCTCTTTTGTCCGATCATTTTCTTTTTATTATTATTATTTTTTTATTTTTTTATTACGTATTTTCTTCAATTACATTTCCAATGCTATCCCAAAAGTCCCCCCCCCCACTCCCCTACCCACCCATTCCCATATTTTGGCCCTGGCATTCCCCTGTACTGGGTCATATAACGTTTGCCTGACCAATGGGCCTCTCTTTCTAGTGATGGCCGACTAGGTCATCTTTTGATACATATGCAGCTAGAGTCAAGAGCTCTGGGGTACTAGTTAGTTCATAATGTTGTTCCTCCGATAGGGTTGCAGATCTCTTTAGCTCCTTGGGTACTTTCTCTAGCTCCTCCATTGGGGGCCCTGAGATCCATCCAATAGTTGACTGTGAGCATCCACTTCTGTGTTTGCTAGGCCCTGGCCTAGTCTCACAAGGGACAGCTATATCACCGTCCTTGCAACAAAGGCTTGCTAGTGTATGCAATGGTGTCATCGCTTGGAGGCTAATTATGGGATGGATCCCTGGATATCATTTCAGAGCAAAACCAAACTGTGGTATTGAGGCTAACTTCCAAGAGTCCACTCCGCATGAAGTCCAGGAACCAGGTTAGAACTGAGGTTGCTGGTTACTATGAGCGTCAGTGGAACATGTCAAGTTTGCACGTATTCTCATTTCAAAGTTTTACAGGCGTAATAAAGGTGGTTTATTACCACAGATGGGATTTCAGAATGCTGATCTGGCCCCTAATCCACCCAATCCCATGGACAGGGAGTGTCCCTGCATCTGTTCTGAAGGGTCACCCAGGCTATGCCCTTAGATACTTACTCAGACTTGGAAACGATGCCCCAGTCATGAGTCAGACTTGGTCCAAGGTTAATGCGGCAGGGATCACATACTCTGGGTATTTCCAACAGGCAAGGGTAGGACACTATGGGTAAAGCTCACAGAATGTGGTTGTCTACCTGTGCTTCTTGCTCTCCAGGAGGATGAATGCATGGGAGTTTCCCATTTCTCACTCATAAGTTCCTTGATCCATGCCTCAGTCTACTTGCTCCTTGGGCTCACTGTGTTTAAAGAACTGTGCTCCAAGTAGGGTGTGCTGAGCTGAGCAAGGTCCATTGCAGTATAGGGAGACCCACAGCACATCTGTCCAGATGGCAAGACCCGAAACTTCCCAAACATCAAATGCCAGGGAGAATGTGGAGACAACAAAATCTTTGTCCATGGTTGGATGGAAGGAAGCTGGTGTAGCCATTATAAAAAAAAAATGGTATGCAGACGCTTCAGGAAATTGAAAACAGAGCTAGCTTATGATATAGCAATCCTACTACTAGATATCAAATGAACTTAACACATCAAAAGTTATCTGTAGCTTCGTCACTGCTGCGTTGTTTGCAATAGAAAAGATATGGCAATAACATCTGCTGATAAATGAGCTGATAAAGAAGATGTGAAAAGACACACGTACACACAACACATACTCACCCAGACTGTTACTCAGTCTTCAGTATTTACTCAGTAATCTGGGATGATATAGGCAAAACTGGAGAAATTTATACTAAGTCAAATAAGCCAATGACAATAAAACAAATGGCCCCATAATGCCATTGTATATGTAGCACTTAAAAATGCTGAGTAAGTAGAGCTTGTAAGTGAGGAGGGGGTGTGTCTCCAGGGACACAAAGCTATAGACAAGATGAACAAGTTCTAGGACTCTCTTTTGTACATCATGATGGCTATGGTTAACAGTAAAGGATTATATTCCTAAAAATCACCGAGAGAGTAGAGGTTAAGAGTCCTATGGACAAAAAGATCAGTGTGCTAGTTGAGGGCAATGGATACTTTAGTTAACTTGATTGAACTATTCTTCGATGTTATTTCAAAGCATCATATGTTATACCATGAATATATAGTACATATTCCTTTCTCAGTGGGGGGAATAGGTGAGACAATTGGCAGGAAGCTTGCTTAGCAGCCAACATCAGCAGCTGGGACAGATGTGACGAGGGAGTCTCAGGCATACAAGAACAGGTGTTATTATGACAAGTTGATGGTTTGCTTGTATTTGTGTTCATCTATAATGAACTAGGAGCTGAGACATTCTTTGGAGTCACGCAAGATTGCTCAAAACTAAGCTTTGTTTTTCCTTGTCTATCGACGTAGTGACCCATGGGGAAGGTGCTGGTTTGGCTGAGATACCACATTGAAGGAAGTGGGAACTGGAGGGTAGAAGTACAAACCTTACCCTTACCTATGTCAACAGGAAGGAAGGTCACATAATTCCACTTTACAATGTTTTAGCACTAGGAAGCCATCTCGAGATCCATCTTCAGCTACTGACAGATCAATTTCCTGTATGCACGAAATACTGTCACGTATTCAACATGTCAGCTGACACATGAAATTTGAAAGTGGGAAACATCTCTTAGCCACCTAAATTATGCATATGCAAACAGAGATGAGGAAATCCATCAAAAAGTCCATAGTACTCGAGTAAGAAATGGGTCTTCATTCATGAAAATGATAATCACAGCTTCTTTTTTTTTTTTTGAAGCATGATGCAATTTTGTTATCATCGATGTTCTACTTAAGCAGCATTCATCCTGTGCTAACTCAAATTATCACACACTGTCTTCCTATAACCAGGATACAAACACTTATGCTGTGGCCCCAAAGAACAGTTTTTTTGTTTTTTTTTTTTTAGAATTAATTTTTTATTAGGTATTTTCCTCATTTACATTTCCAATGCTATCCTAAAAGTCCCCAATACACCCCCCCACACACTCCCCTACCCACCCACTCCCACTTTTTGGCCCTGGCATTCCCCTGTACTGGGGCATATAAAGTTTGTGTGTCCAATGGGCCTCTCTTTCCAGTGATGGCCGACTAGGCCATCTTTTGATACATATGCAGCTAGAGACAAGAGCTCCGGGGTACTGGTTAGTTCATAATGTTGTTCCACATATAGGGTTGCAGACCCCTTTAGCTCCTTGAGTACTTTCTCTAGCTCCTCCATTGGGGGCCTTGTGATCCATCCAAAGAACAGTTTTTAAGGTGTACTTTATTCAGAGAACTTTGACCTGAGATGGCAGTGGATTGACACCCCACGCAAACTGCATCCCATCTCATTTCCAACTCTCCAGAAAGCTGATTATCCTGGGAAGGGCACATGAAGACAGTCACTCGGGAGCTCAGTCTTGCCCCTCGGGTTAGGTGGCCAACCACTCCTGAGATGGGTGATGTCTGGTGCTCTCATCAACCCTCCCTTAACCTGGGTGTCTTGGCTTGGATACTTCTTGGAAGTACTATCTATCCCGTGGCTGGAGAGTAACTCAGAACAACCAAACTGTTAACTGTGATGTGCTGAGGTATTGGTAACATGCACATGCATATTCCTCTTACAACATGGAGTCTAAATGGTCCTTATAAATTAGGATATAAAAGCTCCCTCCCACCCTCCTGCCCTATCAACCTTTCCTGATTTAAAAAAAGTCTTTGAGAACAAGGATCGATTGAATGCTTAGGCTACAGGGTATGTGTGATTGGCTAACTTGTTAAAATCTTGCCAAATGCCAGCTCACCAGGCCTCACTGGACATCGAGACTTTGCTTTGTCTGGAGGTCTCTCATGCTGCACAGGCACTAAGTACATGGTACTGTGAGGCACTAAGAGCAGGTTCCTATTCATTCCCTGGGAAAGCACAGTCAGTCATCACTAGACATGCAAGGGAGAACAGGTCAGGGGAATGGCCATTGGCAAAGCACACACAGTTGGGAGGAGGGGCCAAAGGGCTTAGCGAGAAGCTCAGTAATAAGCAAAGACGAATAGTTTAATCAAGTCTGGTAAGGGAATGTGTGGTTGTAGGATCTGTAAAACCCTTAAGGTTGGAAAGAAAGAAAGACTCATTGCAAAGGGTCTGACTTAAGCACGCACACACATCACTACAGAACAAGCTCTGAGACCCTGGCAGGAACCTAAATGTTGATTACTTGGGTCTGCAGACTAGGGCAGTGGCAAAGCCTAGAGGGAGTTAGCCGAGGGCAGGGATACCTCCTGCGAGAGCCACCTCTGGCCCTGGCACCTACAATGGAAGTTACCAGAAGAGCCCGTGCTTCTGCTGATGCCACTCAGACCTCGGCGGTTGCTGAAGCACCTCGGAAGGTTTTGTGAAGCTAATGTGAGCCGAGCTAAGAATGGCTACTTGTGTAAGGAGTGAGAGGGTGGATGACTGGAGTCTCCATTGTATTAAAGGTCAACATTCATGAGTGAGAAAAAAAGAGAGGAGGCATTTGGGGACAGGGAGGTGGTAAGGGAAGACATTACA
Organism: Mus musculus; assembly: GCF_000001635.26. NCBI lineage: Eukaryota > Metazoa > Chordata > Mammalia > Rodentia > Muridae > Mus > Mus musculus. Next base: position 41,408,713 of record NC_000079.6, read on the forward strand.
GAGGACGCTGCCAGCTGGTCTCCAGGAAGCAGGATTCGTGAGGCAGTGAGGAGAAGGGACATCTGTGTTTAGATCTTCAGAGGGAGGGTGGAAGAGGAGCACAGGAAGAAGGCACAGAGAGGGAGGGACAGGAGATGCTCAAGGTCCCCAATACCTGCACTTGTGGCACTTATAATAACGAGTGAACTTTCTTCCATCACAGTGTTGGCCCATCTTAGTTTTGGGAATGAGGACAGATGAGGGACCATTTTGTCTCAGGTGCCACAGCTGGTGCTATGTAACCTTGCTGGCTCCCAATGAATTTCTCAGGCCCAGGGGGGACGAATGCAGCTCTCCATGCTGGTGATTTCCATCTGCCTCTCCTTCCACCTGCGTCATCCTCTGTTCTCTGCTTGTGGGTTCCATGTTCTCTTTGGCTTCTGTGGGTAGCCAGCCAGAGCGAGCCTCCAGCAGGAGCAGAGAGAGGCTGGAAGGAAAGGGGCTAGGGATTTCCCCTCTGCTTTGTGTCCTCTTCTCTCTTTCCACTTATACTGTGTGTGTGTGTGTGTGTGACAGAGAGGGGATGCTGGTTGGAGATTGCACCCAGCACCTTGCACACAGTGAGCAACATCTCCAGCTCTGTCCACCATTTTTGAGATGATGTCTCTTTACACAGTGCAAGCTGGACTTAAAATTAGCACCCTCTTGCCTCTGCCTCCTGAGAGCTGGGATGACAGGTTTGTGCCTGGCTGGGCCTCATCTGTGTCAGTTGCTATAACTGCCCGGCTCTGGCTTCTCCTAAGTACTGACAATCCTTTCCCTGTTCTTGCCTAGATTAAAGGCAGCGCTCTACAGTTGCTAACCTTTGCGTGCCATAACATTCCTACCTTAACCAACTGGAGAAAATCCAGTTCCCTGCAGGCTCTGGAGTACTAACAGTTTGTCACATGCTGCTCTGCACAGGCTCAATGCATCCTTCCCACACTTTACACTTTCCTGATAGGGCTGAGCCACAGAAAGGTCAAGACACTCATCCAAAGTCACAGAGAAAAGTGCCACAGTTGAGATTTGAAGCTGGGCAGAGCCCTGTAGTCAGAAACATCTAACTACTGGTTCATCTGTCTCTCCCTAACCTGAGGTCATGTTCCTGGAGCAGTAGGAAGAAGAAATCAAGACCTGAGATCTCTAAACACACACCAGAATGTTAATATGCTAATCTTATTTGTAGGAGAGTCTAGGATCATGCTAACCTAACTTTATGCACATTTCTATCAGATAGGTTATCATTTTCATATTTCCAGTGGTCTCCAGACTGGACTTCTCAACAGAAACAACTAAGGAGGTTTACGGTATGTGAGTGTCCAGGTAATAACACCAGACTGGTAGAGCCACAGCTTGGGGGATGTAATCCAGGCACATATAATCCCTAGGGGATTTCATCTTACTGCCATAGTTGAGAACCACTGTTCTAGTTCACAGTGGCAATTGCTAGAAGGCAGAGATGACAGATGGACATGGCTGGGGCTATAAGCAGAGTCTTTACAATACAGAATGATGATACAGCGGAGTTTGTAGCATTTATGTAAGATCGGAAAATGACATTAAATAAAGTGGACATGATCAGGGAACATTTAATGCTTGGGCAAACCACCGCTAGGTCTGTGGACGCCTTACCATTAATTATTACACCATAGCCATGTACTGAGTCACTTAAATAAATAGAATGATTGTCCATATGCTTTATCGAAGTAATGGAAACGTGTGTCCTTTAGAAAGCTTGCTTTTCCTGGAAGGTTACATCATTGGAGTTATCCCCCACACCCACCTTTTAAAAATAGTGTCTTGCTGTGGAACCCAGACTGGCCTTGAACTTCCGTTACTCCCACCTCTGTTTTCTGGGTACTAGATACAATGATGGATTTCCAGATGACAGCAAATATTTGTAAAACACTTGCACCTGCCGACCTTCCACAGAACTGAAGTTTCTTCACCCCTGATTCATGGACTCGGATGACACTTCCATCCTTTCCAGACAGATGGGAGCTTTTCAGGTCATAATGGTGGGAGAGGATGAGCTAGCAGCTTGTCGTCTTGGGAGAGTTCCCCAGCACCATTAAGGAAGGCGTCACAGATGTGAGTGTGGGCTGTGAACTCCCTGTTGTTATTGCTGGGTTTTCCTTTTGGCCTGGGATGGACTGCTCCAGACAGCAGACCAAACAACTTTTCTTTCCCTCTCGTGTTTCTCCAGCCCAGTCCTCTTGTTTACATGCTTGCTGAGCAAGCTGATGGTGTGAGGTGAAAATGGCTTTCAAACTGCCTTGGATGGCTGCTCACCACTCCTTCTACCCTGAGCTCAGAAGCAAGGGCATCGCACAACAGGAAATCCAACAGTCATTATGCCTGATACCAAACAAATAAGTCCTTTCATCTTCTTCATCAAAATCTACGACTCCTGCAAACGCCTTTACTCCTGTATTCCTGCAGACTCCTTACCAAAGGAATAAATGCTTTTTGTATCAGCTCTGAGAACAAAGATTTTGGCTGGTTCTGCACGGGGTAGGGGTGGAATTGGGGCTTGAGATGAAGGCTTTGGGGAAGTTCTGAGTGACAGACCAGCTGAGCCTGGTTTCTAACCTTGTTTGTGTGAATATTTGGGGCCAAATCATTCAAGAAAAGGTCTCATTTATCAGAGGCAGCCAGTCCTGGAGTCCTCTGGCTCCTCCTGCTTGATGTAGTGAGTGAGGCCTCTGGAACTAGTTTTTCTAGGGTCAAGTCATTGTCTAAGGGAGTCAGGCTTTTAGATTTCAGGAGTAGTAAGGGGAAATAATTAGAGCAGCCTCCTCCAGACCCCCCAGACCTCAAGATGTCCCAAGTAAATAAAGGAACCAGTTGTAAAGCTAAACACGGGGATTGCCCATCATGGTGGGCTCCCTCGGTGGCTACTCCCCATAATGCAAAGATTTTCCTTCTGGAAAGTTCTAGTCAGCTCAAAATGGCCAAAGGCAGATGAGAGGCATACCTGAAGCCGTTAACCAAGTGGTCCAGTCTGCCTAGTAAGTCAGCATTATGTCTACTTTCTTACTCTGAGGTGCTATTGATAAGAAAATCAGCTGCTGCTGCTAATATTTATTAGTTGCCTATTATGTGACTGGAATTGTTCTGTGAGCTTCTTGAGTTTATCTCACAGAGGCTTTCCAGGGGCTGCTGGGATGCTCTGATGACCAGAAAACTTAAATTCTAGAGAGACGACATCTTCCAAGTATGAGATGTGTCAGAGTTGGGATTGAACCCGGTGCCTGAGCTCACAACCTTGATCTTTCTCTTTGCAGTCAGAACTCTGGGGGGAGAGGCACCACTGTCCCCTCCTTCCTGCCTCCATGTGTGCTGCTGAAGGAAGGGTCTGGGCCTTCAGCTCCTGTAGAGGAGGAAGCTTCTCTCTCTCTCTCTCTCTCTCTCTCTCTCTCTCTCTCTCTCTCTCTCTCTCTCTCGAGTTGTCTGGGGGATTTACCAGCCTCTGCCTCCCAAGTCCTGAGATTAAAGGCCTGCACCACCACTGCCCATCAACAGTTCTCTATACACTAAACCCCATAAAATGCCAGAGAGAGAAAAGTGGAAGAAGAGAGAAAGAAATGGTGACACGCAATGTATTCAAGAACCAGAAAACTCAATACTAGACAATGCTTGGGACAACCCTTCTCCCAAGCAAAATCATAATGCAATCTTTCGGTAGAAATTGAATTTTTACTTCATGTGCAAACATAAACAACCCAGACTAACAAAAACAAATCACAACAAGCTAAAAGCAAGACACTTTACAGAAGGGACCAGAGGAATACTGTGACTTAGTGTCAGGACTCCCAAAGCCATACTCTTCATGAGTGTAGGACCTGACAGACAAGTGGGTCAGTACAATAGGGTTGCCCACCCACATACATGGAAAACTGACTCGACAAAGGAGCAAACAAATTCAAGTGGAGAGTGTCCTTTCAGCAAATGCTGTCTGTACAATAGATTACCCACATAGGAAGGGATAGACCAGTCAGTATCTTTCACCATATAAATATCAAGCAATAAGCATAAAGCCTAAAACTATAAACTATGGGAGAAAACATCTGTGACTTTGTGTTAGGCAGAGTGTATTTGCATCAAATACGCAATCCATAAAGTAAAGTAAATGAATAGATTATCATCCACAATGAATCACTTGTTAATTTAAGGACATTGTTAACAAAATAAAAAAAGCAAAGCAGGTTTTGGAAGAAAGGGACCATAACACATCAGTTTGACCAAGTGAGGATGGATAAGAAACTCAGTCTCAGAAATAAGAAAACAATCCTTTGAAGAGGAAATACTTGAATAGACATTTTATGAGAGAACACAAGGGGTGGGTGTCTAGTGGGGATTGGCTCAGTTGGTAAAGTGCTTGCTACACAAGGACCAGAGTTTGAATCCCTGGTACCCAAGTGCAAAATTCTGGGCACAATGACATGGATAGACATGTAGTCTAGACTTGGAGAGGTACAGTCATGAAGATTACTGGGGCATGCTGTCCAGTTAGCCCAGCCTGCTGGGTCAGCGAGCCCCAGGGCAGTGAGGGATACTATCTCACAAACAAAAACAGACAGTCAACTGAGGAAGACACACAGTATTGACCTTTGGACTCCACAGTCATGTGCACACTTTGTCCCCAAAAGAGAATTGGGGGTGACAAAAAAAATCACATGAAAAGGTGTATTAACATCTCTAGTCACAAATGATATTCAGAAAATGTCACTCCACCCCTCTATGTGAATGGCTAAAGTTAAAGGAAAAACCTGGCTACACCAAGTGTTGACAAGGATGTAGAGAAACCAGAACGTTCATACGTTGCTGCTGGTGGGTATGGTTTGGCAGTTTCTTAGGAAGTCAGCAGTGAACCAGATGCACGGTCTATTCCTGGGTATTACTCGAGAGAAAAGGAGGTCTATTTCCACTCAAATATTTTAACATAAACATTTAAAGGACTTTATTTCTAACTGCCCCAAGCTGAGAACAACTCAAGTGTCTCTCAAATATAAGCAGGTAAACCACAGTGCACTCATAGGAGTATTACACAGTAATAGTAACAGCAATAAGGAATGAATATATGCTGATATATGCTAAAAAATGGGTAGAAATCAAATCAAGTATGTTGAGTGAAAGGATCCAGGATGTTTATAGATACACATCTCCATGAGCATGTATATACACTGAAAGATCCTGACAGAATGTAAAAGGTCACAGAAGCCCTGAAATTGGCAAAATAGATTTCATTGTTAGTAGAACTAGCTTCACTGATTTAGAAAAATAGAGGTGCACAATGCTCTGGCCGATCCTCGAACCTGTGTGTCTGCCAATGTTCTGACCAGGTGTGTGCCCATTGCTGCACCTCACTGCCAGGTGTTTGTGATATGGGTTGCTGGGAAAGAGTCGGGAAATCTCACCAGCAATCATAGCCGGGGCCAATCCAGAGTGCTGCACCTTCATTAGACTCTTTCCTTGTTTCCCTCCCATACCCATTTCTTGAGGAATCAATCATTTTAGAATAGACATTGTTTAGATCTGGAAATCCCCTACTCCCCCCTTCTCCTTTCCCCTCTGAGGGCCTATAAAAACTGGGTCCTCTTTCCCCTCGAGGTCAACTCCTCTATCCCTGCGTGGGATATGAGTCATCCCCAGAGCTCTGGCTTTCCCCGAATAAAGCCTCATGTGGTTTGCATCAAGCTTGGTTTATCGTGAGTTCTTGGGTGTCTGCTATTGTCCTGAGGCCTGAGCGAGGGGCTCCTCTCAGTCTTTCAACACCACTTATACACACGTGTGTACGCCATGCGTGTGTGTGTGTGTGTGTGTGTGTCCACACACACACACACACACACACACACACACACAGAGCCAGCATAACTATGTTTCTTTCACACTTATTTCTAGGAAATCCTAAAAATTAAGGAAACAGGTTGCCCATGGAAGGTAGGAGGAGTCAGGAGGTAGGGCTAAAAATGTGTGTAAGGAAACCTGAGGGGCTGAAGGGGTTGTTCATTGTCCAGAGAGAGCCAGTGTCACCGGTGTTGACTGCTACCACTACAAAAGTGGAGCCTTTTGTCCACTTATCTTCGTACATACCCATTATGCTTCAACAGATCTCTCTAAAGAGACCAAGTACTTAATGTTGGCAGACAGGTTTGTATGTGACAATCTGGTATAACTAGGGCTCGGAACCCTTCTAGACTCATAACTAAAGCTTGATTTTTAAATTGATGGATGATACTTTTTGAGGATTTCATATATGAGTATACTGGATATACATCATTTCCACCTTCCCTCTCCTTACTCTAACTCCTCCCATGCCCCTACAATATCCCCTCTCAAATCCATGACTTTGGTTTTTTTGTTTTGTTTTGTTTTGTTTTGTTTTGTTTTGTTTTGTTTTGTTTTTTTGGTTGTGAGCTTAGCCTTTAACAGCTGAGCCATCTCCCTATTGCAATGGCCTACGTTTTAATTGACACCTATTTGTTCCTATTTATGGGGTGGGGTAGTTTGAGGTTTCAGTACAAGTATGCAAATGGGTCGCAGTCCAATCAACATAATGGGCTTGCCCACCTCAAACACTTAGCAGTATGCTTGATCCATCTAAAATCGTCTCTACCAGGTTTTCTTTATCTTTAATTAGTTATAAGATATAGTTCTCTACTGTGCTGTAGACCCTTCTGTTATTCTTCCTCTCTCAGTCTATCAACCATCCTGGCTCCATCTCTCCTCCCTAGACTCTAGCCTTCCAAATCTCTACTGGGCAGAGTTCTACTTTACTTCTGTGAGATCAGCTTCTTTGGCTTGCTCATGAGTGTGAAAGGTGGTGCTGGTATCTCCAGGCCTGCCTTGTTTCACCCCATGCCTGGCTTGTTTCACTTCATACATTATCTTGTTCTATTCCTATGGTTGCCATTGACAGTATTATAAGCATTTCTGCAGTACTGTAATTCCTCTGTGTATGTCAGGGCACATAGCACTCACCATCTCCCTCATCCGCTAACTTTTATGCACTGTCTAATGTATTCCTATCTGAGACTCTATAGTAATCCTTATAACTTACCTTTTCTTGCTTTCACAGCTTTTGCATGAATTCTTACATCTCATGCCCAAGATTCAAGATAGAGTTTGGGTCAGTGACAGACTGGAGAAGGCACAAGGGTAAGACTTAACCACACCTATTACCTAACAGGTGAAAGGGATCATGTAACTCATCTTGGAAACTGATTTTGCAATGAGCTATCACTGTATTTCATACCTCACAGCCACTGCGAGGGAAGAAGGTATGAAAAAACCTGGAAAACATTACTCTGTCAAGGGTATTGCTGCCATTGAAGAAGCTGTCTATGGTGGAGTCACAGATACAGTGGCCTGTTGAAATGGTCTTGGCTATCTCCATCCCCTTAGTGCACAGCCTGTTTCTGACTTGCTATACAGTAACTGTCTAATCCAGACTCTGAAGTCAGCTGTAACATTAGCACAACCTTTGAATGTGATGACGTCAGAATGACCCATGTCTAATGCAGAGGACGGGCTGATGTGTTGCTAAGCAACGTACTGTCTGCTCAGGCAGATTTATCCCTTACTGTGCTGTTGATCCTGAGGCGTACACAACGGCCTGAGATCTGTTAGGCTCATAAAAGAGGTTTGGTTGGCAAGCTTACAAAGGAAGCAGGACCTGGCATTAGAAGAATGATATTAATGTAAGGTAATAAACACAGTTGGTGAGGAGACCAGCATGCTTTGCAGCTCTGGTGACACTTGGCAGAGTCAGAAGAGAGACCTTAAAATCTGACTGCTGGTGATGTACGGCAGTCTAGACCATAGGGTAGATAGATACACAGTGTATCAAAGAACCGTAGCACCAAGACAGTATCTTTCCTAGGCACGTGTGCCTGGGCTCTGCATCTAGGGCCTCTCTGATTCTCACAGTGCTTTTGTGGCGAATTAGCTGTTCAGTCAGCTAATTGACTTTCTACTCATTAACTTGCAACCATATGCATGTCCTTCCCGCTATGCTCCATAATTAAAATTTGAGGCCTTGCCTAACCCTGCCCTTCACCCCCTCGGTCTCTTGACAGGGTCTTACTATGTAGCTGACACTAGCCTTGGAGTCAGAATTCTCCTGTATCATCAGACTGTTGAGCAATGGAGTTAACAGATGCCTGCCAGCAAGCCTGGCTCTACATTCTTCTTCTTTACATCTAGATGGGTGGCTTTTTGGCTTATTCTCATAACTGCATCAAGGTTGTCTCTCCAGCTCCTTTATATTCTGTATAAATATTTTATGAGATTAACTCTGTAATTTCATTGTTTCTAAAGCTCACCTTATCCCTGTCATTTGGGGAAACAGGGGGCCCATTTATTATTATTACTTTTTTAGCAGTCATTCTGAAACCAACAAGATGAATGGGTTTTTCTGAGCATCAATTGGGTATGGCAAAGTCTGAGCTTGACTCTGAGTTTTGAGGTTGGGAGGCATGAGGAGAAGGCAGGTGGCTTGGATATCCTGAAAGAACTTAGAGGTGTATGCACATGCATGTGTGTGCACAGTTAACATGGAAAAATGACAATGAAATAGAAACCTGAAGGGTAAGGTTGGTTGACCTTGAGATTCAGAGGTTTGTTGTGTCTTAATTCTTGATCTGTCATCTAAGAAATAGAATTGTGAAGATATATAAAAATAAAATTGAGAAAGGTACAATAAAGTAATTCTGGTTAATACTATAGAGTTATTTATTTATTTATTTATTTATTTGTAGTAGTATTTGACTTTTGTAGATTTGTCTTGAGAAGGGTTTCACTTGATAGCCCAGGTCAATCTCAAACTCACGGTGATCCACCAGCTTCAGGCTCCTAAGTAATGAAACCACAGGCATGTGATACCACGCCTAGCTCGTTATTTAACTTTATGTTAAGAAATGTACAGGTTGTATTAACCTTTTCAGACAAGTGGCAGATAATATTTTTAATTTATTTTTTCCTCTCTAGCTATTATGGAAGATGTCAGGATGTTAAATAATTTCTCCAAGAGCCTTAAGAGTATGGAGAGTATAGCCAGGTCCTATTATGCATGGGCTCCCAACCCCAGAATTTGTGAAATAAATACAGAGAGATTGTGTGAGACTAGCCTATGACATATATTGTGGAGTCTGTAACACACCCAAATGTAACACACACACACACACACACACACACACACACACTGCATGCATATACATATAACACACACATGCATACACATATTACATACACACATGCATACACATATTAATACACATACACACATGCATACATATATAAGACACACACACACTGCATGCATATACATATAACACACACATGCATACACATATTACATACACACATGCATACACATATTAACACACATACACACATGCATACATATATAAGACACACACACACTGCATGCATATACATATAACACACACATGCATACACATATTAACACACATACACACATGCATACATATAACACACACACACACACACACACACACACACACACACACACACACACACACACACTGAGTAACATACAGGTTTTTGCTAGCCAGGCTAAAGAGCCTACAGTCGTGGGCCGGCGAGATGGTTCAGTAGGTAAAGGCTTTTTATTCCCGAGCCTCATAGCTTGGGTTCTATCTAAGGAACTCGCATAGCTTTGACTCCTGCAAGTTGTCCTCTTCCCACACTTGTGCTGTGACACACCTCCCACCCCGCCAAATAAATACATATAAAAAACAAAGACAAAACAGTGATCCTCTAGATGCACACAATCTCGGATGGTAAGTAAGGATTTGGAAATGTTCTTTAACACCACCTGTAGCCTGGGTCTCTCGGACGTGGAGAAGGAGAGGCGGATATATGGATTTTCACCACACAGGAGGCCTCTCTGCTGATAAGATATCACTCTCCCAGGCCATTCTCAGATTCCACCTTGAGACCCTGGAGGTTCACACCCCTTCCCTTGCTTTTATCTTGCTTTTTAGACGCCTCTGCTTCTTTTCACGTTTTATCTGACTTGAGAATAGCCCTTCCAGACTCATTTGCCCCAAACCACATGATGGTTGCAAGCCAAGCCCTACTTCAGAATGTCTTTCCCATAAGCCCCGTCTCCACCCTTTAAACTTATCTTGAAAGAGTCAAGTTCAAAACACAAGCCTTCGGAGGCAGCAAGGCCTCTGCTCGAAGCATCACATCTATTTTCTGTCTGCTTTCCTCAGCTTTCCTGGCAGTAATTGTACCTCCCCGAGGAAGCAGGATGCATTTCCCATAATTAGAGCTTGCCACTGGCACTTGCTTCCTGGAGCTTGCATCTGTCCAGCTCTCAGACCCACCGGTGCTGCCTGGGAACTGTGGCTTTGGGGTAGAGTAGTCACAGGCTTTCTCAACTTGGAGCCTTAGAGATAAAGATCTGGACTGAAGGGTCAGCCATATTTGGCTCTTTACAAGCACTTATGGATAAGAGTTTGTGCCAGCATGTGAGATGCCCTCTGGAAAACACCGGGTTGAGTCATCTTGGCACCCGCATCTCTGCCTATCTCTCTACCTTTTTTGAGTTGAATTTAGAGCCTTCATCCCTGATATGTCCTCACCTGCTATTTCCTCAACACTACCAGAAGTGAGCAACCCAGAGAAGCCAGAGCCACATGGTGGAAGAAGCTCAGATTTCGCTGACCATGAAAGTCATGTGCTGTCCCACAAGGAGCCACTGGGATTGTAGGGCTTGCTTGTCACAGCAACTTAGCATGGCATTATCCTGACTAATGTCCCTTCCAGCTGTGCTTAGTTAAAGAATGGCACAGTATAGGTCAAAGATAGAAATTAAAAAGGGAGTAAACAGTACTATGTATAAACTAGGTCTAGAAAGATGCTTTCTCTGAGTGAAGCATGAAAACCTGAGAGGTCTAAGGGTAAGAGTAGGAGAGAGTACACATACTGACTTTTAATGTAGCAATGACTCTATGTGTGTCACAATATAGGAGTTAAGTTGGAAGACAGTTTTAAAAGAGAATAGAGACAAAGCATGAAGAATCGATACTGAAAATGTTTGTTACCAATCCAGAGAGATACAGAGTCAACCTTGTTATGAGGAATATAAACCTCAGGGCAAGAGGAGTCACCATCCCCCAGTTTGTGATATACATATAGGACTGGTGAACATAAGGCCATTGGAGAATTCTCAGTAAGCACAGGATTTTTGTTGTACTGCTTTTAGGATTTTTTTAAAGATATATTATTTCTTTATTCTCTCTCTCTCTCTCTCTCTCTCTCTCTCTCTCTCTCTCTCTCTGTGTGTGTGTGTGTGTGTGTGTGTGTGTGTTTTACATGCACATATGTCTGTACACTACGTAGTTTGTAGTACCCTCGGAAGTCAGAGAAGGCATCAGGTTGACTAGACCAGGCATTTCTAGGTCATTGTGAGCTCCCACATAGGTGCTGGGAACTGAACCATGGTCCTTTGGAAGAGCAGTCAGTACTCTCAACTGCTGAACCCTCTGGGATCTTTCTCATCATGTGGAAAATGCCTTAGGCCTGGGTGGATATTGAGAGGTCGGGGAAAGTCGGCTACGTAAGTTTGTTCTACACGGTTTCTTTCTTGCTGTATTTTGACTGAGTAAAAGAACCATTTTTCAAGAAATCCCTAAAGCTTCAGGTTTTAGAGTAATTGAGGCTCATTTGTGGGGAGAGGAAGCCACAGATGACACTGCAAACCCTCATGAGCTGGGGCTAAATCAGGGGGAGTGTTTAGGAGAAAGGGAAAGTTCACTGGCACGTCAGGGTCACTTGCTGCTGCACCATAGACTCTGTTGCCTTCCCTGGACCTTGGTCTGTCTTGCTGATGGCAAATTGCCACAGCTGGACTTTGTAGGCCATAATGAGCCCTAGAAACCCTTCAGCAAATGCCACCCGAGAAGAGAATGAAGCCTTGGTCCAGTTGTGCCTCTTTCCAGGCTACCTTAACACCTGCGAGGCACTCCATTCCTAAATGTGCTTCTTATTCCCCAGACAAGCTCACGGGACTCCACATGCTTAAATAAAATGCCTGTCTGTGCTAAACTGCTTTTCATGGCTGACTTACACCTCAGTAAAACTAGAGGACCAGAAGGAGAATTTAGTTTCATTCTGTACCTTGCACGGCCAGTGCATGATTTAGTTTCGGAAGACAGGATATTTGTGCAAGAGGAAGAAGTCTTCAAGATGCGCTGTGATGTGCACCTATCTGCACTCACTGACAACAAGGGCAGCAGGACCATCTGCAGGCATCTTCTCAGTATGGAACTAACAGAGCCTAGATATGTAGTATGGGGATCAAGATTAGTACCCATGGCCTCAGTTAGAAGGCCTTCAGATTGTCTGCATGTTAGCAAACAACACTGAAGTTGCTAAAATGGTCCATTCCTAGGCCCCACCCAGGATGCTGTGAATGAGAGTCACTGAGAATGGGTAGTATCTGCAGGTCTGTGTCTCAGCCATCTTTTCTGGTGACTCTGAGTACCTAAGACATGTGAAATGTTCTCCCTCAAGTGAGAAGGCGAAGCCTCCATTTCTGCTTCAGCTGCAGCCAATAGCGGCCCAGGGGCTTTTTGAGACAGAGGGGGAGAGCATGGATGAATGCTTCTTAGGTGTCTTTTGGGGTCAAGTATCCTTTTTGAATTAAAATTGTCAAGGTCCTATAAAATTAGGTTGATTTTCATTTGCCCAGGAGAAACCCAAAGATTAAAGGGAGCTGGAGAGTAACTATTACTAGCTAGCATTTCCGAATCCCTCAAAGGATGCCAGAGTAGTTATATTTTACATAGTTATAGTTTTAAAGGATTAAAGAACATGTGTACAAGTCACCTCTGCGCTGTATGCAGGGGTGGGGCAGTCAACAAGGTTAAACATCGGTGGCTACACTTTTTCATTTATAAGAGTTGTCAACAAAACCAAGAGGAGTATGGGATGAGAAGCAGTAATCCCTATGCTATTTTAAAGTACGTAGTTTTGGGGGGGGGGTGCTGATTGGTTTATTTATTTATTTATTTATTTATTTATTGTTTTTGCTTTTCTGGAGCAGGGGGGCTATTCTGTCTTATTGTCCTTCTCTCTGTCAGAGTCAGGTGGGCAGCCTGACCCAGGATGGAGATGTTGGAAACAAGCATGCTTGGGTCTAGAGAAGAAAGGTTGTAAGCCAGCTTTATACAGGGCAGAACAGCATGTGACAACATTTCAACATTATCCACGCCCAGACATTTGAGTCTCTGTGGTCAGAGTGAGTGGAGACCCAGGACTGCTTGGATTTGTGAGACTGGCAAACGTGGGGAGCAGAGAAAGCTCAGAGAGAAAAGATTTGTTTAGGTCGTTCACTTGGACAGTGGCAGAAGTTGTTACAATCTGCAAGAATTTGGGAATCAAGCATGCCATGTTTTGGCCACTGAGCTATATATATGGGTGCCAAAGTATCTGTAGTTAGACAGCGAGGCTTTAATGTGCTCTCCGAGTCTGAGGAGGGAAAGAGACTGAGAAGGCAGGTGAGCCAAGCTCCAAGATCCCGAGAGAACGGTGGGGAGGGAGCCAGGAACAGATCAAGGATATGATGGGGGAGGTTTAGGGAATAAGATCGGAAACAGAAAACTCGCCAGAGGGAGGCTTCCAATATAGGGACAGGGGTAGGCGTCTTTTCCAAGAGATGCCCCAGTCACAGTGGAGAAGCATATAGCAGCCTTCTCCCAGACAATGAGAAATAGAGCCTTTCCACATGGCGGGTACCCAGGGGCTTTTAGTAGGTTCCGAGAGCCAGAGATGCCAAGAGCATACTTCCCGAGAGGACGAGGAGAGATGCATGACTAGAGCAGGTGGAAGAGAAGCAGCTGAGGAGGCTCGGACTCTGACATTTGGAGTTGAAGATGGTGGGTGGCTGAAGGCAGTGGAAACAAACGGTCTGTACCGTATGAGTCAAGTCAGCAACTTAGTTTGGTTATAAGGGGCTGGGCCCTCCCAAAGGGATCAATGTTTACCTCTCCTGGGTTTTGGCAACAGATCATGTGAGGGGGAATAGTAAAGAACTGCCAAAATGACTGCTCCATATGGTTAAGATTTGTATTGGAAATACGAGCGAGAACTACCAGAGGCATCTGGATGAGTCCAAAACAGACAAAGTAAACTGACCATGGCTGGGGCTATGGAAACAGGAAAGGAGAGAATAGTAGAGATAGTGAGATAGCAGGAAGAGAGAGAGAGGCAGGGGGGAAGAAGAAGTGGGAATAAGAGATAGATAGATAGATAGATAGATAGATAGATAGATAGATGATGGATAGATAGATGATAGATAGACAGATAAATGATAGATGATATATAGATGATGGATGGATAGATGATAGATGATAGGTAGGTAGATGATAGGTAGATAGATAGATAGATAGATAGATAGAAAGGAAGGAAGGAAGAAAGAAATGTGAATAGCTGGGTTATAAGAGGAATGAGCAGCTGTGGGGAGGAAAGGCCATAAGCTGGAGGGAGTTTCGGGTAAGGAGGTGAGAAGGGCCAGGATATTAGCATGACCTTTGACATGTGTCACAGGGAGGTACTTGTGGTACTGAGAGAGGCTGCAGGCTAGCACAGGCTTTGATGTGCCTATAGGTGCCATGTTTCTTGTGCCAGAGCTGAGTATAAAAATGACTCTGTGTGGCTGCTGGGAACTGATTTCACAAGTTGTTGGGAAACGGTGGCTTTTCTCTAACTGCCAGACATTCTATAGTCCATTTTGAGCTCATTTCTGGATATATGGGCTGCCCCTTGGAGTTTGGGGAGCTGAAGTTTCCTTTGGACACCACATCCATCACACACCCTCTTAACCAGACATAAGTATACAGAGGACATGTTGACCTTGGCTCTGCACTGAACTTGTATCTACTAGGGAAGAAGGGACAGTGTCCACGGACTATTTTTGTCTCTGTGAAGTATGATCTAGCTTTGTCTTCAGATTAACCGCAGCTCGCCTTTCCAATGGTCGGCTTCCTGCCTTCCTCTGAGGCCACAGCGGATGAATGCCAACGAAAGCAGTTTGCAGTTTACAGGCCTTCAGAGCCAGCCTCCTTGTCTTCGCCAGGTGTGCCTGGGTAAATGTTTAACTACCAGCTCTCTGAAAACAAACCAAAATCAAACAAGGCTGGGCTGCAAAGGGTGCCTAGCCCTTCTGCAGCCCTCAGATAGTCCTGCAGGTGCGGCGTGACCTCTCCGTTGCTTGCTGATGTCATAGTGGATCAATGACTTCTGGGCCTGCTTTCCTTTACTGGGTGTTTTTGAAGGAAGCTTGGTTGTGAGAGTGTTTATGACTTCAACAGAGCTTTTCCCAAAAGACAATCCTGGCTAAACATGCCCCTGAGGTGTTCTCAACTCCTGCTCATTCTCAACTTCAGCATGAATGACGACTTAAAGCTGAGACAATTCTGTGTCTGGGAATCTTCCCTGTTGCTGCCGGAAGTCTCGACTTTATCTTAAAACACCAAGGTGGTATGAAAATTCAAGTGTTTTTTAATGACTTCCTGGGCAGTCTTTTCATTGATGGTAAAAGCTACCTTACAGCCTCTTCTTCTGCAAGCAGAAGCGGCCTGTCTGCTTGCTGTGGCTGCTCAGATGGTTTCTCTTCGTCTGTAGTTGGTGCTTCTCTGTGTGACACAGAAAGCAGCTGTCTGGTGTCCAAGAACTAACTTTTCCTTTAAAGTGCAAGGCTTTAAGTATTTTATTTTCAGCCTTTAACTCATCTTCCCAGAGCCATCTTCTAAGGTCTGAGACAGGGGACCAAAGAGGCCAAGCAGCTAGCTCTTGGCTGACATGACTAAGTAAGAGAGTGAGGTCCAACGCAGATCCCGGACCCCCAGTCCCCAGTGTCACCACACCATGTTGTGATTCCTGCCTCCTTCAGGAGTCAATTCACAGGTGCAGTCCACAGGAGCTTTGTATTTGTTTTTAAGAGTCTCTAGGATTCCATATTTAGATAGATGAACTGATTTTCATGTGTGCATGTAGTGGTGGTGGTGGTGGTGGCGTGGGTGTGTGTGAGATGTATGTGGTGGTGGTATGTATGTGTGTATGTTTCTGTGTGGTGTGTTGTGTGTGTAAGGTATGGTATATGATGTATGTGTTGTGTATGTGTGTGTGAATGGTGGATGTGGTGATGGTGTATGTGTTTGTATGTGTATGTATATCTCTCTGTGTGTGGTGTGTTGTGTGTGTGGTGTAGTATATGATGTGTGTGTGTGTGTGTGTGTGTGGTGTGTATGTGGTAAAGTGTGTGTCTGTGCGGTGTGGTGTGCATGAGTGTGTGCATGTTGTGTGGGTATGAGTGTATGTTGCTCTGTATGTGTGGTATACTGTGTGTGTGTGGGTGTATGTGGTGTTTTTGTAGTGTGTATGTGGTGTTAGTGGTGTGGGGGTATGTGTCTGTGTGGTGTGGGGTGTGTGTGTCTGTCTGTCTGTCTGTGTGGCATTGCTTGGGACTGAATCAAGGGCTTCCCTCATGTATGGCAAGCATTCTACCACTGAACTTCCACTCCAGTCCTCTTTTTACTTTGAAGCAGTCTTGCTAAGTTTCCTTAGCTGGCCTTGAACACATTCTGTGGCCCAGGTAGGTCTTGACCCCCTGCCTCAGCCTTCCAGTTAGTTTCATAGGAACAGCTGATCATTTTAATTTGAACTACCCTAGAGGAAGTTCATTTTCTTGTGGAGCACTTTAATATGCATGGAGTTATCCAAATGATCAGCACAGGAAAGCACACACACACACACACACACACACACACACACACACAACACAGACCACCTCTTTGAATAGGTCTGGAGACTTCCAGGTTTGCCCAAGCACCTGCTCTCCTATGTCCCACTTGTATCCAGATGACAGCAACAAAGACTTCTGGTTGGAAGAAAATTCCATGTGCACAGCAGCCTATCTATATGAAAAAACCGCCCACCAGAGCAACATCTGATGTCCTATAATTAATGTTTTCTCTCCAGATATCAATTCCAGGCTTGGCACATCATTCGTCACACGGTGTGAGAGGAATAGATCCCTGTGACACTAGAGAAAAAGACAATCACAAAATTGTGTTTTCTGTCAGGACTCACCCTCGCCCACATTTTCTCTTGAGGAGCGTTGGCACTCTGGATCTCCAGGACAGTCCCAGGGCTGCAGTCTGCTGGCCTGTTTCCTCCTTGTCATATCTCCCCATGAACAACTCTGCCGTGCTTCTCCGCCAGCGTCTGGTGCTGGAGACTCACACTTCACTAGCCTTGAAGACACAAGTTAGAAATGCAAAAACATGTAAAACTCTGGAATGGGTCGAGACATTTCTGTCATTTGAAGGGTCACATCACAGATGTCAGGGGAAGTTAAATCCACAGCACAGTGAATGGAATCCACCACTCATTTATTCATGTATGCACAAAGCCATAGCAAGTTCTTGCTATATCTACTTAAATGTCAAAGATACATATAACTCGGTCCTGCCCTTAGGCAGCTCACAGTCTAGTTGTGCAAAGTGAGTTGTGTAGTGATAGGTACCTTGGCCACATATGCAGTATGCCAAGAGAGAACAAAAGAAGAAAGAAGATGGAAATTAGGTGTGGCTTGAGTAGTAGGCACATTATAAGTTTTCTCATCAAGGGCTCTACGCCATCTATAATCCAGGGCTTTAGACTTGCTTTCCGCTCTTTCACACCTTCCTCCTCATCTTGCGATCCTCCTTTAAACCAACTTAGCATATTTCTGTGTTTATCTATTTGAAGCCACCCCCAGTTCCTGTTTTACCTGTTGCTAGTAGCTTGCAAGGATCACTCAAGCCATGTGTTTTTCATATTTCCCTCACAAAGAGGGAAAAGCAATATTTTGGAAATGTGGTTTTTAAAATAGCTGAGATGCAAAGCTTGAATTTTATTTTATTATTTTTTTTATTTGGAAGAATGAACTGGGCATTCAGAGGGCTGGTGCTGGCCAATACTTCACTTTTTTTCTCTCATTTCCTCACAGCTGTAGGTATCAGTTTTAATTTGTGTGTGTGTGTGTCTGTCTGTCTGTCTCTGTGTGTGTCTCACACACACTCTCTGTCTCTCTCTCTCTGTTTGTATTTATGGAAAATATTAAAAAGAGGTTCCCCTGTCAAGAACAAAATCAAAATGAAGTAGGCGTTAGAGCAGAAAGTTGAGGAGGAATGGGTCTGGCACACAGTAGTTGGTAAGCCAACTTTCTCCTAACCCCACCCAGCTTCTCGAAGGAGGAAGACAAGCTTTCCAATCCAAGCAGAGGGCAATGGGAGTTGGTCCCTACTGCTTCTCCATGGGTGGGAACAGCCTCCTGTAATTTTGGATTTCTTAGCACAGTATTTTCTCGTCTTGGCGAGGAGGTGGGGAGGGAATTTTCCTCTGAGACACTTGCAAGGCAAGGGGACAAGAGCCCATGACTCCTGTGTTCTGCAGACCCCATGCATGATCAACCAAGCTTCTCTACCCCAAGGGAGCTGATACCCAGCGGGGAGTTGCAGGTAGGTTCCCAGCATCCTGTTCATTCCCCTGTAGATCCTCACATCTGCAAGGACTTCAACTGCCAAACTGTGTTTACAAGGCAATCATTTAGGGTTGAGCTGTGCTTGGGGGAAGTCATAGTATACAGTGCTAGGAATTATATAATTATATTTGTATGTGTAGGGGTGTGTGTGTGTGTGTGTGTGTGTGTAAATGCAAAATACATATGTCGATACAGAACAAAAGTAGAGCTTCCTAAATTGTAAGAAACATACTTGACACCCAAATGAAGGCATGCAGTGATGCTGGCACTCTGGGTGTTTAAAATGAAATCCCCCCTGCACGTACTTTTAAAATTCTCCTTCTAGCACTGGAGATTAAACCTTGGGCCTCGTGCATTCTAGGGGAATGTTTTACAAATACGTCCTATTTCCAGTCATCTTTCCTTCTTTCTGAATCAGTCCTCACTAAGTTCCTAGGGCTTGCTGGCCTGGAGCTTATTGTCTGTCTCCCTCAGCCCCAGGCCCAGCTGAGACTGTAGCCACGTACGACTAGGTTCTCTGCTGTCTTTTCTTTACACTTAAAAGGCAGTGCTGCCCTTACGTCCAGGCCAGGATGACTCTGGATAGGGTCTTAGGGTTTGGATTCTGAATTTCTTCTAGCACTTTCTGAATGAGTCTGTGGCCAAGAGGTAGTGTCAATGTATTGATCATGCTTTCTCTTAAAGACCATGTGCGGAGTAATAGGACATTAGTCATTCCAGCGCAGTGATCCTCGCCTACTTCCAGCTCTTTACCACTGGCTCACCTTCCTGGGGCAGAGGGTTATAAGGTAAAAGTAGACTAGAGGGCTGGGAGGTGCATGGCCAGGGTACCAAAGCTCTTGAAACATGGGATGGAAGGCTCGGATGGGAGGCTGGACCGGGGACCATTGGTGTTACATAGTCCAATGTGAGGCTGCAACTGCCCCAATAGTCCTGAAGCCAGAGAGAAGTTTTATTTACTAGCTTCTTGGTGTAAGCTATAGTTCTTAAATATATAGGACTATAATGTGTACTCTTATCTTAAACACCTCATTTTTGGGGAGTGGAGGGATGTTCCAGATTTATTATTGGAAAAAAATGCACTATCTTGTGTGATTTTATTTTCTAGTTTCCAACAATGTCTGTCAGAAACATACACACACACACACACACATACACACACATGCATGCATGCAACACATACATCAAATGCACATAAGCACAGTGAAAGTGGAAAGGGAAACTAATTACATATAATAACTGTCACAAATCTTGTATCTACACATAAACAAAATAGTATCAAAAATAAACTGTTGGGTCCCCAGTTTCTCTCAGTAGTAGGACCCACTGAAAGCTATCTCTCCCAGCTTGAGGTCTCTTCCCTGCCTTTCTCTTTGTGTAGTTGGCAGAAACAGACCACACATCACATGGATCGGGTTGATGAGATTCATTGATGCTATTTCTGATGGCTATAGCTCGTACCTGCCTTTGTTGTATGTGTTATTCTAGTGTGCGCACACAGCAGCTGTGTCTGTCCACGTTGCTTCTGATACACAGTGAAATCTTCTCTAGTGCTTCGCCATTTTGCATTGCACTTGGAGGCCTATTTGTATTGTGCAAAAACCGAGAGATAGATGCACTAGCTACATGATCTATGCGTACATTTTTAACTTTAATGTGAATGTTTTCCAGGACAGTGCATGTTCCTGCCAGCATGGGATGGTATTTATATCGGCATATATTTCTTTTTAGCTTTAGTCACTTTGTACTGGGAATAACTATAGTATGTCATCATTCCTTTTTCTGAAAAGTTTCTAGGCTCCTCATTCATTTCCAGATACACTCTGTACACACTGTGATTGGAATAACTAGGAGTCACAGAGTTACTGCTCATAGTGTCCGTGTGATATGAAATAGCAATGACCGTATTTATGCTAATAGCCATGGCTATTTGAAGAATGGCAGTCAAGGGAAGATGTAGAGTTTTGGAAGATCCAGGGGATAAAGTCCGAGCTCTAATTCAGCTGGTACTGTGATTTTTAAGGTACCACAGAGCATAGCACATGGATCTAGGGGATAAGCCACTGTGCAGATAAGCAGAGGACTGGTGCAGACTTGAATGTTAAATGCTCCCCAAAGGTTCCCATAGAAGGGCTTGGTTCCCAATGCTGTGCTACTGGGAGAGAGGGGGGAACCTCTGGAAGGTGAGGGCAGCTTATGGGAGGTCCTTAAGTTATTGGGAGTGCTCTAGAGGGGGATTGTGGTAACCTTCCTTGCTGCTCGCTGGCTAGAGATGTGAGCGCTTACTCCAACCCAATTCTGGTTGTGATGTGCACCCTCACCAAGTCAGTGGGGCTCTTTGGGGAATTGCAGGCTGGTCTCCAGTTGAGCTGACTGATCTTAGACTCTGTACTCTACAACTGTGAGGTAAATAGACCCTCTTGTCTTTATAAACACCCTGCCTCATGCATCTCACTGTAGAAGCATGAACCCGACATACTCTGTAGCTATGTGCCAATCCTAGAGCATCATGATAATTGTGATCACACTGGGCTGGGGAGGAGAAAGACAAAAGGAATTGTTATCCACTGCCGATGGAACACAAACTAGTCTCTCCACCATGGAAATAAGTATGGAGGTGTCTATTGCTCTGATAAAATACCATGACCTATAGCAGCATGAGGAAGGAAGGGTGTGTTTGGTTTATACTTCCATGTCACAGTCTGACACTGAGGGAAATCAGGGCAGGAACTCAAGGCAGGAACCTGGAGGCAAGGACTGAAGCAGAAACCATGGGAGAATATATGGCTCTCTATGGCTTACTCATCCTGCTCTCTGATACAGCCCAGGACCAACTGCCTAGGGAGTAGGCACCACCCACCGTGGACTTGACTCCCACATCTCTCACTTGTGCTTTTTAGATTTCATATAAACACATACAAACCTGCATGTGCATGTGTCCTGACAGTAGAAGCAAACTGTTTAAAGGACCAAGGGAAGTAATTGGGAGAGGGGATGCAAAAGGGAAGGGTGGGGAGTGTGGATGAATATAATTAAAATACAATTATCTGCCAGAAAAAGAGAGAGAGAGAGAGAGAGAGAGAGAGAGAGAGAGAGAGAGAGAGGAAAGGAAGGAAGGAAGGAAGGAAGGAAGGAAGGAAGGAAGGAAGGAAGGAAGGAAATGGAAAAGAAGAAAAGAGAAAGGAAAGGAAAGGAAAGGAAAGGAAAGGAAAGGAAAGGAAAGGAAAGGAAAGGAAAGGAAAGGAAAGGAAAGGAAAGGGAAGGGAAGGAAAGGAAAATCTGTTTTCAAGCCTCTATCTGGATATGTAATTGTTGAAATACTAGCAAAAGTATCTTTAGCCAAGAGTCCCTCTCTTTCTCGCTCTTTCCAATCCTGTTGTATCATGGGACATTCCCAGTTGAACATCATAAATCGAATGCAGCTCTCTGCTTGACCTGCCTTTAAAGAATTGGTACTATGAGGAAATAAAGACAGACCTTTGCCACATTTACATCAAAGATGTCCGGAAAGACCATCATCTGGGAGTCAGTAGTGCCCCCCCCCCCCCCAGGAAAGGAGGAAGAATCGGCTCCCAAAGCTCCCCACTGTACCTAACACTGGCCCTTTGAACCATAGATGGACTGACTTCTCTTCCTTAGCAATTTCATCTCCCAGGGCTAGGGAGCCCTGCTAAGGTTTTGCCTGCCAGCTGATGATGGAGTCTTTCTAATATGTTGGGATTTGCAGTTTATTTTGGTAGGTAACTAAGAGAGAAAGACAGAGATAATTATCCCCATCGTAAAACAGTCCATCAGCCACCTGCATGCAGAGCAGAAAGTCAAGTCTTTTGTTGCTCTTTGGCAGGGAAGATCCCTGTACAGCACTCTCTTGGGTCTCATTCAGTGCTCTAACCTAGTTACCTGTGGAAGTTTCCCAGTTCTGCTATAATTTTTTCCATTTATATAAAAATAATAAATAAATACCAGGGATCTTGTCAGGTCACGCCAAAGGAGAATTTGTTGAGGATTTAGTATTCTAATGCATTGGACATACTTGAATTTGGCTAAACAGTCAAAATGGGTGGTTTGGCTCCATTTAACCGAGCTTAGATCTTGTTGGTATCCAGCTCTTCAAATGACCTCAGCTCTTAGAGATGGGTCCTTGGAGATGCTTGGCTTTCCAGCGAAATGGAAATCCTCAGGTATGTTTTAAATGTCTTCAAAACAAGGGTTCCCTTTGTTTTCACTGGGGAAGACTTAATAGAGAAAGCAAAGTAGAGGGGGCTCTGCCTGGGCACCGGAATTTGCAGCCTGGAGGCATAGCAACAAACGTTTTAACATTCTCTACAAACAGCAAAATATTCTAAACTGGTGCCAAAGTGCAGGCAAGCAGAAAGTCACGGTGGTCGTGAAAATCGGGTGGGTGGAGGTCAAAGTTCGCTGTTAAGGTTCTGAGGTGGTGTCCTACTGGGTGCTGGATTCGGGCTCTTTTCCTGGTCTTTTCAGGAATCTTGCAGAAGAGAAGACACGATGGCACCTTGCATTCCAGTCTAGTTCTTGGATGCTAACCATCACCTCCCTCATTCATCTGCTATTAATTTTTATTTTTTTTTTTTCTTGACTGGGCCTCTGACTCATCTTTGCCGAGACCTTTGGGTTTCCTGAAGTCCCAGCTACTCCAGATGTGTGCCTCATTCAGTACTCAGCTCCAGGAGTGGAGGCTGAGAGATATCCATTACAAACCCATGCAAGTGCAGCTGTCCTCCTTCACCCATGCTGTCAATTAAGGCACTAAAATGTTAAATGGAAAATTCCAGAAATAGACAATTCATGTGTCTTAGGCAAGTCCCATCACAGCAGAATCTTTTTATTTTTAGTTGCTGTTGTTCATCTCCTACTATGTCCGGCTTGTGAACTGAGTGTTAGCATAGGCATGTGTGTG
This sequence comes from Mus musculus, assembly GCF_000001635.26. Classification (NCBI taxonomy): domain Eukaryota; kingdom Metazoa; phylum Chordata; class Mammalia; order Rodentia; family Muridae; genus Mus; species Mus musculus. The sequence continues at coordinate 41,432,217 of NC_000079.6, forward strand.
TGTGTGTATGTGTGTGTGTGTGTGTGTGTGTGTGTGTGTGTGTGTGTGTGTGTAAGAACAAACACAGTATGTATGAGACTTGGTACCTACCATCCATGGTATCAGGCATCTACTAGAAGTTTTGAAAGACTTTCTCCATGGGGACAGCTTTCTTCCAGATGAGAAAGGAGGAAGGTGTTAATAAGTAAAAGAGAAAAGACCAGAGTCTGCATGTGATTAGAAAGATAGGGAAGGGCTCTCAAGAGGAACCTCGGGAGACTGGGTGAAGTCTGGTGTCATTGTGAAAAGGGAAACTAATAAACAAGCCTATGAAACAGTGGTAGATTTAATGGGACACGGGACATTCTGGTGTCACGTGGGGATGTCACCGTGGAGAGTCTAAGAGGTTATGTACCTGCGTCTGGGATCTAGAGAGATGTGACCAGTGGAGATGCAGACTTTGGAGTCATGGAGCTTAGTGATGCTGCTGCTGAAGGAAGAGTGCTCATGATGTCCCCAGAAGAGCTTGTAAAGTAATGAAGGGGACAATCCATTACAGAGCTTTCTCAGAAGGTCCTGTCATCTCCTGGGCCCCAGCTGATAAAAAGAACAAGAGTTAAAATATTGGGTATCCCTTCAGCCATTGTATCCACATTGGTCTTGGGCACCAAGCCTTGGCCGGTGAACAACCAGCAGGACTTTCTCACTATTTTAAAGAGAAAGGGAGGGGTTTTTGTATAATGTTGAGATAAAGCTTAGAAAAATGGTTTGTTTTTTTTTTTTTTTTTTTGGTTGTTGTTGTTTGTCTGGTTCCTTATGAAAATTCAATTTCCTAAGGAGATAAAAAGCCTGATAAACTTGGCAGAAGTCTGAATCAGTTCCAAGAAGGCATAGTGCAGAAAGGGTCGGAGGAGCAGGACGGGGTTCAGACCGTCATGGTATTTTATAAATCACAAGGAGGGAGAATCCTACAGTTAGGCTATGGGTGTTCTTGGAGAGGTCCTTTCAGTGGGATGGTGGGGACAGTCACCAGATGCCTCTGGGTTAACAGTGAGAGAGATGAGAGAAATATGGACCCCATTGCCAAGTGTGGCATAGGTCAGAAACTTAAAACTACAGCTCATCAAAGAAGGAAGGGTGGGTGACAGGAAGGAGTGTGGGGCTGAGGTCAGGAGCTCACTGGCTTTGGGAAGCAGGGGAAGGCGGGTTGTTGCTCAACTGTCTGCGACCTGACGACATGGGGGACTCGTACCTGTTATGTAATCAGTATTGTCTTCTGCCTGCACACTACCATGCTTGCCGCCATGATGATAATGGCTGAAACTTCTGAAACTGTAAGCCAGTCCCAGTGAAATGTTTTCCTGAGTGAAATGTTTTATAAGAGTTGCCGTGGTGATAGCAACTCTTCCCAGCAATAGAAGACTGACTAACAGATAGGTTTATTGGGCAGTTAAGCTGCATTTTGTTTCTGTGCTGTTTTTATTATCTCTCTCCTGTCCTCATACCAAAGTAGCAAAGATAAACAACCCCGTTTACCTGCACAGGCGCCATTTGGAAGATTGACCCACATTACGAAGGTTCACCTGGCTTACATCGAGTTGAGGGGTTTCTCATTTCAACCTGAAAATCTTACTGAACTCTACTCTTCCAAGTCCTCTGGCCAGGGATGGGCACTAGCTCCACTTTCATGGCCAAAGCCTTTCCCTAGAGGTGGGGAGTTGTCATAAGAAGGTCTTAGGTTTGTAGGTGCATGTACACACACACACAGCCTTTCACTCATTTCGTCTCCAACATGACCTTGGTGGGTGTGAGCTAGCATCTGTTATTGGTGCCAAAGGTTGAACCAAAGGGAGAGGAAAATGTTAGGAGTAAGCAAGCTAGGGAACAGAATTCTGTAGACTTCTGGTCCCCTGGCTCTTGAGTGCTATCCTTACTGTCTGACCATCCTACTGTGGCACCACAAGATGTATTCTTGTCCCTACATTTACTACCTCTCCCCTCTCCTCCTTTCCCTCTTACCCAGTAACAAGTTGAGTTAAGTCTCTTTTATTATTTGAAGCCAAAACAATCTTAAGATATTCTATTGATGTCACAAATTCAAACAGCTGTGTGTGAAGCACAGAGGCAGAACACTTGCCTAGCATGCACAAGTTCCTGGACTCCATCTCTAACATCTCTAAATTCCTATTTGGGTTGTAACTTAACAACTCTGATTAAGGATTTTGACAGTAACAGCAACAGGGAAACCCACCTTCTCATTAAACAAACTTGCACACACTCTCATTCCCTCCTCAGCCCAGGAAAGGCTCAGGAATCAGTCCCATTGGGGATGGCCACACCCTGTCAGATTGCCAGTGAAAAGTCTGGTCAGTGCTATGCCCACAGCAAGCAGTGCGTTCCTGTCAATCAGGATTATACATTGAGAGCACTGGCTACTCTTCCAGAGGACCTGGGTTCAATTCCCAACACCCACATGGCAGCTCACAACTGTCTGTGACTCGAGTTCTAGGAGATCTGACTTCCTCTTCTGTCCTGGGTAGGCACCAGGCAAGCACACAGTACACAGATGAAATGTATGCAAAACCATCCATACACAGAAAACAAAACAACAACAACAACAACAACAACAAAACACCACAGAGAAGTGGGTTAGGGAGCACAGTGTTGAAGAAGGAAGAGAAAGAAAGAGTGGGGTAACCAATGGCTTCTACCAGAGTTGGTGCCTTTCTTTTCTTAGAAATGTAGTTCATCAGCTGATGAGTCTAAATCAAGAAAGCTTGTGAGATTGCTTCTCCCTGAGCACATACAGGTAACTACAAAAGTGTCCTGCTCTGCTACTACTACCTCATAAATCCTCTATGCAAGTATCAGGCAGTTCCCAAGCATCACCAACTCCATCCACATCAGCCAGCAACTAACAACTTCTTGAGGCAGGAAGGAAGCCAAGCCAACCTTTTGTGGAGTATTGGCCACGAGGTCAGACATTCTTGCCCTGACTTTAGGGAGAGCCATCCCTCCTCATATTCCTCTGTGGAGAGCAACTCAACCTGCCTGTGAAAGGGAAAATGGGCTCACAACTCGCTAAGGTTCAAGGCCTCTGGTTGCTCCTTCTCTTAAGAGATATTTCCATAGCCTGTGTTTCTCACCTTCATCACCAAATACAAACTTGAAGGAAAAAAAAGTCATGTTTACTGAGGATTGTCCAGAGCGTTGGCAGATAAAACACAAGGCACCCAGTAAAATGTGAATTTCAGAGAAGCAGCAAATATTTTATATGTTAAGTACATTTAAGAAACACTATTCACGCCGGGGGTGGTGGCACATGCCTTTAATCCCAGCACTTGGGAGGCAGAGGCAGGCGGATTTCTGAGTTTGAGGCCAGCCTGAGTGAGTGAGTGAGTTCCAGGACAGCCAAGTCTACACAGAGAAACCCTGTCTTAAAAAAACAAAACAAAACAAAATAAAACAAACAAAAAACAAACACTATTCACATTTTGCTAAATCCAGTCACTCTGGCTCTAGGGTCTGACTTCAAAAGATTGAAGTCCTTATTGGAAGGCTCCTTTGTTCTTGTCATTCCAAAGAAACAATACTCTAGCATCCTCCCCTCCAAAGGCCAGACCAGTGCCCTGATGGTCAGCTACCATGATGCCTTTGGTCACTACACAAGGAGACCACCCCATTCCAGGTCTCATTCCAGGCTGTGGCCAATGTCAAGAAACATACTGTGAGTGTGAGCTTCTTCCTTCTCCTTCTCCTTCTCCTTCTCCTTCTCCTTCTCCTTCTCCTTCTCCTTCTCCTTCTCCTTCTCCTTCTCCTTCTCCTTCTCCTTCTCCTCCTCCTCCTCCTCCTCCTCCTCCTCCTCCTCCTCCTCCTCCTCTTCCTCCTCCCTCTTTTTAAGACAGAGTCTCACTATTGCCCAGGGTGGTTTCAAAGTCTCAGCAATCCTCCTGCCTCAGCCATGCAAATTATAGGGTGAAGATGGCCATGTGGTGATCAAGGAGAGAAGTCTGATAGAGCCATCCTCTTGATTATGAAATGGTCTGTGAAATGGTCTGCATAAGTGACCTGTGACTTGGTCAGAAAGGGGTGGGGGGAGCAGGGGAGTGAGCCAGGCTACGTAGACAAGTCAGCTCTTTGCCTGGCCTACATAGATTTAAGACACACATCGTGGCTTTACAGTGTCTCAGGTTTCCTTCTTCTTTAAAGAAGAAAACTGTGCTTGTCTGGCATGTGAGAGGCTCTAGGTTTGATCTGCAGTCCAGGAGGAGAAGACGGAGGGGACAAAAGAGAAGCAAGAAGCTGAGGAAGGGAGATCTCAATTTCTCAAAGGCTTCTTGGAACGTTTATCCTAGAGCTAGGTGGGGTCCTAGTTGCAACCAGCAGGTTCTGATTATAATTCAGCAACCAGGGGCATAATGGCGAAGAACTCAAGTTCCCAGTTCCCTACCTCCCAGGGAAAGAGGAGATATGTAGATGTCACAGAGGATGGGATTGTCTCTTCAGAACTTCAATCTCCAGGGCTCTAGCTCTGAGGGAGTCAACGGTCTGTCTTTCCATCTGACCCGCCTGGCTGGGTTAGGAGCACGGTCTTGAACAAGATTTGGCTCTCTGCAAATGGTGAACTCGTGGCAGAACAATTAAGTAGAGCAGCTGTGCTCCATTCTGGGTCACAGGAGTGGCCACAGACCTATCCCAGAAGCTGCAACTCATCAAAGGAGAGACAGACTCACCAGCAGCAGTGGCTGGGCTGGAGAGAGAAGAGCGATGCAATCTCAAGTCAGAGACACTCAACTCCCAGCAAGCTGGGTGGGTGAAAGGCTGGGTGTGTCATATTACAGATGCTTATTTAAAAGTGCCATGACCCTGGGGAGGGTTGCAGGGCAGACATACAATTGCTTGCAAACAAGTAATGGGTACACTGAGCAAAGGGCTTTATCTGTAGGTTTTATTTTATGCCTCTTGGGAGACTTGGAAGGGCTAGAGTTTGAAACACAAGCCTGCCTCGGACATTCTTTTCCCTTGGCTAGATCTAAAGCTTGAGAGAGTCCCTAGATGATCTATTGAATTTTAATGGACTCTGAGCTTCAAGAATATTGGGTTCTAATATTCTTCATTGGAAGGCACATTGCTGCAGAGTATCTCCCAGCCCTGGCTTTGCCTTACTACTTAAAAGCTAAAGAGACCAGACCAGACTTTGGGGCTCATCCAGGGCTCTTAGAGTCCAAACAGAAGTCAAGATTCCAGGGAAAAAGGCTCTATGGAAGGCCAAGGATTTCTTAAAGCATCTTTGGATAAATGCATTGCTATGGCGCTGTGTCCAGTAATGAAAGTAAGCCAAAGAAAGTGCCTTAGGAGGAACTGTCAGGGAGCTGACAGAAGCCCTAGTTCCTGCTGGAGAACCAGCCAGCGGACCACATGTGCTTGGTTACACAAGAGCAGGAAAAAGCCAGGGGCATCTATCTCTGGGAGTAGCAGCACTTGTGGTAAGGCATTGCCACTGTCAGACAATTGACTAGGACTGCCAGGATGGAGCAGAAAGGAGAGTATCAACTCTTTTCATTAACTCCAAATTGCCATAGTGATCCTGCCTTCTTCAATCTTCTCTCCTCTCCCTCAATCCTTTGTCTGCCAATGGCTCTTCAAAAAGTTGCCATATTATGTAGTGAAATGGAGTTTGGTTTCCAACTATTACATAGCCTCTGCAGACCAGATGGACCAGAATCAAAGGATAGGTGTGCTGATGTCTTGATTTTTAGGTGTTGTTGTTATACCCCTGCTGACCCAGTACCTAGGAGTGAGACCTAGGAATGTGCATTGTACACAAAATGAACCCTTAGATGCTATTCAAATACACTCAACTTCAGAAATGTCCACAGAAGTGAAAGGGTCTTAGATTAGCAGCTAAAAATTTCAAGTTCAAGAGGCTGGAGAGGTGGCTCAGCAGTTAAGTCCACTGGCAGTTTTACGAGAGGATCCAGGTTCTATCCTCAGGACACAACTATCTATAACTCTAGCTCAGGTACTCTGATGCCTTCCTCTTCCCCCTGTGGGTTCCAGGCATGCACTAGGTACAGATAGATATGCTGGTAAAATACCCATACATATAAAATAAAACTGAGAAAAATTAAAATTCAAGTTCAAATCCATTTCTACCTTGGTGATCTTGGACAAGTTAATTATCAATTCTCGGCTTCCTTTCCCATATGTAAAAATGGACATACTGCCAGGCGTGGTGGCGCACGCCTTTAATCCCAGCACTTGGGAGGCAGAGGCAGGCGAATTTCTGAGTTTGAGGCCAGCCTGGTCTACAGAGTGAGTTCCTGGACAGCCAGGGCTACACAGAGAAACTGTCTCGGAAAAAAAAAAAAGTGGAATACTACTTTATTGAAATTATCTTTTTCTCCTTGAGAATTAAATGATACGAGACATGTGATAAGGTTGATTAATATCAAGCTATTGTCAAATATTAATATACACTACTGTAGAGAGCTAGAAAAGGGATAGTATGTTAACAAACACCTTTGTAGACTTCAAGCAGGGTGTGTGTGTGTGTGTGTGTGTGTGTGTGTGTGTGTGTGTTGATTTGAATAAGAATGGTAAGAATGACCCCCATAGACTCATATATTTGAATGCTTAGTCAACAAGGAGTGACTATTTGAAAGGATCAGAAGGATCAGGAGGCGTGGCCTTACTAGAGGAAAATTGTCACTTCAAGGTTTCAAAGGTCCATGGTAAGTCCAGTGTCTGGAAGTGGTAGAATAGAAGGTGGGACATGGGGTAGAGCCAGGCATGAGAGGATTCGCCACCCATGTCCATGAAGGAGGACAGAGTGGAGCAGAGGTAAACAGCCATGTGGCAGAAGTTAGAATAGAATAATGGCATGATTAACTTATGAACTGTATCTCTCTCTCTCCCTCTCTCTCTCCCTCTCTCTCTCTCTTTTTCCCTCTCTTATTTTCTTTCTCTCTGATCAGATGTAGTTCTCAGCTACTGCTCCAGTGTCATGATGATAATGGACTGAATCTCTGTAGCTGTACACAGCCCTTGATCAAATGCTTTTTTAAAAGAGGAGACTTGCCACTCAGTAGTAGCCGGGGACTAGAGGTAATAAAGAGATGCTTTCAGAAAGCAGACACTGGCTAATGTAAGAAGCATTGCTGTGTTCAGCTATGTTCCTGAACAGCATAGACACTTGTCTGTGGGTTTCACATAGGGTGGCATCTGGCATGATTGTTGTGCAGTGGACTAAAGGATTGCTATTGGTATCTGTGGGTAGCCTCTGTTCTTACTTGCTTTCTATTGCAGTGATGAAGACTGTGATCAAAACCAACATATAGGAAAAAAAGACTTTATTTGGCTTATTCTGATGATTGTCTATTGTCAAGGGAAGTCAGGGCAGGAACCCAAGCAGGACAGGAAGCTAGAGGCAGGCACTGAAGAAGAGCCCTCAGAGGATTGCTGCCCACTGGCTTACTTTTCATGGTTTGCTGAACTTTCTTTTTGATATGACCTACAACTGCTATCTAGGGGTAGTACCTCCCATAGTGGGTGGGACCCCACCACATCCATTAAGAAAATGCACCACAAGCTTGCCTACTGAGAACTCCAAACTCCCAGAATAATGCCTCTGAGACTCAGTTATATTGTCTACAAGCTTTGGCTGTTCCCTGACTAGTTCATAAGCTAATCATGCCATTATTCTATTCTAACTTCTGCCACATGCCTGTTTACCTCTGCTCCACTCTGTCCTCCTTCATGGACGTGGGTGGCGAATCCTCTCATGCCTGGCTCTACCCCATGTCCTACCTTCTATTCTACCACTTCCTATGGACCATAAGTTTTTTTTTTATTGACAGGTGATATAGCCATAGAGTACACAAGAGATTCTGTCTATAACGCTTAAAGCATTTTTAGGTTGAGATTCTCCCTTCCCAGAAGACTCCAGCTTCTGTCAAGTTGGAAACAAACAAACAAACAAACAAACAAGCCCTCCCTAATCAGCACAGAAACCAACAGTGCTATATAAACTTGCATTTCACAGGATGGTGTTTGTCAACAGTTATCTCACATGAACTGTTAGCAGGGCTGAGGCTGAGAAAGTCTGTTCTAAGTTAACATAAAAGACTTGTGTTCTTGTGCGGGGCAATGAGGGATAGAGTCACAGAGTTGTGAAACATTCCCCAGGACAGCCTAGAGTTACTATATTGCAAAACCTCACAGATACATGGTAGGTTTTGGTGTCTGGTAAGTTGGTGGCCTTCCATTAGCTGCTGTCTCTGTAACCTGTTTCCTGTCTGTTTCTGTATTGAAAACTCTTGGAGAGCAGAGGTAGGAGTCTTTACAAGGGAAGAAGGCTGCCATGTTATTGATATTATTTTGCTTTCTTACTAAGGATAGAAGAGGGAAAGCAGCAGAATTATCCAGCAGGATTGATACTTTGAAGAGCCACATCCGTACCAGCTCACCTCAGGGGTTTTGAAGTGGTACAGGGTCTTCAGTGCCTGAAAACACATCCAAATAGCCATGAACTGCTGAAAATCACTGGCCAGTCCAGGAGGGACATCTTGCATTTGAACCCAAAGGCCCAAATCTCGAAACGTCTGAGGGGCTAAAATATCCCATGCTGTATGTTTTTTTTTTTTTTTTTGTTTCATGTTTCATGAAATTATTTAAAACATTGTATAAAGCTACCCCTCAGGCTATGAGTTGAAAGAGTATAGAAAACATTAATGAATTTGTTGTTTGGACTTGGGTCCCACATCCAGAGACACTCCATTACATAAATATGTACAGCATCTTTCTTTCTCCTGATCCTTATCTGTATTTAATCAATTTTCCCTGGAATTTCCAGGATAGAGCATTAATTAAACCTCTAGCTCTTCATTCACTTTGGTCTCCTCACCTCTGCATGTGTCCTTTCTACTGGCATGGCCTGTACTGGGGAGCTGTTCCTCTTGTAGTCAATGGAGCTGGCTGCACAGACTCCTCCTGTTTGTATCCCTCCCTGTGAAAGGTGGCCGGCCATTAGTGTTCCTCCCAAGTGCATCTCACACATTCCATGATCCATTTCCTATTTCCATGCATGCATCCTTCCTGTGGGCAGAGCCAACCTCAAAGCAGGCCACCTGTGCTGTTCCATAAGGGCCCTTGAGCAGGCTTGAGGATTTTCTGCCTTCGTAATAAGTCTTATTTTGGGAGCTGGAGAATTGGCTCTGCAGTTAAGAGCACTGCCCAATCTTCCAGAGAACCAAAGCTCATAGCCACATATAATTCCAGTTCCAGGGTTATCCTTCTCTGGCCTCTATGGCCATATACTGATGACTGGGAAGTTCAATGGTGGTATGACTAGGATACTTTGGTTGCTCACACAGCCCTTGGTCTGGGCACACAAGAAAGGTATCTCTATACATTTGGAGCTGACTCACCCACATCAAGGACTAGCTTAAGACCATGCATGGAATCTGTGCACACACACACACACAGAGACATGCATGCAACAACACATACACACACACACACACACACACACACACACACACACACACACACACACGTTTTTGGAAAAGCTAGAAAGAAAGCACCATTCTTCTATTTGAACTTGTATGTAGTAAGTGAATTTGGAACAAGGCAACATGTGCAGAAACAGGGAACGTGTACAAGGATACATGCCTGTGCTCCCTTGCTGTCTCATTTACAGAAAGCATTCATTTTGAGCAACATATTCTGTGCGTCCACCATGTGTGGGGATCTATGGACTTCCAGGAGTAGTCGAGAGAAGTATGTTTTGTCTACATCACAATTCGCTGTGGAGGGAGAGGAGGCCAGACTTTCCGTTCAGGGATAAAAACTGACCTCCAATATGGAAGCCAGTGGTTTTCTAAGAATCAGGCAGCTTCATCCATTTTGCTGTTTATTCTTCTTTACATTTGAGAAGCCAGTGGCAGAGGTGGTGGGTAGCGCTTGCTTAGATCAAGAAGAAATATTTTATTGACTTGTGTGTTAGAGAGAGAGAGAGAGAGAGAGAGAGAGAGAGAGAGAGAGAGAGAGAGAGAAGGCATGGAGCTGGATGGCTGGGGAGGTAGAAAGGATCCTGGAGGAGATGGGGAAGGGGAAACCATGATCAGAATAGAGTGCATGAATTTTCAATTAAAAACAACAGAAGTGAAGCAAAAGCAGTGGGATTGGTTCTGCGCAGTTTCTATTGTTCCAGTTAGAATGGAATATGCAAATCACGTATCTTTTTTGGCCCTTTAGCATATGGGTTCAATGCTTCTTTGTCTGCATTTGAACCAATGCTGCAGAAAGGAAAGGAAAGGTTCACACTAACAACGTTTTTGAATTTTCTTTTACTTAGAGTGGCAGTAATTAGATCACAAATAATTTTAAAAAATAGCATGTCAGGAGACTGTGGGCAAAGCACATGCGGAGCACATGAGGAAGCAGATGCGGAGGTGTAAGTCCTTCAGCCCCTGTGTCTCTCACCAGGACAGCCAGCACCAGGTGCTGCCTCTTTGGCTTCAAGTTTCCCATTGAATTGGCCCCAAATCACTTCTGTAACTGCCTGCTCTGCCTTCTCCAGCTCCTTCCTAGCCTGATCTCAATTCCTCACTCTTCACCTGTCTCCTGAACAACCAGATTCTTTAACCCTAAACTATTCAGAGGTCCAGGGCCCCAGCTCATGGACTGATTTTTTTAGTGATGCTCCAAACAAACATGTCATCCTGCCAAGTTCTACGACCCGTTTCTACCAAGACAGTTGTTATATAGAAGCAGTCAATGTAAATAAAGATCAACTTATGGGGCAGAAACCTCAGCAGGAAGAGATTCTTACATGAAATCTGGGCTTTATCTAAGCTTAGTGATGCATACCTGTAAGTCCAGCTACTCAAGAGCCTGAGGCAGGAAGATCACAAAATAGAGGCCAACAAGTTCCATGGCATCCTGCATAACTTAGCAAGACCTTGTCTCAAACATGTAAAGTACTAAAAGGGCCAAGTAATAGTTCAGTACTAGAACTCTTGCTGAACATGCATACAAAATGCTCTGGGTTCAATTCCCAGCACACACACACACACACGAAAGAGAGAGAGAGAGAGAGACAGACAGACACACAGACACACAGACACACAGAAACACAGACAGACACATGTGCAGACACACAGAAACAGACAGACAGACAGAAAGACACACACAGAGACAGTTATAGTCAGGCAGACACACACACACAGACAGACACACACAGACAGACAGACAGACAGACACACACACACACACACACACACACACAATGGGGGTGGTTAAAGTGTGTACTGAAACTTCCAAAAGAACAATCTCTGCTTTCAGAAAAGCAGGAATTCTGGGAGAAGCCTGAAGAGGCAGCTCCTCCTCCATCATGGGCAATGTTCTCGGTAGATCATGACCACTAATGACCGAGTGAGCACAGATCAGCTGCTTGGACCTCAGAAACTCATGCTTCCCAATTCCATGGTGTCCCCAGCTCTGTGGGGGGGGGGGGGCTGGTAGATAAAACTAAGCAATAGTAAGCTTTATTTCCCCTCTTAGAGTGAGTCACAATGTGTTCAAGAGCTGAGCCGGAGCCTAGCTGTCCATTGCCTTTTCCATCCACTTAGCGAAAAGTCCGTCAGTAGCACAGATCTTACAATCATCTTTCTCTGTATGTGGAGAATCTTTATCCATGTTTCTTTCAAAAGTGAACCCAAGTAGCAACCGCTAAGAAACGTCAGCATCACCATTCTAAATACACTTTCCCCTCTGCCTGTTGGGGGGAACTGTTGGGGGGATCTTTCAAGACCATATGCTCTGGGACCCGAGAGAGTGGCAGAACGGAGATGCTTCAATCCTGGGTCCAGTCTGTATTCTCATTTTATACTCTAAAACACAAGGTGGGGAGGCCAAGCAGGTGAGGTTTTACAGACTCGGACATGGCGGTCAGCAGCTTAAGGACAATGACCCACTGTCTCAGCTATTTCTCCAGGCCATTCTGTTTCAGGTAGCAGGTGACATCATGCTCAGCAGATAGGCCGAGCTTTAAGTAAGTCAGTAAACAAATCAGTAAATCAGCATCTACACATTGATCTTTTCTACCTTATTCTACTTTAGAATCCCCATATTAATATCCACGTGTTTATCAGCCACTGCCCCGGGCTACAAGATCCTGCCTGCAGACAGACCTTTTGACTCATTTGTGAGGCCCCATTGTCTTATGCAATACTTGGCACTTGATCTCCAAAGTTATGGTTGTTTAAATAATAAGAGTGGTGCGCCTGAGCTAGACTCAATGCTGCGCACTTTATGTATGTACTATTTATCCCTTCGCCCTTTCAATAACAGTAGGATCTATTGGTAAGGACCAGTGTCTTTATTGTGCAGTTGGAAAGATGAAGCTAACTGAGGTTTAGAGGTTCACTCAAGGTCTCACCTCCTCGCTGTCAGTAGACACTGGTCAAACCCAAGTTTGCTGGCAGCAAAGACTGTGTTGTTGAGCCTGGATTAAATAATGTTTGCTGTGTAATTATTTCCAAGGCTGTCAGGAAGGCTGCTCATTAGGAAGAGATTCATCTGTACATCACCCTTTTAATTAAGCAGCATTACCAAGACCCTTAGGCTATAAAGGATTCATTTTTATCTTCCCATTCTATATAGAATGGGTTTTCGTTTTAACACGTTGCTCCCACGTCCCATAGACCTTGGTTATCAGAAGTTCTGCTTCATCGGCACTACAACTGCAGTGAGCCAAGCACACAGCTGTGGGTGTTCCCAGCTCACAGCTGGCTCTTCCTGGCTCATTATTATAGAAACTTCGCCAAGTTATATTACATGTAGGACATTCATGAGGGTGGCATTAATAAATAGATTCAGGACACTGGTGTCTTCCACTCCACTGGGCAGATGAGAAAGGATCTTTGATTTTTTTCTTTCTTTTTGTCTTCCTTTTCCTTGTGTATATGTGAAACCCTTCCTTTCTCATGCTTAGCTTTTATTGTTCACAGAGGATTTCAAAGTATTACCAGCCTATGAGTTTCATGTTGAGTCATCGGACATATGGGACTTTCAGAGCCCAATGGGTGGGATTTTATAGTGAATTTCTCTTCAACCCTGTGTGTATTTCATTAAAAACAAAACAAAATAAAAGCCGTATAAAAGTCTCATTTGTGCTACCATCTACTTACCCCAGCCTTTGTCACCAAGAACCTAGGAGCACAGAGATGGTTGTCTAAGGTTGTCAAGGCTTGGGCTGCTGGGTGCCTGGCTGATCCCACCCCTGTGGTTATCTTGTTTTATCCTCTTGAGAACAAAGGGACCCATGGTTTAGGAAATCTGGACTTGGATTGTCACTTACAGTCACCCAAACTTTGAGAATGACTAATTTGCAAAAGCATGACAGATGGCCTCAGACAGGAGGGGCCATTTTGAGAACCACAAAAAAAGAAAGAAGGGATGGAGTTGTGTAAGGGGAAAAGTGATGAATTCATAGCTAGAAGGCATTGTGTTTGAGACAGAGGGACATCAAACTCTTCCTCCAAACTAGAACTCCTTCTAGAACAACAAGGATTTAGAGTGATAATTATGCCAAGACAACAGGGTACGGTGGGAACTGTCCTGGTCATGGCATGGTCACGGCAGCCAAAAGACACCACTTGTATGACCTCCAACAAGCCAGTCAGTGCTGCTGGGTCTCAACTTCTTTTGAAGAAAAAGACTGAGACTTCCCCAGCCTTTCTGTCATCGCTGTAAGGTCCTCACACAGTTCTTGGTGCTTCAGGACAATCACATCAAGTAAGGCTGGATGACTTCCAACAAGTAGAAGTTGTCTTAATCAGAACCTTAGTCAGCATGAATCGATCGACACTGCCCAATGCTGATGTAGTTTTAGGTCAAACAAACCTATCCATACCAAGCCAACACATAGAAACCTGGCACTTTTATTACATGGTCTCTTTTATTGAAGTCAATCTAGTTCTGTTATCCTTCTGGAAGGTGTGGGCAGTTTTGAGATCCTTCCCAGGATATTTGCAACCAAACGACCTCCCAGTCTTGAGGATGAAAACCACATTAATGGATGTCACGCTTTTTACCCAGATCCAGTTCTAATCTCTGTGACCCCCTGACAACTCTAGCATCCTTCCTGCCTCTGTGACATATAGCCGTAAAGGGGAGCTAAAAAGGAAAGAGCCAGCACGGCAGCAGAAGCACCCGGACAAGGTGCCTGCGGCGGCAGAGGAGGCTTTGCCTTGGGGCAGTTTCCCTCCTAGGTAAGGTTTCTTGCCCCACCCCTGGGGGAATTCATTAGGGTGTATTCACATTAGGATATGATCAGGGAGAGGAAATGGAAATATCTGTGCAATTGCTCATTCCCGCCTCCTCTTTTCCACCCCTAAGATCTCACTATGGGGCAAGGAATGAGCAGCCTGGAGGGGCATCTCCACACATTCACAATAGCAGAAAGCCAGAAAAAAAAAAAAGGACATGCCTCTTGCTAAATGCCCTATGACTTGCACTAAGATTCTAGTTTCAAAGGCAACAAACTTTGTGATATACTATCCACCCAGTGTATTGGGAAATATGGGTGGGTGTGGGTGTGTGGGTGTGTGTCAAGGACATCACTTAGCAACTTCTGCTCAGTATCTAGGGATGCTAAATGACACCCTTATAATGAAGACTTATCCATTCAAAAATGTCAAAAGCACCTTCTATGAGAAAAAGAACAAAAATCTAAGAATCGCCTTTAGTTGTTCCATAGAAGGAACTATTTGGCCATTTGAAACTGGCTCAGATTATATAGGACAACTTTGTATGATGCTGGCCCCTTTGGCCAACGAGCATGTTGATTCCCACAACTGTTTGAAAAAGGGCTAAGTAGAAGTCTCTGCTGAAGGCATCCAGCAACTCATCCTACCGCAGGCTCAGGCACACACTGTCTGCTGTGGGGTGGCTTCTCTTTTATCTCAGTACCATCACAACAGCTGACTCACGGTCTTTATTTTCTTGTGAGATCATTGCCATCATCCTCCAAATGAAAAGAACATGAGTTAAAGCTCTGATGCAGGCACGTTGCTGCCAGGGTGGGCCTTCAGCCTTTTTAAGTCTTGGCCCTGTTCTGGCTTCAGTTCCATTCATTTCAGCTTGGAGTGTCTAGCAAATAAGCCTCCTTGTGGTCTTCCCACGGCATGGCTGGCTCAGCTCTGCTGTGAGTTAGTGGTCCCATGCGGAGCAGGCAGAGGGTTCTCCTTCTCTACAAGATTGCTCCTGAAAGGAGAGGTCAGGAAGGAACCACGAAGGGGTCTCTGACCATAAATATTTCAGAACCTGATTTCCTTAAAATAATGAAAACCAGTTGCTCGTTGGAGACGGCTAAGTCTTCCCTGTGCCTTGATTCAGCATCCCATGGCGAGATACACGCATGATGTCACGACGGAAAGGAATGCATAGCACATAAAAATCTTGCCTGGGTCAGGGAGAAGTGCTAAGCTCTCCAGAGGGCCAAGGGACAAATACACAAATGTGGTCCAGCATATGTCAAAGACCTATGGAAGGGCAAACGTTTTTATAACTCTGTTCCTGGGAAGAGAGACCATTTCGGGATTGGAATTTATAGCCCTTATGTAGCAGATGAGGCAGTAATGGCCATTTAGTATGCAAATGGCCATTTGGGGATATGAGAGCTCAACCCAGCAGTAGAAATCTCAGAGTGATACAGGACATAGCCCTTTACCTTCACTGGAATAAATGGACTCACCCTGCAATCTGCCCCTTGGGCCACCTTCTTTGCTGCCTTTCTTTGTATTTACAGTTTTCCCTGTCTTTTGGGGGAGCTTTGGCATACATGACATTTTAGTATCAAGAAAAGTCCCAAAGTCAAGGGAAGAATTTCTTTCTGACTATAACTATCATTCTGAAACTTTTCTCTGTTACATTCTAGGAGCACCCATAGTGAGCCTGACCCATCTCCTGCCATGTCTCTACCTCTTAGTGTTCACGAACCTGAACCCATCTCACTCCTAAGCATGTTTGTAAAGTCCTCCCTGGCCTCTCTTGCCTCTGCCATCTTAGCAGAGTTGCTAAGCTGGGGTCAGTTCAGCCCTCTAGGGGATATGGAGCCATTTTTCAAGAGCTGCAACTGG
Source organism: Mus musculus (assembly GCF_000001635.26). Lineage (NCBI taxonomy): Eukaryota > Metazoa > Chordata > Mammalia > Rodentia > Muridae > Mus > Mus musculus. The sequence goes on from NC_000079.6 coordinate 41,448,341, forward strand.
GGAGGGATAGATGTCACGCATGCTTCAGAATGTCCTACACTGCACTGTAGCCTCCTATGACAAAGAAAGATCTAGTTCAAACTATTCAGCAAAAGTTGAGATGCACTATACTGTGGCTAAGAGGTAGGACTGGTTTCTGCCTAGACCAAGAAGGCCATTGTCTCCATATGCACTTCCTAGCAGAACTCTCTCTGACATAAGAAATGTTCACTAACTAGTCTTATCAGTATTGTAGGCACTAGACATATGGCTAACAACTTTTTCCAATATGGCAAGTGTGACTGAAGAGCTGGGTTTTAACCTTATGTGATTTTAATTCATGAAATCTTATTCATGGCAAATACCTAGTGGCTTCTCTGTTAAACTGTGAAAGTCTATATAAGAGACAGGCATACAGAGATAACCTACTTCTGGTCAGCTTTTCCTCTCATTTAGAATTGAAATTGTATTTAATTCTATACTAGTTCTACAGATAAGATTTTTGTCCATGTTGATGGGACTTTAACTTTGGGAGAAAGAAGGCCTTTGACACATATACAGAAGGAGCTAAATCAATAGAGATAATGGATCAGAAAGCTATTCGACCGGAGCCGAGAGTGCTGGGAACTTGGAAATGAATGAAAGGGTCTTATGAGATTGAGCAAGAAGCATGCTGAAGGATAGGGATATTTCAAATATCCCTGTCAAAGTACCCAACAAAAGCAGCTTAAGGAAGGAAGGTTGCCTTGGGCTCATGGTTTAAGGATACAGACCTTCATGGTGGGGATGGGCTAACCAGTCTGGATAAAGAGATGAACTCATGTCCTCTTTTAAATCTGTTCCAGGACCCTAGCCCATGGGGGAGTGACATTCACATTTAGGGTGCTTCCCTCCCCAGCTGAACCTCTTTGAAAACATCCTAATATACACACTAAAATGTGTGTCTCCTAGGTGATGCTAATCTCCTGCAATTGATAACCAAAGATGAACTATCACAAAGGCAGGGGATAAGCACCTAGAATAGGCTGGAGGAGCGCCAGCTGTACTCCAGAGTCAAAAGACAATCTGTTCTTGCTTTCATTGTACAAACTCTTCTGCGAACAGAAGTTAGAATTGCAACACTATTACTCAGAGGCATGTCTATGGAAGCCAAAGAGAAGCAGAAACAAAGAAGACCTGTTTCCTATTCTTGATCTATCTGCCTGTAGCTCTCAGGCCAGATCCTCCAACACTGAGATGTCATGGTGCCTCCTGGTATGTAAGCCCCATTTCTTTCTCTCATTATTTATAAAGGGCCAGGTCGGTGCATCAAAGCCTATGGTTATTTATGCTTTTGATACTGAGGGTGCTCCATAGGGTCTGGTATGTACTTTATTACTGAGTCACTCTCCAGGCTATTCTGGGGTTTGCTGGTGCCTCCTTGGCAACCTAGCATTCCTTCTGGAACTGATGTTGAGTGCCTGTTTTCTCCCCAGTCCATCAGATAGACAGGCAGTTATGCAAATCTTTACAGGCGAATCCTTGTGAAGATACGATGCCCAAAGATTTTCAGAGAGAAACCGCTAATCACACTGGTGAGCCTCATCTACTCATTTCCAGCAACGGAGAACGAATACTAGGCCACACAAAACTGAATTAAAACCCAACCTCTCCTCCCTAGGTGTTTTCTGTGCTGCCTCACACTAGAGCTCCTGGGAGGGCTGAATTGACTGACTGATATGAACGATGGATGGAGACTGGGCTGAAGGCATAAGATATGAGAACTTCACGAAAGATGCTTTACCCTCCCCACTAGGAAGACAAAGTCGTGATTAATATAGGGCTTACAAAATCGATGGTGAGAGAATTCATTTCCAAACTCTCAAGTCTGTCGTGGCAAGGGTGAGTCAAGCGAGGATGGTAGATAAGTGCACTCAGGAGAGGGAAAGAAGCATACAGTGGTCTTACACCTAATGATAACTGCATGCAGTGATTGGGGGAAGAGTTACACCAGGAAGAAAACCATGTGCAATGAATAGAGGTCATGCATGAAAATGTGAATTTGGCTCCTTTCCCGAAGGAGTGAACGGTAGTATAATCTTCTGTCACAGGAGTGGGTAGCAACAGTGACCCTCAGTCTGTACAGAGCGAGGCTGGAGGGGAGAGAGCTGCCACCCTATCTTGTGGAGTGTTTCTGACAATGAGGGCTGCTACGTCTGATATCATTGATGAAATTTAGGATTTCTTTTTTGGGGAGTTGGAGGTAGAGTAGGGACATATAAGTCTACTTAATGCAATGTGGTGGTAGTGTTTGGGAGGTGTGACTTAGAAACCTCTTACCCCAGCGTTAAAAGCTATACAACTTAAAGAGCCTACAGATGTTTCTGGATAGTGACAGCTCATGATACTGAATGCCAAAATAAGCAAGCTCAAAACCAGTCTCGTGAAAAGAGTCTAGCAAGCTTCATCTCCTTCCTGTTCTTCGTAGTATGCCCCTGTCCCAGTCTTTACATGGAGTGCCAGGCAGGTCTGAACCTACGTCTGTGAGTTTCTCTCACAGGGCTACTCTTCTGTGCAATATGGGGCTATTGGACAGTGTGTGTGAGTCTGTAATGTATTGGTGTTTGACCTGAGATCTTTTACGTGCTGCTGTTGAAGCAGACAGAGAAACACAATATCCCCATGGGTAGCAGGGGCTTTCTTCCTGTGGCGGTGGCAAGTCCAGGCACGCAGGCTGAGGAGGGGGGCAGCGCTGGAACAGAGCTCTAGTTCAAACCCTGTAATAGCTGTTTTCCAGCTGCTCAGGTCTAAGTCTCAGGGTGTAATGGCTGACTGTTAGGTTGACACACATGAAAAGCCTTGTCACTGGCCCAGTAAGAAGCAGAAGCAGTGTGTCTTTCGTGAGCCTTTAGGATGAAAGACGTAAATGTGATAAACAAAAACCATTTGATATCAGTGGCCACCATTTCACAAGTCGGCTTAATGTGTGTTTGGTCCTCAGAGACCACAGCACTGAGATCTGGGAGCTGCCTTTGATCTTGCTTCCACCAGAGTTGTAAGTCCTTTTACCTTCATGTTGGAAGATGGAAGGGCTGGTTTGCAGTCAGACTTCCAACTCAGAGGTTAAGAAGGCTCTAACTATGCTGGGGTACAGGGACTGATGGCACACGAAACCACCTTTCTACTCTCTGTCTCTCTCTGTGTCTCTGTGTCTGTGTCTGTGTCTCTGTCTCTCTTTCTCTCTCTCTCTCTCTCTCTCTCTCTCTGTGTGTGTGTGTGTGTGTGTGTGTGTGTGTGTGTGTGTCTCTCTCTCTCTCTCTCTCCCTCCCTCCCTCCCTCCCTCCCTCTCGACATGGTCTCATATGCTAGCCCAGGCTTGTCTCAGACTTGTAGCCCAGCCTTTCAGGAACACCTCTTTAACTATGAACTATTCTCACACCTGCTATCCTGAAAACGTGTTGATGTCTCCCTGTTGCCCCTAGGACAGAGGAGGCCTCCTTGTTGGATAGGTACTGCTCATACCTGTCCCATAACACTTAGCTACACCCAGGTCTTCTTATAGCGGCATACCCTTGCAAAGTTGGTCTTGCTTTTAAAATCGTGCATCCTTCTCTGAGAGACCATCTCAATGTTCCCCAAGCTCCGTGACTAACTTGACTGTAGCACACCTCACACCCTCCTTAACAGACTTCTCAGCTACACTGTGAGGTTACAGAGGCCAGGGCATACGTGCTGTGCTTTAAGCACCCCTAAGCCAGGCGTATAGACAATAACATCCTTGCTTCAGGCAGGGATGGAGTTTCAGTACTGTCAATGTCTGGGGAATGGGGCCGTTTTCAACCAAGCCACATCCCTTAATTTCTGTTTGGCAGAATAAATGTAAGAGCTCTGTCTGACCTTCTTGGCTGGGGTTCCATGCCCCTTGATTTAAGAGACCATGGGTGGACACTCTGAAAATGTCCTACCTGTGTGCTGACATGCCAGACTTCTCTCTTGTCACCATTCCCTAAACACCACAGTTGTATCAACTCTTTCAAATTCACTTACATTGTGTCTTAGTCAGGGTTTCTATTCCTGCACAAACATCATGACCAAGAAGCAAGTTGGGGAGGAAAGGTTTTATTCAGCTTACACTTCCATGCTGCTGTTCACCAAGGAAGTCAGGACTGGAACTCAAGCAGGTCAGAAAGCAGGAGCTGATGCAGAGGCCATGGAGGGATGTTCTTTACTGGCTTGCTTCCCCTGGCTTGCTCAGCCTGCTCTCTTATAGAACCCAAGACTACCAGCCCAGGGATGGCATTACCCACAAGGGGCCCTCCCCGCTTGATCACCAATTGAGAAAATGCCCCACAGCTGGATCTCATGGAGGCATTTCCTCAACTGAAGCTCCTTTCTCTGTGATAACTCCAGCCTGTGTCAAGTTGACACAAAACTAGCCAGTAAACATTGTATTAGGTATTAAGAGTAATTTAGAGAGTACTTACACTGCTCAGAAGGATGTATTAAATTTTATGAAAATGCCGTCTTATATAAGGGAACTGAATGCCAATTCTAATCAAATACTATAAAACAGACTCTGTAGTTAATCTTAATGAAAACAAAACAAATCAAATAACCACATGAGCAATGGCAGAAATGATCCCTATAGTTTGAGAAGAGGAAAGAAGAAGGCAAGGAAAAGGAAGAGAATTAAGGGAAGAAGAGACAGATGTGTGAAAGGGAAGAGACAGCCGTAGATTGTTCTGAGACTTCCTCCATGAGTAAAAGGAAAGTCCGTGAAACACATTGACTTCCACTTAAAAACAGCCTGTGGTGGTGCACATCTGTAATGCAGGCACCGGAGAGATAGAGAGAGGTAGGAGGTTGACAAGTTCAAGTCCATTCATAACTACAGAGCAAAGCTGAAGGAAGCATAGGTCACTTGAGACCCCATTTTAAAGCAACAATAACCCACCCAACTTGCGTTTCAACTCCAGTCTATTTGTACACAGGCTTCGGGGCATAGGAAAGCTGCACCGGGCAATGGAAATCAAACCAAACCTAACATGAAGGGCCCCAGTTAATTAGTCCATTTCCAACACCCCCCCCCCCCCAACAATGCCTTTAGATGTTTTAGAAATGACTAAGTTTCGTTATTCACCTCCGATGGACTTTTGTGCTGTCGCCACAGCACAGGTATCGATGACTACACTGGAAAACACCCACTCTCTGCTGCTACATTCACTATGGAAAGGTGGAGGGAGTCAGAGGGAGGACCAACATGCCCTTCCAGGATGTGGGGAAGACGGCAGGTGCAGAAGTGGGCAGGTGGCCAGCCTCCCACAGCCTGGAGACCTTTTCCTTCCCTACTGAGCACGTAGTCTCTGCTTGCCTCTCCCCAGCTTGCTCATCAGCCAGGCTGGGGATTTTGACAGCCTGCAGCTGTATTTAGTGAAGCTTTCTGCTCACCTACCACATCCTTTGAGGATCTCATTAAGGGCCACGTTATCCACTTTGATGACTGCTCAGGCAGTTGTGGCGTTTGGGGCTATGCCTGGCCTGTACACTCCAAACAGTGGTTATTGTCGCCATTGTTGAGACTTTACAACTTCTTCACCCATCTATTGGATGAATCAGTCAGTCGTGCCACATGTGAGCCAATACTGTAAGGACAATTAGCTTCTGCATGTTGTAGCTTCTTTCTTTTCTAGTAACTGGTCATCCAACCGCTGGCCACCTCCCGCTATGTATCATTCTGTTGTTCTTTCCACATCTGTCCCCTGGGTCTGCAAAATAAATGCAGCCAGCCCATGGCTTGAAAAGCAAGTTTTACAAAGCTCCTTGGTAGGGTAGGAAAATACAATACATAAAGTTGGCAGGGGGAGGGGGGAAAGCTGTTTAAAAACAAGCAATAATGTTTCTATCTGTCTGGTTTTGAAAAGATACAGAGAAATAATAATGCTTTCTCTTAGTGTGGCATCAAGGAGGCATTTTGGTTCTGTTCTTTTCACATAAAGCTGTTTCTTTCGCTCGCTCTGTTCCCTGCCTTCTTCCCTGCTGTTCTGCTAAGGGGCTAAGGCTCCTCCTACCTCCAGCCCTTCCCACTGACGCTCTGCTTGGAATCCTTTTCCTAGATAGATCCCTCATATCTTATGTGAAAGAGGAAAACCCAAACCAAAACAGCCTGCTATGTGAAGGGAATCTCCTCAGATGGCTGCCTGTGGCAGAGGTCACTGGTGTCACACCCGTCCATCCCCACAAACTATTACAAAGCTGGTCAAGGCACACAAGGCAACATAGCGTTGGGAAAAAATGGGAAGCAGAACCAATGGCAGGGCTCAGGGGGTGAGGGTGCTTGCTAAGTTCGATCCCCGGTACCTGTAAGTAGGAGGAAGCAACTCTAGAAAATCATCCTCCGGCCTCCATACCGGTATTGTGGTACATACCTGCACACACACTGAAATGACTATATATAAGGGAATATGGAAAATGAACAGCCAGTGCAGGACTCTATGATTTGTAAAGAGGAGGCATGAGGACGTCCTACAGGGAAATGCCAAGTGACAGATCCCGGAAGCAATGTCCAGAATTCAGTCTTAAATCATGGGACTTAACAAATAATAAACTTGGAGAGTATATTCCCAAGTGGAAAAAAATGAATACAGTCAAAAGAAACTGGTTCTCTGCTGGTCCAAATGTCCTAGGTCTGAGATACTTCCTTGGGAGTTGTTGGTCTGGGAGATCTCAGAGGTGTCCCCAGACAATATAGACAGTTGGCATTACTTTTGGCTGGTTATACCCAGTGCTGAAGACACAACACACTTTGGCTTCAGAGCATGGAGAAACCAGGCTGGAGCAAACAGGAAACTGTCCCCCCTTCTGGTTAGTTTCCATAGGAATGGAAGGTGTTATGTAGGCCACAGAGGGAGAAAAGACAACGGTGGTCTTACTCAGTGTTGGACCCTGAATGCTACAACACCAACCTGCCAGGCAAAATGACCACTGGTGTGAGAGTGGTGTGAAGGCTATGGAAGCAACCAAACCCTCTCCGATTGGATTTGAAGCCTGCTCCATGTTCCTGGAACATGTTACTGGAAACTAGGTCAAAAGTTCACAGCTTATGCTATACATACATCATACATACATACATACATACATACATACACACTTGCCTGGATACTTCACATGTGTGAATTTTACAGCACATAAATTAAGTTTGACTTTAAAAAGTAAACTTTATAGAATTCCCTTCTAAGAGGGGGAATTCTAGTTTGAGTATTTTCTATCTTTAATTTCCTCACTAGGACATATCACTATACAACAGTATTTAATTTGTTTGTTTGTTTGTTTGTTTTTGAAATAGGGTCTCATCATGTACCCCAAGCTGTGATCTAGGCTTGCCTTGAAGTTCAACTTCTGCAATCCTCCGGTCTCAGCCTCTGGAGAGCTGGAAGTAAAATTGTATGCCAAATAACCCAGAACAATTCTTTTTTTTTTTTTTTTTTTCTTTCTGTTGACTTTGTTGGTGGTGGTGATGCGATGCAGCCCATGCAGTCCACGTTTCAGCCTCCCAAGTGTGGAATTACAGGCACTCAGCACCATACCCAGTTCAGGATGTGACTTTCATGTGGACAAGGCTTTGGCCTGTTATACTCATTGTTATAATATTAAGTGCCTGCCATATACAAGTTACTCAGTAAATCTCACATGAGCAAAATGCATAATTTTTTTTTACTATTACTATATGCCAATTTGAGGGCACACTCTAAAGTTACAGAATATTCATTCATGTATAGCAAAATTTAGGAAACCAGTTTTTGCCCAATTCAAAGTCAGGAAGCAAGGGGGCAAGTCAAAGGCCACACAGAGACAAGCTACAGGGCAGGGGACAGTGCCTTTGTTAGATGCTTCAGCTGGCCTCTGCTATGAGTGTGGGTATTTACAGTAAATGTTCACAGATACTTTTCTGGGCTTTATTCTTTAGAAGAAAGGAGGGAATCTGGGAGGTAGAGTATCAAAAGGCCGAGAAGTGGAGTTAAGTGGCAGGAGGTGGGGGTGAACACAATGCCATCTGTTACCCAGCCACCACTGCCCACAGCCCCACTTCTGGTTCTTGAAGGCCATTAATATGTTTAAACGCTCAAGTGCATTATCTCCTGACACTTAAGCCGGGCACGTCTCTGGCTCTAAAACGTGTGATAAGCCCTTGTAATGCACACACGCGATTATGAAGGGGGGCCTTGGAGTTCAGCACCTCATTTAGCACTGAATTCCAGACAGATGGAAAAACAATCCACCTGGCCCACTCTCCTTGAAGCACAGCCCATTGAAGATGGTTATCAGGGAGAGTGGGAGCCTTCAAGGTGGGGAGAAGCTCAGAAGAGGGCAGAGACAACATAGCCACGGCTGCTTGTGGAGACTCGCTCCCATCCTGAGTGGCACACGCCTCAAACAAAAGAGCATATTGAATCTCCGGGTTTAGGTGAGGGCAGGTCTGTTCCGGTCAAACTGTTGGCAAAATGAATACAACCTTCAAGGTCACATGCGGGAGCCTGGTGTGGATGGCTTCAGTTTTATCTGCTGCCAGACACCTGCTGTTTCTGATCTCTACCTCACATAGACAGTAAATTTCCACTTGTGACTTGCAATCCCACTCTTGCTTAGAACCAAGGCCTTCTTGTCAGGCAGTCCACAGCTCCCTTCTCCTCAGCCTTATCTCCTGGTTCGGAAGCTCAGAAAATAGAGACTTTGCCTCTTATTTATTTCATGATAGTCATTCAACATGCTCCCCTCTCCCTCAAAAACCCCCACTCTTGGTGCTGGACAGACAGCTCAGTTAGTGACGCGTTTTCTTACACAAACATGAGGACCAAGGTTCAGTCCCTTAGCACTCAGGTAGAAAGCTGGAGACGGTGGCACGTGCTTCTAGTCCCAGGCCTGGAGAGGTGGAGACAGGGGAATCCCAGGGAGTAGCTAGCCTAGCCTAGCTGGGTGAACCCCAGATCTTAGTGAGACATGAGGCCTAAACAACAACACCCAAGGTTGACATCTGGTCTCCACACACATGTGCACCTACACAAGTTACACGTCCATTTACACACACACACACACACACACACACACACACACACACTTTCTTTTCTTCACTTTTACTCACAATCCTTGTACAAATTCTTGCTCCTTCCTGGTAAAGATTCAGTGTTTAAGAAAACCCCAGGGATTGAGGCACAGAGTGGGAGGAGGGGGAGTTCCCATACTTCTCATTCCAAGGCCTTTTGACTCTAGAGTTATAAATGCCAGCAGCCAGCTCTGTCTGTAGAAAAGGAATCTGGGGAATTCTCCTGGAAGTGGGGGTGATATTAATGAGGACAGATAAAGTTTTTCAAAGGTTCTTCCTGACTGACTGAAAGAGGGTGACTGGAGAAGAGAGCCTGGGAAGAGGGTCAGGGAGCACTGTTAGGAGCTGGGAGCGAGATTAATGTTAACTTGAAGGTTCTGAGGGAAGAGAACGAGGAAACCCAGTGGGGGAACTTCTAAGACTTCACAGGGAGGAGTCAGGAGGGGGATGACAGCCAGAGAAGACAGGCTGATTAATGCTTTCAACCTGAGCCAAGAAAACTGCACAGGGAGAGACCATGCCATTTGTGACTTGTGCTGACAGTATGCAGTTTCACACGATGGGATGGGACTTTAGGGTTTCCTAAAGTTATTTGTGTAAGAGGTGACCTTGGTGTTCAGGACAGTAGAGGAGTATATAGAGACTGGACAACAAGACAGCAGGTGCGAGCATAATAAACACGGTGTGTGTGTGTGTGTGTGTGTGTGTGTGTGTGTGCGCGCGCGCATGCATGAGTGCATACCTGTATGTTCTTCTGGGGAGCCACCCACCTGAAGTGGAAACTTCTAGTTTCTTTGGAAAGTTAATTACGTCAAATGATGTTTTGCTGGAGCACACAGGTGAAAGGATGCCTTGCTAAAGCAGACACGTGAAAGACTTTTCCTGAAGCAGACGCAGGGGAAAGGATGTTTGGATATAGCAGACATGTGAAAGGACTGCCTTGGTGGAAGGTGCTTTTAGCAAAACTCAGAAGACCACACTAGATAGAAGGAATGGAGAAAATCTCAAGGTTAATCTCATAGCATTGTCCCTGGTTTGTCACCTGCCACTATACTGGCCTCTTCGCTATTGCTCAAATACAACTTCAGCACCTGCTCTCTTTAGTGGTGGTTCTGACCCATACCTGCAGGGGTACCAGGATCTCCTTGTTTAAAGTTTCTTACATAACACCAACTTACAGCTTCGTCCTTCCTCTAGAGCCCCAATCACTGCTTAACACAATCTACTGTATCTAAATATTGCTTTGGCCTATTTATCTCTCCATCCTTGAAATGTGAATACTCCTCAGTTAATGTTCATTCAATGAGCAGACATGCCTGTTGTCCCAGGATTTATATCTTTTATGTTGCACAGAAGGGAGCTTTCTGTAATAGGCCCTGGCTCAGCAGACTCCCCAGCCCTACTGTTTTAAGTGATAATGGGGACAACCTTGGAAACGCACAGAACAAGGGAGACCAGTGTTAGCCATTAGGGACACACCCAGCAGAGCAATGCTCTTTAGCAGGGAAGTAAATACCTGAACTCCACTTTTGTTGTATGGCTATAAAAAGACTCAGGGGCCCCCAGGTGAGTTCAAAGTCCCCTCTGTTTACAGAACGGAGTCAATCTTGTTATAATGGACACACTAGAATTCACAAGCACAGAGCACTTGAGTCTCTTCTTTGACATATCTCCATAGAGATGGTCCTCTGTTTGTGGCTAACAGGTCTCTCCAGAGAGTGGAGAGAGGAACTGAGGAGCCCTGGAGTATCAGAGACTAGCTTTTCAAGCCCTATTAGACTTGCTTTGATTACTCAACCAGTGGCTGCTGTAGGTGACGGGCCAGGGTTAATACTTGGTAGGGTCTCAGCTCTCGTCTGAGCACACTGAGAGAGTGAGCTCTCTTCAGCATAGAAGTCTGTGCTCAGCCAGTGTCATCCCGTGAACAGTGGCCTGTGAGCTGTAAGGAGAAGGTCAGTCAGATGTCCCTGTTGCTGGTTCTTCAGAATAAACCCCATTTCCTTGTCCCATTCTCTTTTCTTGTCCTGCCTGCATCTCCATGGACCAACCTCACCCAGGCTGTTTTAGTTCCTCCCCCATATCTTCCTCAAAGCCACAGCTCATCGTAGGACTCCTGTGTTACCCCAAGCAAGGCCGAGGTTAGGAACCCCAAGGCACAAGGATCATGACGCCTGGCCTTTCGTGGTTTCTTCCAGCTGCAACTTTGGGGATGAATACTCTGTCCCTTTCTGTGTATGCATGGGCTAGATCGCTTCAACCAAGGATCCTTCCTGGTTCTAGACTGACAAGTGTGTGGAAGATGTGAGCAAACTCACCTTGATATTTCAGGCTGAAGCTTTATCTAATTAACAATACATGAGTTGGCAGCTAGGTCTGTGTGGTCAATGAGTTCAAGGGTTCCACCATTTTGGGAAACAAGGGCTCACTCCTGTCCAGCATTTTTGTATCTCAAAATTAGTGAAGATGAGGATGTCAGGTGTCAGCCTGACCTCTAGAGGCCAGACTTAAGGGCAAGGCATCAGATGATACTTAAGCCACAAATTTGTCCCAAGCCCAAGTACAAGGTTGACATATATAGCATCTGATAGTCTGGGCAAGCCAAGTGGTCCCTGGGGCCCACCATTACTATTGCACAACTTGGTATTTTGCCGTTCTTGGCTCATCCAAGCTATGTTTTTCTCCTGGTTTAGTTTCTCTTTCAAATTCCCTGATTTGAAATTGTAGACCTGGGTAGCCCAAGCAGAAGTGTCATCATCTGGCTTTGGCAACTTCCTCTGTGACTGGCCGTGGGAAAAGAAAGATGGGCTCACAGATCCTCAGAGAGCAAGGGAATCTTAAGGATCCGAAGCCTGCCATTTCTGTCCAGGCCTTCAGTCAGTTAGCAAGGTCATTGGAGTAACACATTCCTTAGATTATTGACTTAGTGAGTTCCTACTGTGTGCCAGGTGCCCTAGTGGGTGATGGAGGGACATGACCAAGATATCAAGCAATATCTTGTTACCCAGGAAGTTATCTAGGAAGGAGATAGTTAAATATGTGGTTAGGATGCACAGCAAAGTATAGTGTATTTGTGAGTAGAGAGAGAATGTGTTAGGGGAAGGGATGTTACCCAGGGAATCATAAAACCTTCATAGGAGAAGTGAAATCCATTCCCCAACTCCACCTTTCCTGAAGAAAAATTGACACATAAAATTTGTAGATATTTAAGGCATACAACTGCACATTTTGCTAAAAGTCTACACTGGAAAACAGTTGCCACTATCAAAATCCATCCCTTCCCTGAGACTGAGGAGTCAGAGCTCTGTCTCTTGGATTTCTGTCATTATCCTCACGGCTACACTGTGAAGGTTTCATCTGTGCCCCATCCTGCAAAGGGGTATATTGAAGCTTTAATCCCAAATTCCTAGGAATATGACCCTATTTGGACACAGCTCTCAGATCTCATCCAGGTAAGAGAAGGTCATTAAAGCCAGCTCTAATACGTTAGTCATTGTCCTTACGGGTCAACAGTAGATGAGGACAGAAACTGAGGAGGTAGCTCTGGAAAGGCAGAGGCAGAGGTCAGAATGATGCTGCCACAGGCCACAGAATTTGGGGACCTCTAGGAGACAGAAGGGAGTGGAGACTCCCTAAAGCTCTGTGGGAAAATGGCCCTGTCTGCTGACTGGGCTCAGACTTCTGTCCTCCCGAGCCATGGGACTTCATTAAAGAAATCTAAAAACGTGGTCACAGTGGTCCCATTATTCTCCAGAGTCCAAATGACTGAGATGTTCCTTAATTGGAGAGATAACATTTCTGATGTTAACCTTTCAAATAGATGAGCTTCCAGGAATGAAGGCTGGGTGACAGCTATGTAACACAGCATCTGCCCAGTATGTGTGAGGTTTTCATGCTCAGCACTGGGAAGGCAGAAGGCAAGCTGGAAGAGAGCCACGGTGGCATGGAAGGAAAGAAAAAATGCTTAAACCTTCCTACAGGAGAAGAGAGAACAACCTGACAAGGTGGAACGGCCTGAAATGTTGAGGCAGGAAGAATAACACGGAGCCATAATTTGAGGGTCTCAGGGAGCCAATATTTTCACACTGGCTTGATCCAAGGTTTCAGCAGTAACAAGGGATAAATCTAGACTGAAAATTAGCCACAAGGATTACTTTCCCTCTGGCTTAGCTGCAGACTAGAAGAATAACACAAACAGCTCCGTCTGAACTTGTCTAGCAACTCAAAAGCCAGTGGTTTGAACAAAGCAGACTTGGCCTGTGTATGACTTACAGGAAGGAAGAGGGAAAAAAACAAACAAAACAAAACAGTGCTGTGCAGCTATTTCTTCTTTTGCCTATGGGACACACTGAAGAAAGAAACCAAATCCCATGTGTCATAGACCCTTCTGAAACCGACCAAAGAAAGACAAGGAGTATGAGTCTCCTGTCCCCAATTTTTAAGGACCTCATTATCCTGATGAAGTCACATTGACCCTGGGACTTCTCCAGTTTCAACTAAATGCTGGGCACATCTTTAAAATTAGACCTGATGACGACAGCCCTGGAGTCACAGACCCTGGTATTTGGCTAACACTTAGATCTCAGTGGGGCGAAAGACAAAGAAATGAAGCTTCACACTGTGGCAAAATCACCCTCATGGGGTTGGCTTGTTGCTCCATTGAAGTCCACCCAAGACTCCCCGGCACCAATTGTTTATACCTAACCAACTTCCATCTTCCCTCCTTTCTAGAACATACTCTGACTGCCTTTGGGAAATGTAACTCGGTGTTCCAAGTCTATGCCTGACGGTGTTGGCACAAGGCTATAGTGCAGTGCATCAGGATATTATATTGTCCCAACATCAGTATGTGCTTTAGAAACAGGCAAAGGGTACAAGTCAACTCAAAGAAGGTTTGCCAAGAACAAGATAAACTAAAATGAAATGACATTTGTTTGGGGGACTTAAAGTGGAGTTAGGAAGTCAATATTTATGATGAGGTAGTATGAAAAGGGTCTTCATTTGTATCCCAGGTTTGCCTGCTTTGAAGATCCTCTCTCCTCAGACCCCTCAGTGCTGGACTGCTGGGTATGTCACCTCATCTCTCTCTCTGAGAAGCCTTGTCAGTCAGATACCTCTGAGCTGAAACCTTGCATTGAGCTACAGATGGATGTAGCACATGAGGTGGTTTTGTAAGATTCGTAGTCTCTGTTGACCTATGACAAAGTCCCCTCTTTTATCTACTAGATGCTGTCAGGGACACTTCAGCCAGCTTTGCTTACCATTTCAGAATAGCAACCAATGGAATTACTGATCCCATTGTAGCTTAAAGCTGTAAGTACAGCTGCCATCTTGTAAAACCTGTGAGCACATCTTCAATTCTGTGGGAGTCTCTCTTTTCATGGATTGCCACTATTATGAGACCCCAAACAAATGTAATTGTACTTGCTCTTGGCTAGGTTGGTTTTATCCTACCCCAGGAAGATGACCTTAGGCAAGTTTATAAAAGGAATTGGGAGTAAGATGAAGTTGGTTGGGTTTGGGGGAGGATTGTGGATGCACACAACTGCAGCTGCCATATTGCTGCCAGTGTGGGGAAAACCATGTCAGTGAACAGAGGTGGAAGAGACCAAGTCTCGACAAGATAAACCTATGCCCAACAGTGCCAGGAACTTAAAAACATTTATTACCGTTTCACATCTACATACACAGAAATTTATAAATAGAGCCTTTTGAATCCCTTCAGTGTTGCTTGCTTATATCTGTGTTTAGGGCTGACCACTTGGTATTGGATACCAGCAGATGACCCTGATTCTCCCTCTCTTAGTAGTCGTTAATTGCCTATAGCTGGTCATCTAGGAGTGGGGCCTTATGACATTTCCCAGGTCAACTGGTATTGTCACCGTTTATGCCCCATCTAACCAAGCCTACTGTTGAGAGCTCACAGGTACAGATTCTCATCCAATACAGAAAACAATCTGGTTCCTCTATTGAAGAAGGAAAGAAAGCAAACCTCCCAATCCTCTGACTTTTAGAGTCCTTCTACTTCGTTTTCTGTGAGATTTCTTGAGCCTTAGGTGCTGGAGTTGTGCTACAGAGTTATCAGCTAGGGCTGGGCCCCACAGTCAGTTGTCTGCATTTGACCTCTTGTGGCTGTTTACAACCCCTCCTTTCTGTTCTAACTACTGTACTTCTCTTGTTTATTTAGGGCATTGGCTACTAGATGTCTTTTACTGGCAACTCAGGGTATATAATACACAGAGTTTTATAAAGTATAATGACTGTATTAGTTACGGTTTTACTGCTGTGAACAGACACCATGACCACGGCAAGTCTTATAAAAAAAACATTTAATTGGGCTGGCTTACAGATTCAGAGGTTCAGTTCATTACCATCAAGGTGGGAGCATGGCAGCATCCAGGCAGGCATGGTGCAGGAGGAGCTGAGAGTTCTACGTCTTTATCCAAAGGCTGCTAGTGGAAGACTGACTTCCAGGCAACTAGGATGACTCTTAAGCCCACACCCACAGTGACACACCTATTCCAACCAGGCCACACCTCCAGATGGTACCACTCCATGGTCCGAGAATATACAATCCATCACAATGCCATATGTCACAAATTTGTATACTTGTCATATCATTGGATGGAATGACTTGAGAGGCAGAGAAGACATGAATGCAGGCATAATGGGACAACAGAAATGTTTTTGAAAGCCATTGGCAGCATTGATCTTTCAAAGCAGAGAATCAAGTTTTACGAAGGAAAGGAACAGTAATCTCAACTCTTTTTCCAGTAACATGGTGTGATGGTTTGTATATGCTTGGCCCAGGGAGTGGCACTATTAGAAGGTGTGTCCCTGTTGGAGTAGGTGTGTCACTGTTGGTGTGGGCTTTAAGACCCTCATCCTAGCTGCCTAGAAGCCAGTCTTCCACTAGCAGCCTTAGATGAAGATGTAGAGCTCTCAGCTCCTCCTGCACCTTGTCTGCCTGGATGCTGCCATGCTTTCTGCCTTGATGATAATGGACTGAACCTGTAATCCAGCCCCAATTAAATGTTGTCCTTATAAGAGTTGCCTTGGTAATGGTGTCAGTTCACAGCAGTAAAACCCTAACTAAGACACAGTACAATAAAGAACTTTCCTAAAGGCAAGAACTATGGGCTTGGTAGATGTTATGATCTGAAGTGGCCCGTTCACCCTGATTTGTCCTAGAGTATCTCTAGTTTAAAGCAAGATGGCTCAAGTGGGTCAAGGCATTAGTTTCTAAGCTGGATGACTTGAGTTTGATTCCCTGGGGCCAACATAGTGGAAAGAGAACCAACTCCTGAAAGCTGTCCTCTGACTTCCACTGCTACCATACAGTACATGCACACACATCATAGATAGATAGATAGATAGACAGATAGATAGATAGATAGATAGATAGATAGATAGATAGATAGATAGATAGATAGATAGAGGCTGCCTCTATGTAAAAACTACCCCCATGCCCGGCACAGCCACAAAAGCATCTCCTGCAGGAGGATCTAATTGAGGACTGCCTGAGAGACCAAGAATTGCTAATGCAGACAAGGCCAGCCAATCAGGAACTGCTGTTTAGAAGAGATGCTTTCTTGGGACCAATGGGATGTGGGTGAAGGGTATTAAAGGAGCTTGCAGCAGTGTTCAGAGTCTGTGTCGTTGACTCTGTGCCACCTCACCTCCAGTCCTTAAGGGCAGGTAGGGTCAGACAGTGAGTAGTTCAGGGCACAGGCAACCGACAGACAAACAAATAGATGATAGATAGATTAAAAACCCAATATATTACTATGTCTTGGAAATGCTAGTCCCCAGCAAATCTGGAAGGCTGGTCACATGTTTTTGGCCCATAATCAGGTAATGTTGCTTTTTTTGAGACTAGTTTCATCATTAATGTATAAGGGTCTATGGAGGGGTAACAACAGAGCCCTCAGGGTGTTTCAAGCAGGCCTTTGGAGATGCAGACTTCCATAAAGGGCTACAGGGACTGCTGCAGAAAGGCAGTATAGAGAATAACCTCTCCTGTCACAACCAGAGAAGGGTCTTTTTAAAAATGGGACTTACATATTTAAATTGAGGGAACTTCTGGTCTTTGTGGGACCTCCCTCTAGAATTCCATGATTTCCTTTTGTTTTTGAGGCAAGGGGTTCCTATAGGCCAGTGTTCCTGCACCTGGTGGCTCCTAACACCACCTAGGGTGCTTTAGAAACACAGTACTGGCTTCACACATCTGTGAATTTGGGCTTTACAAGAATTGGTTGGAGCCAGAGATCTGTGTTGTTGTTTTTTAAAATCTTTGAAGGTGACATGAATATAAATTATTCACGAATGTCAGTTCATCAACTCTCATCAATGATAGATTGCTTTCCTCGCATTTCAAAAACGACCAACAGAAACCATTGTTTGACTCCATGTTTGGTACATCTTGAACTTTCCATGCACCCTGAGGGCTTGTGAGAAGAGGGATTGCTGCCTCATCCACCCCTATTTCTGTTAGAGTAGAACCAGGCAAGACCAGATATATGCAGACATAGAAACTGTTTTCAGAAGCTGTCACCTGCCATTAGGAGCACCATTTTAGATCCTAAATTCAGTTGAGTATCTAGTGTGGTCTCTTTACGTCGTTCATACCATTGCCTTTGGACCTCAACCTAGTACAGTAATTAGTAAATTTCTGGTGAAGAATGGAAAAGATTGGAGGTATAGTTCAGTGGTTGAATATTTGCTTAACACAAAGAAGCCCTGGCTTTAATACTAAATGTATATTTGTGGAATACAGTGAGATATTTTAAAACATGTGATATAATGATCAAACCAGATAACTGGTATACCCATCACCTCAAGAATCTATCTTTTCTTTGCAGTCAGCTGCTTGAAGACTATGGACTATATCCTTTACCACAGGAGAACTGATTCTGTTGGCTCTGAGGCAGTCTCATGGGACCTTGGCTGAGGATATGGGTGGGAACAACAGGATTTCCTGCTTTCAACATTAGGAACTTTGCACTGAGCACAATGTACCAACAGCGGCTGTGTCCTATTCTGGGGCCCCTGGCCAATCCTGCCTAATCTTCTACAAATTCCATTTTGCTTTATTACTTTCTATTTATGCCTTGCCCACCAGTTCATTTCTGACCTTTTTTAAAAAAAATCTTCTTGTAGTGTTTTGGTTTTTAAATATATTTGTAGGGTGATTACACAGGCACATTCTCATCGCTGTTTCTCTTCATTCCTGTTCCTAAGCTTACAATGATCTTCCTGAATGATCACTGAATCTCCTACAATGGTTGCACCAGGGACTCTGAGCATCTCATATCCCATCAGTTGTTTTTGTTCTCAGTGTGGAGAAGGCTGCAGGCAGCATAATACTGTCTCTCTAACTGTCTCCATTAGGGCAAGCAATGCTTCTTGGACTACAGAGAACTACTCATGGCCACATCCCAGACCTCAAGGCTAGACACACCCCAAATAAAGTTAAAAAGGAAGTGAAACCACTGACCATTATTAACCACTAAATAAGGAGCCTGAGATCCAAGCTTTAGAGGAACGCTGGAATGGTGCTCATGTGGCTTTTGTAGCTTTTACGTAACGGGTTGAAATAAGAAACGGCATCCCCCAAATAAACACAAATAACAGTAAGAACAATTTCAAACAGAGTCTTTCTCTTTCATCCTGCTTCCCTGACAGTAAATTTGTTGGTGCATAGTTTAATGATCCCTAAGGAACAGGGGTCCATCTGGTTCCTCTCTGGAGAAGGGTTTTGGCTCTAACCAGAGCCTCTACTTGTGAGGATCCTTGTGATCCTTTCTAAATTAGTTCTATAAAATCTGCCTAAGGGAAGGGCAGAGTCTGTGACCAGAAGCAACACCCAGCCTTCTCTGCCCTTTAACCCAGACAGTCACCATGGCTTCCGCATTCCACCTCCAGATGTGACATTTCAACAGCTAAGGGACAGCCACTTAGTGGTTGGGCGACCAATGCACTTCCCCTTAATGCTATAAGTGGGCCAGTTGGCTTGGCTTTGTAAACTCTAGGAGGGTGGATTTTTGTTGTTGAGGCAAGGTTTCGTTAGGTACCTCAGTTTGGTCTTGAATTCATGATACCCCCTGTCTCCAATTCTTGAGTCCTGGGATTGTTGATACATGCTTATAACATGCCCAGTTCTACCAAAGCCTTTATGGTTCTGTGTTTACAATCTTTATGTCTCAAGAATCATCTCCAAATATGCTGACAGGAAAATGTTATGTTAGATTTTTAAAAGTTTAATTTGGGAATTTTTTTTTCTCCTTGGAAGCCATTTAGAGAGACCAGTCATCCTCCAGGGAAAACGTATAGTTTTCTAGTGGGGAATCTCATGGGATTTCATGAGCATGGCGGATGGTAGAACAGGTGCTTAGGAGAGAGCAGGAATGTGACCTTCACGGCACTCTTAATAACTGCCTCTTGAGCAGAAGAGATGTCCTAGGAGGTGAAAGCTCTGGTCAACAGCCTGATAAGCTAAGTTTGAACTCCTAGAGTCCATGTAAAAGAACAACGTAGCACATGTCTGCAGTTGCAACACTCCTATTGCAAGAGAGGAGGTAAAAACAGAAGACTCTTGGAGACCTGTGGGCCAGCTAGCCGGGAGAACGCAAAACAGTGGCAGGAAGAGAGACCCTGCCTCAAGCAAGATGGAAGTGCTGGACCAACATCCAAGGCTGTCCTCCGACATTCATGCTGTGGTGTGTGTAAGGGAACATAAGCACAAAGCACATACAGATATGTGTTTTAAATCATCTCTTGATATGAGTACTCTTTTTCTCTGACTTAAAGTGTGGGCATTGCTATGTGTGAGAGACGATGTACTGATGGAGGAAAAGGTATTGTGAGGAGAGATCAGGAACAGTTGTTCTCTCTGAAAGAGCCTGAGAAAAGCCAGATACCAAAAGCAAGGGTCACATTCATACAACAGAGAGTAAGAAAGGCTGAATTCTTGTAATTTACAGTACACATTGCCATTTGTAGGGCAGAAGGAGGCAGAACTTGCAGATCGTCATTCTAGTAGTGGTGTAGGACCAAATGTTTTTGTAAGGGCCATCTGCAGTTGCAACACATCTCTTACGTGTATTGTGTCCAAAATGCTTAAAGAGCTTCTGCTTGCAACACAGAGAGAACAGAAAAGTCTCACAGCGTGGAGTGGCAGGCCCTAAGAATCTCAAAGTCCTATGCATTGCTGAGAGGTCAACAATCAGTGTTTCAGCCGAGGCAGGTGTGAGGGGACTAGGAAGAAAGAAATCGTATTGATCTCTGCGCAGAAAAACGGCTAGAGAAGCAAGCTGGGCTGTTCCATAAAGCCTTCCTGTCTATACTCGAAAGAGTTCAAAAGCAAATGGGTTTTGCTGAGGAGTCCAACAGCAGCATTTTCTGTGCTCGGATTTCCCTGAGGAAGGGGCTGGGGAAGCTTCTGTTTATCTTTCAGACATGGTGAAGACATTTCCAACTGGTTTGAAAGAACAAACTCCCTTTCTTTCTTGTATCCAGAAGACATAAGCTATGTGTGTGTGTGTGTGTGTGTGTGTGTATGGGTGTATGGGTATGTGTGTGTGTGTGTGTGTGTGTGTGTGTGTGTGTGTGTGTGTGTGTGTATGGGTGTATGTGTGTGTGTGTGTGTGTGTGTGTGTGTGTGTGTGTGTGTGTGTATGTATGAATTTTCCCTTGACAAATTCATACATAGAAAAAAAAACTATATATAAGTCAGGATAGAGTGATCGTTAAGTTCTAACTCTGCAAATTTTACCTTTTTCTCATGTTCTTGCAGACTGGAATAATTACATCAGTCCCACAAATATTGCTTCATCTGGACTGGAGAGATGGCTCAGCGGTTAAGAGCACTGACTGTTCTTCCGAAGGTCCGGAGTTCAAATCCCAGCAACCACATGGTGGCTCACAACCATCTGTAATGAGATCTGACACCCTCTTCTGGTGCTATATGAAGATAGTTACAGTGTACTTAGATATAATAATAAGTACATCTTTAAAAAATATATATTGCTTCATCCACTGTCAGGCAGACTTGAAAAATCTTCTCTTTCATATGACGTTCCAAATCACCTGAGCCATTTATCTTGGACTTCAGGGAGATCTGTTGTATGAGGTGGCCATACACTTCACTAAACATGTTCTTGACCTTGAACATATTTTCAGGGTAGAGATGATGATTCGCCCACTTTGTTCCTTGATAACTTGAGATTCATTTCATATCACCAAAGGACAACAAGACTTTCCATGCAACATGGCAGATTGATATGTAGTAACCACACTGAGTCATGCTGATGTACTGAAGGCAGTAGGTTTTATTTGCTAAAGTGTCACTGGATAGAGAAGTGATGTCACTTTCCAGCTCTGAATTCTGTGGTTTAATGACACTGCCAATGGAACAAACTTCAGTCCCTCACAACACCCAGAAGAGAAGATAGCAACACAGTCAGGGGAGATTCACAAAGAAACTGGATTGAATTTGACATGAGGACAGCTATCTTGTGTCATAATCACCACAATTATCCTAGAGATGTCAGAGTTGGTTTTTATGTTTTCTGCACTGTCTCTTAGAGAAATATAAGTAGGTTAAATGATTAGAGTGTCATTAAATGTATTTCAATTGAATCCTGGCTTCTGGGATGTATTCAACATTGATGTTTTCTTAAAATAGAGTAGGTACAATCTGGCTTGCCTGAAGTCACTGAAGTTATCCTAACCAATATGCATACACAGACATCTTCTTCTGACTCAAATAGTAGAGATCTACCTGACATTGCTGTACACTATGACCATATTTCTCTCAGTAAGTTGATCAATAAATTGCACTATGCAATACTAGATCTATGAACCTCTTTTCTTTGCTCCCAAAGCACCTTTCTGCCATTTCCCATACTTTGGGAGTAGATTGTTCTAGCATACCCACTTAGGGAGAAGAGCTATAACATATGGAAGGCCAGGCCGTTGGTGCTTAGACTGGACTGGAGAGTCCAAGAAATGATATTCAGAAGTCACAAGTGCTCTCTCTCTCTCTCTCTCTCTCTCTCTCTCTCTCTCTCTCTCTCTCTCTCTCTCTCCTCTCTCCCCCTCCCTCCCTCCCTCTCTCTCTCTCTCTCTCTCTCTCTCTCTCTCTCTCTCTCTCTTTCAGTCTCTCTCTGTGTGTATATGGATGTATGGGTGTGTGTGTGTGTGTGTGTGTGTGTACATGTGTATGTATGTACATACGCATGTATGCTAAATGCTAAGCCTGATATACTAGATAAAAATCTACCCAAGCAAAGGCAAAGTCATAGATACCCAGGGAATATTTGGGAGGCACATTAGGAAAAATGAATCTCAATAATCTGCATTGCACTGGCTTTAATAGACTGAATCTCTCAAATTCATGCATTGAAACCTAGCCATTAACATACTGATGTTAGGAGGTGGAGGTTTTGAGAAGTGTTACATAATGGGGCTACAATCCTCATGAATGGATTTGTGCCTTGATCGCAAGACTAAAATAGAGACCTCTCATCTGTCTTGTTATTTTTTAAGACGCGAGAGTACAACCACAAGAAGGTAACCCCTGCTACCCAGGAGCAGGACCTCAACCACAGTGGCCTCTGGATCATGTACTTCTGACCTCCAAAAATAAATCTGTGACTCTCTGCTATAGTAATCTGAAATTACACCAGCATCATCTCATTTTCAACTCTTATTTCTCTCCTTTTCTCTGCTTCTGGTTTGTTATCCATCTTACTTTGACTTGACACATCTTAAATCATTCAGGAGCACCCATGCGCCCAGATATGAACAACCAGTCCTTTGACCACTGTATCCCATGAGTTCAAATGCATGTATTCATTCTAATTATATATTGGGACCATTCCACTTGAATTGTTTTGTGAAAACTCTATTCTTTTGCTTACTCTTTGTCTTAGTCCTATTGCTCTGAAAAGACACCATGATCAAGGCAACTCTAATGAGAGAAAGCATATATTTGGGGGATCATTTACAGTTTTGGAGGGTAAGTCCATGATCATCATGGTGGGAAGCAGTTAGGCATGGCACAGGAGCAGGATCTGAGAGCTTCACATTCACAGACAGTAGCAGAGAGACACTGTACCTGTGGTGGAGTCTTGAAAGCCCATTCCCAGTGACACAGCTCCTCCAACAAGGCCACGCCTCCTAATTCTTCCCAAACAACTCTACCGGTGAGTAAGAATTCAAATATATGAGCCATTCTCATTCAAACCATCACACTTTCCTTACCAGAGGAAGTGATTTATAGAGGTGTCAAGATCTGGTTCTGGGCTGACTACAGCTATCCAGGAAATAGATACCTGTTCACTTGGGACATCATCTACCACAGAACCCAAAGATGAATGCTTTGAGGCTTGTGTGTTGATGGAACTGATTTTTACTGAATATTCACTATGTATAAATCTAGACTCTAAAAAATAAAAATGACTAAGAGGTTTACAAAATCTCTGCTTATTAAAAACATAGCTGCATAGCGATTAACAATGGCAACATTAAATTATTAATCTGAAGTTGCTTTTTCCTACTCTGTGTTCAGATATCAATGATCCATTAATGAAGTAACTTATAGAAAAGTTTTAACTTTCCTTCTAAAGGCTCCTTCTAGCCCTTTTCCTCTTTCTAGCTTCCTAGGCTCTTAATCAAAAGTTCTCTCTCAATTGACTGTGATCGTTTTAGTGAGGACACTTCTGTGGGACAGCCTAGAATACATTTAAGATAGCTGTTGCATACTGTGGTGGCTATTCTTGCATGTCAATTTTACTCTATCTGGATTTAGCAGAAACCCAAGCATCTGGCCACACCTATGAAGAATTTTTCTTAAGTTGTCTGAAGTGGGGAAAACCCACTTTTAATCCCAATCTTTTGAGGTGGAGAGATCCACCTTTAATCTGGGCCACATCTTCCCATGGTAGCTTATATAAAAGAAGTTCTCTCTTTGCCTGCTTGCCCTCCCTCTTATTGGCAAGTCCATTGCTTCACTGACATTAGAGCACACTCCTTTGGAATTCTGACGTGGACTGAACAGCTACTGAATTCCTGGGCTTCCACTGGTAGATGGCTGTTGTCGAATCACAGCTTGTAAGTCATTCTAATAAATCCTGTGTGTGTGTGTGTGTGTGTGTGTGTGTGTGTCCCATATATATATGTAGGCAGGGGAGGAAAGGTAATTTATTCTATCCGTTCTGTTTTTCTTGAGACTCTGACTAAGACAGGTATTTCTGCTGCCCTCAAACCTGGAGAAACATGAGACAGAAGCCATTCCATAATAAGTGAAATTGATGATGGCTTCCACAGGGGAAGAAGTGAAGAAGGAATTTTTAGGCCTAAATGCTTTATAGCTGAATGATTTCTGATTATCACAGCAAGATCTACTATCCAGATCTTACTAATAGAAATTCTTGGGGCATCTGTGATACATACTTTCAAAAGGAAGGGACATCAAGAAAGCATCACTAACTGAGCAGGAAAGATGGTACAGAGTCCAAAATATGCTTTCTTGGTTCGTTAAAGTTGTGGCCCATAGATTTACTCTCTTCTAGTTAGCTCCAGCTGTCAACTTGACACAGCTTAGAGTCATCTGAGGGAGTCTTAATTGGAAGATTGCCTGGATCAGACAGGCTGTAGACATGTCTGTGGCACATTTTCTTGCTGTTGATTGATGTGGATCATACCACGCCTGGGCAGGATGTCCTGGGTTGTATAAGAAAGCTGGCTGAGCATGAGTTAGTGGGCAAGCCGAGTAGTAAGCAGCATCCCATCATGCTTTCTGCTTTGGTTCTTTCCCAGACATCCCTCAATGATGGATTGTACCTGGACGTGTAAGCCTTTCCTCCTCCAAGTTGCTTTAGGCTGTGATGCTATCAGAGCAAAAAGAAATCAATCCAGGACATACTCTGAATAGGTTTAACCAATGAGGACTCTGCACCACAACGTGATATTGCTTATAGCACAAGAAAGCTATGCATTCAACACTATCACTCATATTTAAAATCTCCTTCCACTAAAAGCCTGAGAGGGGAGTCTGCGACCAACTCCATTCCGTGGTGGTTCGAAGAAGGAGGCCATTTTTTTTCTTGTTAGAGTGAAGTAAGTTGATGCATGGTTGGGTGGGTTTTAGTCAGACAGATGAGAATTCGAGTTCTAGTTAGTTAAGTGTGGCCCTGTGGCAATTTAAAGTCTCCATAGATCTGTTGTGTTTACTAGTCATGACTAAAACGGTTTCAGAGTTTCTCAACTATAAGGTAGTGTCGTAAGGGCGCACACTCATCTAATTTCCCAACAAACCAATGAGGCAATGAACACAGAGAGACCTGAAACCCCTGTCTTCAGAAAGCCCTGCTTGTAAGGCTGGCCCTTGGCTTACATCTGGGGACTCATAGAAGGCTCCTGTCATTCCATACATACTCAGCTATGGGTTCAAAAAAAAATGTGTTTTATACCAAAAATCTGCTTTTCTCCCAGGAGTCTGGGATTGTGGTGTTTAAGACAGAGACTGTCTAAATGACCAGCCCCAACCAATACTCTGGCACTGAGTCTCTAATGAGCTTCTCGGGTAGTCAGCATTCCATATCCTACATAAGTCATTGCTGGAAGAGGCACGTGCATCCTGCATGGTCCTTCAGCTCAGGACTCCCAGTAGAGGATGCCAGGTCTCCTCGCTCGTGTATCCTGGCATGTGTCCTTTTGATATAGCAGGACTTAACTGTAGGTGTAACTGCATGCTGAAGCCTGTGCACTTTCCAACCAGTCACTGTACCTCAGGGTGGTCCCTCAGCGTGTACTTCCCCACATGTGTATGGCCTTATTATATAAGGTGATTTAAATAATCATAGCATTATTATTATTTAACGGTGAGAAAGCTAACTCACAAAGAGGTTAAGATACTACACACAAGCCTTTGACCTAACCAGTATATGGACCCATGCAGAATGGTTTTTTTTTAACCCCTATGTATACTCTACAGCTGTAGGAACGCTACCTCCCTCAGAGGATGGCTGCGAATCAGAGAATGTCTGTTTGCTTAAACATGCAGAGCACCGGATGGCCTATTATTATGTCATTCTGCACACCCCTAATCTCTTCCACCTCCTCACTGAATATCCCACTTGGCCAATAGAATGCCCCTGAGAAATGAAAACAACTTTGAAGAAAAGGGAGAGCCATAGTATGGAACTCCTCCCAATCCCTGATTATTTATTTTGCAATGATATCTATTATGGCGGATTCTTTCTGACACATAAGAAATTCCTGAATTTCCTGTCTCTTGACTTCTGTACCCAGCTTAGCGGGTCTGTAAGGAGCAGTAAGTGACAAGCTGGATATTTCAAAGGGGGCAGTTTATGGTGACCAAATCTTCTATTGCCCACTCACAGTTGGGCACACTTTCTTACCACAAAGGTACAGTCTACTGAAATCAGGTTTTTCTCAATTTCCCCTCCTACCTCTGATTAATCAGATTAAGCCTTCTGATTAATAAAGAGATACCCTGTTTCCATGGAGGAAAACCAAATGACCTCAGCCTCCCAAGGACTTATCCTTGCTTTTTTTCCCCCCCAAAGGGAAACTAGTTCTGTTGCAGGTCTTTATGTGAGGGCCCATATTGAGTTGATGATAATGATGACACTGTAGTGAGAGATGGGCTTTTGATAACCCAGGCTGTCTGAGGGGTAGGCAGCTGGGATGAGTAAAGACAGATGCCTTCAGCTCTGTCTGCTCCTTGAAATTCTCTCTTCTAGAAAACAGATCTCATTCACGCTGTAAATCACGACTTTGAATGGAAAGTCCAGGAGCTTTGAGATACAGTGATTAACAGTAGTGGGGTCAAATCCATCGCTGCTAGTCCAGTTCTGATAAAGTAAATTTGAGGAAATCTATGGATGATGGGTACTTGAGGAGACACCTTCACCATGCCGAGTGACAAAAAGGGAGGGGCAAATGATGTAGGATTTAGGAAGAAAAGCCAGCAGTCTCCAAGGGATACTTCACACATAGGGAAGCTTTCCACGCCTGTTAATTCTTGTAGCCAATACAGGGGGAAAAGGTGGAATATCAGCCATGGAAGACCTCCCTGACTGAAAATAAAAGGGAGTTAGTCTAAAGAAAACCAGTGTCTTCACACTGAAGATATAAATGATGCCCAGACCCTGATAAAAGTAGTACCTTGTCATTGGCTGAACTCTTCCTTAGCCAGAAGCCCTGGGTTCTAGTCACACCTACATCATTTGATCAGCTGCCCAAAGTGTTACCTAAATGGCCTCTCACTGCAGTCTCCTTGGTCACATTATCATCAAAGAGAAGAATACAATCAACAATCTCTAGGTCCACTGTGAAAATTCAATACAGCGATGGGGGTTAATGAGCTGAACATATGCTAATTTAATTAATTAGTATATAATATATAATAAATAATACTACAATAATTAGTATATTAATGTTGGCAGCTATTATTTTTGTTTTCTTGTCTTGAGACAGAGTCTCACTCTTGTTTTGCATAGCCTAGAATTCAGTATGTAGCCCAGGCTAGACCTGAACTTGCAGAAGCCCTCCTAAGTCAGATTTGAAAATACTGGACAGGAGCCACCATGCCATGCTAAATCAATGTTTTGGCTAAATTAATGCTGTGTATTAGAGCCAGGATTAACCAGAACATTTAAGAATAAAACAGAAACCAAGTTTTCACTCTACTGAACATTAAGAAGAAAGTATTACCCCAAGAGCCAAACTTAATAAAGCTAAATTATAGGCAGAATGGGCATTGCAATAAATTCCATGAATGATCAATCGAAAATATAGACCTTTTCCTTTCTGTGATCACTAATTCTTTCTCCTGGGACTGTCTGGTTAAGTTGCACACACTGGTCTAAACAGGCCATGGGCATTAATTAAGATTTAGGTCAAGGTCTCTGACACAAGCAGTCATCTATTTTCTGAGACAAAGGAAGCCCAATACTTCCCTGCGGCTGGAGAAGAATGGCATTCCTTTCCATTGTAATCACACGGCATCAAGGAAATGTTGGAAATCTAGGCGGGGCAGTGTGGGGCGCCTGTGAAAGTGATTATAAGGTTGAACTTTTGAAATAGACAGCCAGGCCAAATATGGTTTAACAATTTTTACTGTTGGAAAGCATCTCAGAGAAAGACAATTTGACTGATCTCCTCACTGAAGGAGTCCACCAGGCAGGCCTGCCATATTCAGAGATTCCCCCACCAATGACTGGCATTCAAACCTTCTGATCTTTCTTCATAAGTGCTACATTGCCCTTAGATTTAGAGTAAGCTACAATTAGCAAGTCGCTGTGCTTTCTCTCAGAGGGTTTCCCATGGAAATTCTTACGATGATCCAGTCTGAGTTTTAGCTCTCCCCAGGAGGCCAGACTCTCAGCTCCATCTATGGCAATGTGTTTTGAAGTGTGTATGATACCCACTGACCAAATGACTCACTAGAATTCTGTAATGTAGCTACTAGTTCTTTTGGCATCATCTGCATATGAGCCCCACAGAGAGGTGGGAGGTTCGGATCTCTGTCATGATTCTCAGTAGTTCAGGAAGATCTTCAGCTTGGCTTCTCCAAGGGCTTTTCCCAGGTGAGGTCAGAGGCAGTAGCTGCTGACTCTTGGGGGTGAATTCCCTAGGATTTTGGTGAGTGAGACAGGCAAGGCGTTAGCCAAGGGGAAGCCATGAGAGTAATGGCTTCATGGGCAGCCTGGCACTAAGCCCTTCCTCTGGTCCTTAGTGAATGTTTGCACTTTGAGAGGGAGAGACAGATGGGGATGGAGGTGAGCCAGAAGCGTACATTTATATTTGAGAAGGACAAAGTAATGAAGACCTGTCGGATTTATAGATAATAAACATAATTGAGTAACACTTTTTATTCTCGTCATTCTTCGTTAGCACACAAGAGTTGTCCGTGTTGAGGGTTGATCAGATGACTCAGTTGGCAAAAGCACTTAGCACCGTGGTGCCTGATGAACTGAGTTCAAGCCCCAAACCTCAAATAGTAAAAAGAGAAAACTGACACCCAAAGGTTATTCTCTGACTTCCACACACATGTTATGGCATGTATACACGTGCACATGAGGGAACAGACACACTTGATGGACACAATATTTTTAAGGAGCTGTGAATGTTGAAAGTCTACGAGGCCAAATCTTTCTCTTTATTCATGAACCACACAGCAGACACTACAACCTGGGGGCATGCCAACACCACAGTCAATGAGCCCAGAAGGTTTCTAACTAGAATCCATTTGAAAAAGTCGATGCTGGTGGTCATCATGTTTGTGTTGGGCTCACAAGGGCTCAGAACACTGCAGGGACCCGGGATGTGCTTGGTGACCAGTGGCTGATCCACAAGTTGGTCTATATGAGAGTGAAATGGCTTTGAGAGCCCCTCCTCTCAGCAGCTTCAGACACCACTTGTTTTTGTTTACTGAGGCTGAGTTGAACTAAATGTTCTCTCTCCCTCTCCCCCTCCCCCTCCCCTCCCCTCCCTCTCCCTTCCCCCTCCCCCCCACACACACAAACACACAATACTTGCATCTCTTTCACGTATCCCTGGTTGACCTGAAACTTACTATATAACCGAGAATGACTTTGAATTTCTGACCCTCCTGCTTCTGCCTCCTGAGTGCGAGGATTGCAGGCTCGTATCACCATGCTTGGTTTATACGCTTCTGGGCAATTGAATCTCGCAGGGGGTGGGGGTGGGGGGTCTTGAGAATGGTAGGTTAGCACTCTACTAACTAAGCCACACTCTCAACCTAGCTCCTTTTCTTTTATTAAGTTCCATTGCCAGGTCTTCGCTTACTCCCACAAGGTAATGCGAAACCAGCATCTTCATGTCTCGGATCTAGTTGGAGGTGCTTTTTGTGTGCTTGTATATTAACTCATATTTAAAACTACCCAGTGAGGTGGACTTGTCATCCTCTGCAGGCGAGAGACCGACTTGCTCCAGGGAGCACGACAGCGGTGTGGCAGAGGTGCAATGTGAACCTGGGATGCTGCTGGCTTCCTTAACCACACCAGCAGTTACTCCAGCTCTCGTGGTTCTGTCCATCTTCTGAGCCCCAGCCATCACATCTCAATGTACACTGCTGCCAATTGCTTCGTGACTGTTCCCATTCTGCTAAGAAAGGGGCCGTCTCGGGCAGAAGGCACGCTGTTGCTTCTCATGAAGGTTAGAAAATGTGTTCACTTCCTGTGCTATTTTGGCAATTACTGGTTACCGAATGAACAAGAGAAGCGAACAATAAAGATCTGAGACCTACTATAAAGTTTTAACAGTTCTTAACATGGGTGGGGGTTTGAATAGGAATGGTCCCTATAGGCTTATGTATTTGAATATTTGGTCCCCTGTTGATGGTTGTCTGGGTAGGTATGGCCTTGTAGGAACTGTTTCACTGGGGGTAGGGTTTGAGGTTTCAAAAGTCCATGTCAGGTCTCCTTCCCTCCCTCCACACAGCTCTTACACACACACACACACACACACACACACACAACCTGCCTGCATATGAGGATGCAGCTCTCAGCTACTTCTACAGTATCCTGCCTTCCCTACCGCCATTAATTCCACCATGATGATTTCCAACTAATTCTTTACAACCAAAGCAAGCCTCCAATGAAATGCTTTCTTTTATAAGAGTTTGCTTTGGCTGTGATATCTCTTCACAGCAATAGAATTGTGACTAAGAAAACACAAAAGCTTAATACTTCTCCATTCCTTCCAATCACAGATTCTCAGATACACGTAAGTATGTGTGCCAATATACGCACATGTCAATATAATATTAAGGGATGCCCGAGTCTGCTGTTAGTAATGAAAATGACAAATTCACTTGAAAATTTTAGAATATTGACAAGGCCCGTGGCATAAAATCAGCCTGTATAGTAATCCCTTCCCACTTTTAAAGATTTCTGGTTCTACATTTTGTTAGACTTTTATGGCATAGAGTTATAGATGTAAAAGATCATTAAAAATAACTGGCCTCGTGTGGCTGGAAAGATGGCTCAGTGGATCCGAGGATATGTTATTACAGAGGACCCAAGTCTGGTTCTGGTGCTTAAGGACCTTACAACCATCCATAATTCCAGTTCTTGGGCATCCAACCCCCTCTTGTGACCTCCACAGGCACCAGGCACATAAATGGTGTAGATGCATATACACAGGCAAAAGTCTCATACCTATAAAATAAATAAATCTAAAAAGAAACGAGCATCATATGGGGCCACTTTGGGATTCTACTCCAGAGTGAAGTGCAGAAGTGTAATTCACTAGTGCCCTACTGATGGGCATTGGCATCTGCATTTCACACCACAGAGGCCCATGCCAGGATGTAGAGTGCTAGGGTCAAGTCATCCTGCTATGCTACTCAGAAAGAAAAACAACCAGTAGAGAGAAAGCACGAGACAGAGAGGCCCAGCATCTCTCTAAGTATTTGGGGAACGCTTCCAGGGTACTAGGTGTGAAACTCAGCTCAGGAGACAGAGCTCTCTGCTAGCCGATCCCTCCGGGCAACCGAGAAGGCCAGGCCTGGGTGCTAGGCAGGTTTGAGTAAGAGGCTGCATGAAAGTCAAAGCAAGCAGCCAGCAATATTTTCTCTGCAAAATGTTCCATCCAAAGATATTCTTTGGTGAAACTTTGTTTATCCATCAGGCTGTTCTCCAGCACCGGAGGAGGGCCACCTTGGCTTCTCCCGAGGAAAATTCTAACTCTGCCGACAGTGTGCACAACTGTACAGAGAGGTGCACTCAACGTTCAGCCAACTGCCTGGCCTCCAGGGTGAGGTGCAGAAGGGGGCGATCCCAGACCCCACCTCTGTCTTCCTGCATTCTCACAGGCGCCCCCTAAAGGTCACACAGCTCCGCTCACGCCCCCCCCCCCCCCCCCCGTTTCTACCCTCCCCCTTTCTTCACGCTTTCCTCTCTGAGTTCTATTGGAGCAAGGCTACCTTGGACTGGTTCTTAAGAGCAGAGAGCCCTTTTCCCTGTCTCAGAGACCTAGTTTCTGACACTCACACACTCAGTAACTTGCTCCTTCCTTCCTTCACTCCAGCACTTCCTATATGTTGATGTATAGAGAAAAAGGATAGGACTGCTGACAGCCCAGAGGAAACAGACTGTGGGTGCTTACTGTGTCTCCTGCTGGGAAAAATAGGTTACAAGAGGAGTGTGTGATGGGGTGACAATGGCACTGTGATAGGAGGCTGCCTTGGCAAGGTGAAGTGAGCAAGGGATAAAGCTTTGCAGCTCTTTCCCAAGGGTCTTTCTGGGTAGAGATGCCTTAGTTAAGGTTTCTATTGCTGCTGTAAAACACCAGGACCAAAAGCAAGTTAGAGAGAAAAGGGTTCATTCCTGCTCACACTTCCACATCTTACTCCATTGTTGGGAAAATCAGGGCTGGAACTTAAACGGGATAGGATCCTGGAGGCAGGAGCAGACGCTCACTGGCTTGTTCAACCTGCTTTCTTATAGCACCTAGGACCACCAGGGCCGAGGTAGCACTGCCCACAGTGAGTTGGAGACTCCCACATCAATCATCAATGAAGAGAACGCACCATAGGCTTGCCCACATATGAATTTAGTGTGGGCATTTCCTCAAACTTTTGTTCTCCTTCTCAGATACCTCTAGCTTGTGTCACATTGGTGCAAACAAATAAACAACAAGGCACCTCATCAAACCAAACCAGCTGGGACAATAGGGGCCCAAGCATGAGTGCTAGGTCCTGATTACGTATGTTCTTGGCCCCTGTTGAGAATGTCAACGAGGCTGCTTAGCTCTTTAAAAATATAAGCTATTTATAATAGAAATCTGGGACTGAGAGCAAAACTGCAAGGAACGTAGGGAGATGTCCATGTGTTTCTGCCCTACTGGTGCATAGCTTCCCCACTGTCAGCATCCCACACCATACCTGTGCATTTGTTAGACTGATTGACCTACATCGACAAATAATGAGTACATGGATTATACTCAAGTGTTGGGGACTCTGGTTTGTTCAAGTGTAGAACATCAAACATTCACAGCTGTAGCATCCTATGAAGCCACTGCCCTGTTCTAAAGCCCTCTGTGTCCCCTCATCCTTCTTCTCCCCGCTAGCCATTATCAGCCAATGAGCTTTCATCTCTCGGTGGTTTCACCTTTCCCAGAATGCCCCATATCTGGGAATCACACATTACAGGGCTTCTTCAGTCTAGCTTCTTTCACTTAGTTGTATAATTAGGTATGTCTTCAATGTGATTTTGTCTCATCAAAATGTGTTCTCTGCGCCACTCAACTAGGAGAGATTCTTGAGAGTAGGGGTTACTTATTGGAGATAATTAGCAGTCTGTCCTAACCGTGATTTCTTTACTAAAATTCCACTCTGAAGTGTGCCAGTGTGCAGTTCCACCCCTGTGGTCTTCCCAGCCCTGACTGAAACCTTGGGGTGAAACACCCCTCAGCTTCCCATCGCTGTAACCAAAGGCTTCAGACATCCAACTGGACAGAAAAAAAAAGGTTTATTATGGCTCAGGTTTCAGAGTTTTCAGTTCTTGTGATGGCTAATCTTCACTAGAATCACCTACAAGGCATATCTTTGTTTGTGCCTGTAACATATCTTAGGATGCACCTGTGATATATCTAGCATGTGCTTATGATATATCTTCATTTGTGACTGATATATCTTAGTATGTGCCTGTGATATATCGTTTTGTATGCCTGTAATATATCTTAGTATATGCCTGTGATATATCTTTGTGTACACCTATGATATATCTTAGCTTGTGCCTATGATACATTTTTTGCATGAGCCTGTGATGTGTCTTTGTGTGTGCCTGTGATGTGTCTTTGAGTCTGCCTGTGATATATCTTTGAGTCTGCCTGTGGTAGTCTTTTCTGAGTTTAGCTAAGGAGAAAAGACACGGCCAGAATGTAAGTGCACACCCTGTGGACCGAGGTACAAGACTGAAGAGAATGGGAGAAGAGGAGGAAGCCAGCTGATGTCATCATTCACCTCCCTGATTCCTCACTACAGATGTAATGTGACCAGTCACACCCTTGCCTCCTCAACTAGAGACACATTTGATGCCAAACCTCCTTCACCCCAATGCCCTGCATCCTCTCTTGAACCATAAGCTTCTGTCCAGTATTCTGCCACAGCAATCAGAAAAGTAACCAGCACTGCCCGTGCTTAGTCGCACTGCTGCTTTGGGCCCATGACAAGGCTGCATCTAATAGTGTGGGCATATGGCAAGGAAAACCACCAACCTCATGGTCAGGAGACAAAAGGAATGCCTGGGGTCCCCAACTTCCCTTCAGGGGGCATGCATCCAGTGACCTAATTCCCTCCGATAACCCTTACCCCCTGCAGGTTCCACCTTCACAGTGGCACAATGAATGCCTTTAACACAGGGACCTTTGGGGTCAGTCTAAACTAGAGCAGATGGTGGCCTGCTGCCTCTGACTGCTACATTCCTTAAGGAAGGGCTGATCCTCTTTTGTTCTGTTTCCATGCCCATGGTCACATGTGTCATTTCACAGCAGGGCAGCACAGACACACTCTTGTAAGCAAATAGATTCCCAGTTCTGAAGAACATGGGCTAATGCCTCCATTTCTGATGCCCGTTCTCTATACACACACACACACACACACACACACACACACACACACACACATGCACTGAAATGAGGGTAATAAAATAAATAGCCATGCAGAGAAACCTACACACACTCTCCAGTGATTCTGTCTTCTGAGAGCCGTCACTTTGAGGTGGTTCTCTTAACTGGCTGATGATGATGATGAGAGAGAGAGAGAGAGAGAGAGATTGTGAAGAACACGAAATAAGTGTTCACAGATGACTCTGCCATTTTAATTTGAATACAATTGCATGTAATTTGTTCACTGCCCTGGTCCCCTACAGCTGAGTTATATGTTCCAGTACCACTGAAAGCTATATAATGGTTACCATGCTGTGTATAGGTGTTAGAATGTGTTTCCCATGATCAAGTCCCTTAGATTTGTTGCCCCTGATAGATAGTAAAGTCTGTAAAGTTAAAAAAAAAATCTTTGCTCCTTTTCTTAGTATATTCTAATCTGTTTTGACAGGGAAAATTTAAATGAGATTGACATTAGCCTAACTCACAGTATTTTCGGAGGTGTGCAATTTACCATAAATCCTTCAGTTACTTTTTCTTGGACTTTCTATTCTGCCTCCATATACGATTGGCTTGAGGATGGGGCTTGTCTGCCAACTTCATGCTACATTCCCAGGACCTAGAACATTACTCGAATCATACTAGGCCCTCAACAACTGTGAAAATACCAAGTTTCTGAAAAGCAAAACAGTATCTGAGACAGATCATCTTATACATCAACTTGGCTATCCTAAAGGTACCTTACTCTGGATATACTTGTGTATATATAAGATGGTCCTCAATTTACAAAGGCCCAAATGAAGCCTTTTTAACTCTCTTATGGGGTAATAGTGATGCACACTCAGTAGAAACCACACTTGGGCTTTTGAGTGTGGATCCTGGGCCTGTCTCTGTGTGTTCCGATCCGCTCTCGTGATGCTGGGCAGCAGCAGGGAGCCACAGCTTCTGGCCAGTCCATGACTATGGCTTGCTGAAGCCGTGTCCCTTGGTGTGACCCAAGGCTCTGGCCCACCACTCTGCTTCTCAGGGCAGGGCCACACAGAGCTACCCACAGTCTTGCTTCCTCTACATGTTTCCTCTCACTGCAAATGAGGCTGTGGGTGGGGAATTCAGAGTCATTGAAAGTAGTCGGAAGGTTATGAGAGCTTCACAGGCCATACGGTCGGATGATGGCGTGGTAGCAGAGCAGCCACCCTGGGCAGCAGGGATAGGCAACTGCAGAGAACACATCACTGGGAAACTCCCAAGAGAGCACCTTACGAGATCTGGCTCTCCCTAGCATCAAGCAAAGTGACCAGCACTTCTGATCTGATCTGCTGCTCTAGGCCCTGGGCTTTGAGAAGGGAGGGACTTACGTGGGTCCCTTCACTGAGGGTTTATGGGTTTTGTGTGATGGAGAAGTGGATGAAAAAAAAAGCAAAAGCTGTACTTTCCTCAAACCTGCATTGGTTGGGCAGGGTGAAGTCTTTATTTTTCTCAGTTCTCATCTGTCTATTTATCTATCCATAAATAGACAGCATATGAGAGAGAGTCAGAGACAGAGAGACAGAGATAGAGAGACAGAGAAAGAAAGAGAGAGATGGGTCAGGGATAACATTTTTGAATGAGGCCTCACAGATCATGCTGATACACACTGAAAATTGTTGCTGAGACTAAAATCAATAGACCAAAACAATGAAATGGCAAAATAAAAATTTTTATATGACTCAACTGGATTCAGACCCAAGCTGCTATCTTGTACCATGTAAAACGATGCTATGTTCCACACTAGAAATTTCATCCGGGTGATTTGTGGGGGGGGGGGGGGGGGGGACAGATCACCAGCAAAGGAAAGGCAGCATCTGTAGCAGGATATGTCCTTTTGGAGAAATGTGTCATGCATGTCACAAGGAGCTTTTCCTGAGGTTGTTCATGTGCTCTCTTTCCGGAATGACACCAGATGGGTGATGAGTGCCACCCACCCCTACCCACGACTGCATCCCTTGAATAGATAGGAGAGATCTCAGAACCAAAACGCCTCAAGTCAAGGGCAGTTGGCCACTGGATAGTAGTCATGTGCTGAATAATGTTTGTCAGTGATGGGCTAAGTATACAATCCTGTCTCATCACATTCTGGTGGAGCTGAAAAAGTCTTGCTCCTGGTTAGATCACAGTCACCATGCCATCCTATACCACATTTTTCATCTGTGCAGAGAGGGACTGAGTGAGTCAACTGCCAATCAGATCCAAGCCTGGCATACCCAACCTGAGTGCAGTACGTGGTACCTGATAATAACAAGTCACCTACCTGCTGCTGGTTTAGGCAATGACTATCCCGTACATTTTTATCATTGGAAGGCTCATTGTTACAATACAATTTGACTGCAAAATATTCTACCACATGACCCCAGCAGCAGCCTTCCTTGTTCCCTGCAACCCCTTGATACAATCTCTAGTGCTTGCTGTAATTTTGTGTTAATTTGTTCATCATAGCTGCAGGAGCAAGAGGCTGTACCACACAGATACCCTAGAGCGCCTACAGCAGCGGATCTCAAGCTTCCTTAATGCTGTGACCCTTTAATGCAGTTTCTCATGTTGTAGTGATCCCCAACCATAAAATTGAGTTGGGTGCTACTTCATAACTGGAATTTTGCTACTGCTATGAATCATATTGTAAATATCTGATATGCAGGATATCTGATATGCTATGACCCTGTGAAAGGGTTGTTTGAACCCCTAAAGGGATTGAGAACTGTTGCTTACACCATCTTAAACGCTGCCTCCCCGTTTCCCCATTCCTGCTCAATCTTGTCTTTTCCATCTCTCTGTGCTCTCTTCATTTGACGGCAGATCTCTCTTCTCGGAGCTTTGTGTGGCTGATCTCTCTGCCCCCCGACTGCTACTTGAACCCCTCCTTTTTAATCCAGTTTTTATCTCCATGCTTTTTATGGACCCTTACTGATTCCAAGGAAGGTTCATTTTTTCCCAGAATATATTCTGGCCTTCATCACAT
This sequence comes from Mus musculus, assembly GCF_000001635.26. Lineage (NCBI taxonomy): Eukaryota > Metazoa > Chordata > Mammalia > Rodentia > Muridae > Mus > Mus musculus. The sequence goes on from NC_000079.6 coordinate 41,486,047, forward strand.
TTGGGGTTCAGAACACAATACCTCAAAAAGGTGACTGTAGGAATCCACCAAAATATGCCATCTAAAATATGCCCCTATGACATGTTGTATATTTTAAGGGGTTATTTTAAGAAATCACAGATATGGAACCATTGACACTTGCTTGTTCATATAAGAAACTACAACTTTTAAAAAAATCTCATTTATGAGTGCGTGTCATTGTCCGCACCAGGAAGATGTTAATCATCTTCCATAGAGATTCTAACCCATGGAGAAGGTACCTGGTGCGTCTGAGTTAACATCGCCTTCCTGTCATTGCAAATGGCATTCTCCAGGACATCAAGGACATGCAGGCTTGTCTCCATTGCCATGTTATTGACCCAGCACCTGCTAGAAATCCAGACCCCTAGATTGCTCCCTGCAGTTAAGGACTGATTATACATGAGCCTCAGTCACCTGTCTGATGCTCTGAGTCTTCTAGCTTTATGTAACATATAATTAAATCTATTTTCTCTGGCTAATAGGCCAAGCTAATTCACAGACTACCCAGGAAAAGAACTTTGAAGTATAGAAGAAAGCAAATCTTCCTTCCTTGAATTAATTAATGTCTACTTCTCTCCTGCTATATAAGCTCGTTCCTGTCTAGGTTTTGACTTAAAATAGGGCTGGCAATTGTGAGCACTCTCTAGATAGTTGTCATATAAATTAACTTACTGATGACATATGGCAGGACTCTTGCAGTCACAATTTCTAGCCCCGCCCCCCACAAACGACACAAACAACTGTAATCTATGCTTAAAGGACCGAAATAATCAAAGAGCTTTATCTCCTTCAGGGTAAGTTCTGTGAAGACATCACGAAGGGAGGAGCCCTATACATACACACCAAGCAGCACTGAAATAGGAAGGTTTAAACGGTAGAAATCATCAGACTCTTTATGACCTAGAAACAGCCACTCCAGGTCTGCTCCAGGTCAAACTGCCTCCAGGGCAGGCTGAACCCTCCCTTCCACTGTTAAGGGGTGTTAACTGGAGACATGGCCGGATGTCTGACACCAACACAGGAAGTAAGAATCTGAATGCATGCCAGCCCTACCCTCACCCCAAGCCACAGCAAGGGGCTGGCACTCACCTGAACGCAGAACCGCAGTGGACAGACCATCTTGTGACCCTGGACACCCTGATCTCTTCTAGGTAGGCAGGCAGGGATGGGAACTCGTCCCTCTGTGTCCTTATGCTTCTCTCTCTGCAGATCCCCTCCTTGCATCTAAGGGCAGCTGACAGCTCTTCTCTACTGAGCAACCACACCCGTCGGATGTTCGTGGCCTGTGCATGTGTGGGGTTTTTCCTTCCGGTTGCTGAGAGGCGATGTTGTCTCAATTCATTTCCGCTCTGTACTGCTGCCACCACCTCCTCCCTCTCCTCCTGCTCTTCCCCCTCCTCCTCTTCTTCATCCCTCCTCCTCTTCCCCCTCTTTGTCCTCCTTCTCCCTCCTCATTTTTCTACTTCTCTTTCTCTGTCAGACTGTCCAATAAGTTGAGAAGATGTTATAATTTTGAGTAGGTAGCAAAACTATTTCTTTTCTGTAATCTTTTCTGTGGTTTGAAACAGGAGTGATCTTGACGTTGAGTTTAAATTCACTTGAAGTGGCCTTTTGGAGTTGCATTGCAGGAAAATATAGGCTATTTAAAAAGCCATTTGGTTTGGTATTTTTTTGTTGTTGTTTATATGGACTACATTTGTTCTGAAGGTTTCTACTGTAAATTGACATGGGACATTCTGACATATAGTAAGTACTTATGGTATTTGTGGCATATAGTAGGCAATGACTTAGGGGCTATATCCTCACTGGAGAACCTCCAACTTACAATGAAGTAAGAATAAAAACACTTGAACCAGTGGGAGGGAAGTGGAAAGCCACCTGGTCCTAACCCCTTTTCTTCTTCTCTACTTCTAAGCAGCAGGTAAGTGAGCCACTGGATCAGTCATGTTTTATGTTGCACGCTTTTGTGCCTCAGTGTCCTCTTCTGAGCAACAGGAAACATTGTGGAGTGTTCTGAGTATTGAATGGGTTAGCATCTGGCATAAAATAAGGACTACATGAGTGCTTGCTGTTATTATCAGGGTCAATTCTATATCTTTTGATCTGGGTTTTCATTTTCTTCTTCCCTGTTTCCTATTCCTGAGAGTCGCCTAGGGAATTACTTGGGGAGATAGCAGATTGAGAGAAAAGAGAAGGAGTATTTGAATGACAAATGCTCTTAAACATGTATGGATGCCTGGTGTTCCTCTTTGGTGCCAAGCTGCTATGGTGAGATTTCCCCCCATGAGGAGGGACCTCCCACCTTCCCTCCTCATGAGGTTCTAATGGCAAGCCAAAGTGAACCCTAGGGAACCAGAGAGTTTATTTGGGTTACTTACAGAGTATGGAAGAGGGGTGAGGGGCAGGCATGTAGGCGAGCTTAAAGCAACCACACGGGAAGGTCTGTATCCAACATGGATGATGGTCATCCCAGGGCTGTGTGGATACAGACCCCTCCCCTAGTCCTTCTCTACCTGCATGTATGTTCTAGCCCCTTCTTGAGACCTTTGGAACCATATGCAGTTAGGACTGAATTTCATGAAACTGGTTGGGAGAAGTAACTAGATACTCAAGAGTATCCCATGACTCTCCCATCCTCCACCTTCTATGAGGGAAACTCAGTAGTCAACCAGCCCAGTCTAAGATTGCAAAAATTCTCACTGAAGATATTCTACCCATAAACAGACACCACTTTGGGCGAATAGAGAAATACAACTCAGCTCGAGACTTGCAGAGTGATTTATAAACACACCAACACCTACATCTCCATCTATTCTCCCACATGTGTCTGAAGTGAATCAGATAACTTCCTCTTACAAATAATTCTTGAGCACAAGCTATGAATCCAGACCTCATCTGAGTTCTGAGTAGATTACTCATCTGGCAAGTTGTTGTTGTTGTTTAATAGCACAGAGTTTTCATAATGAGCTGGTGGTACAGAGAAAAAGGCCTGTGCATATTTTGTCTAAGTATCCCTGTATGCATTTCTTGTTATTAAAGGATTACTTTTTCATTGGACATTTAATCATGATGTGTAATTTAAATGTCTGAACATTAGGATGTAATTTACAGATTTATAGTATATCAAATGTCAGCAGAGTCTCCTTGTAAATCAGTGCTACACATATGTGGGTGCTGGCTCAGTAGGGAACGTGCTTGCCAGGCAGATGTGACGACACCCACATAAAAACCAGATGTGGCAGCTCATGTCTGTAACGCTGATACTTAACAGTGGACAGGCTAGTGGACAGGGGTTGGCATCTGGTCAGTCAGTCTAGCTGAACTGGTGAGCAATAAGTTCAGTGAGAGACCCTGTCTCAAAACATAAGTTGGAAAGTGATAAAGGAATATACTCAACTTCAACCTCTGGCCTCCACATATGTACTCATGAGGAAGCACACCTGAACACACACACACACGCACACGCACACGCACACGCACACACACACAGGCATATATAATCCCCATACATACCTCTCAGACCAGAGAGAGAGAGGATGCTTCTTTAAAGGCAACTGATGAACTGAGAATTTGTTCCAAAAAAACCATATCAGAATTATTTTAGAAAAACAATTTTTTTTCACAGTTGATAAGATGTAGAATTTCTGTATGTGGTTTCTTACTTGGGTTCTTGGATTTTTACCTTCTTTTTTTTTTGTTTTGTTTTGTTGTTTCTCTTCTGTTTGGTTAGTGGCAGGTCAAGCTGCTTGTCAAAAATAATTATGAACTACAGATGGTTCTCACAAAAATAAACAAGCAAGAAATGTCTAACCACTTGGGGCAGTGAAGACAGTGTTTGCGTTTCCATCCATGCTTAAGCACGCTCTCTGGCTGCTTTAATTGGCTTCTTGGTGCTGTCCCGTTGGCTGACATCTCAGTGAACACCATGAAATGGTTTACAACTCTCCGCTACATAGCAGCTAACCTCAGACAGCAGGTCTGTCTTTGTCATGGATGTTTGGTCTAAGGGAGAAATGTACGGAATTAGGAGGAAGGGGACAGAGATAAACACTAGAGATAAAGGGGCTAATTGAGGTGTAGCCGTGTAGGCAGGCGTATGTGTGTGTGCACATACGATTCCCACTCGTTTGGCTCCTTTCCTTCCACAATTGAAAACATTCCAAGCCACTGGAAATCTGCTCCCCACTGAAGAATTCAAATAAGTATGCTCAAGTGTTGGTTTGGCAAATTCATTAACAACGAAGTTCTCCATCATTTTCTTACCTGATCCCTGCTCAGGCATGGGAGACAGTGTTGTGCTGTTCCTTTTTAGTTGCAGAAAACTAAAGTCAAGATCTAGCCTCTTCTCTCCTCCTTCCGTGCCCATGTGATCCTGCACGCTCCCTGCTCCTTCTGGGCCCATGTGATCCTGCACGCTCCCTGCTCCTTCCATACGCATTTGTGATGCCTTAGTTCACTCGGCCCTGACTCCACCTCAGTGAAGACATAGACTCAGCATAGACTCAGCAAGGCCATTACCCGAATGTGCTGCTGCAAATTTGTGTATTAGAAACGCAGTCCTCAACCTCACAGAGTGTTGGTCATTTGGAGGTGGTTGAGATTAGATGAGACTTTGAGGAAGGGTCCCCTTTGATGGTGTTAATGGCTTCATAAAAACAGGAGAGGCCCAGGCTAGCACTGTGTTCTGCCTCCCATAGCAATTACCTACAACTGAAGACTCACTGGCCAATCAACTTCTATTCTCTATAAATCTTATTTACGGCTTTGGAGAATGTCACTGTTTCTTGAATTGTACTAATCACTCTGCCTAGTCTGTACTCCTCTCAACTGTAGCATCACACATCACTCCTTTAGAAGGATATCAGTGGTCACCATTTTCAGGAATGGTTATTAGGTTATTAGGTTATTAGGTTATTAGGAGGTAGGTGGCATTTGCAAAGATGAAACTGTCCTGGCTTAGAGGCCAGTGTGTGAGGAAGCAAGGGCACAGAAGAGAGCAGAGGGGAGACCGACTTCTTTATAAGAGACAATGGGTAGGAGTCTAAAGGATTCTGATTCATTGAGAGCACTTCTCTTTGCTTTTAGACTTCTAGCAAACACTAATTTCTTTGTAACTTGTATTTTGCTTTATTGTTTTAATATCTTTCTGTACCTTTTTTGCTTCTTTAAAAAAACCAACAACATCACATTAACATGATAAAAAGAAATGATATGAACACTTTCATTCTAAAATTAGCCTTTACTAGGTTGTAATTCTACTTTGTATGGGATTTGAAAGCCAACTACTGATGGACAGGCCTTCTCCAGTGAAATATAAGTCCAACATTTAAAATTTACCAATGCTGTAAATTTTCTTAAAATCACTCACTTCGTTACTGAATAGTAAACATTTTTGACTTCTGAAAAAAAATAAAAATATTATTACCGATTATTTTTCTATAATTCTTAAATCAAATTTTAAATCCCACACTTAATAAATTCCTCTTGTAACAAGCTAATCTGGTAAACCAAGTTTCAGTTCCACTGACTATCGGCCCTAATTTCAGTTCTCTTGTGCCTTTTGCTGACAACAAACCCTTGCTTTCTGTTTCAGATACAATCTCCTGGGACCCTCCCCACGTATTTATAGAAACATACGCAGCATTGTGAATTTACAGTCGTGCATGTACACTCTTGTGCATATCCAGTGTCAATGTACAGTCTTGCCCTTGAAGCGCCATGCAAACAGAGCATGAAATGAAACCGTCACACCCTATTTCTGAGAGCAGGGAACCCAGCGGCCATTCTGGTTCCACCAGCAGTCACCTGAAGGCAACTTACTCTTAAGACTAGGAAAGGCCAGAGCTGCATAGCTGCTTTCAAGGGCTCGAAAGGTTGAGTTCCTCTGTTTCCCTGGCCTCTGCTCGTTTGTCTTGTGACTACTCAGAAATGAAGACGGCAATCCATCTGTGTCAACTCTGAAAAGAGATGCCCAGATCCAGCACTGAGGAGCACCCTCATCTGATAGAACCATTTGATAGATTTTCCTGCTTTGCCTACTTGACTATGCAACTAAAAAGTGTCAAACCACACCTCCTGTCTGCCACACACATCTGTAATCCCTGGTGCCACTCCAGGCACCGAAAGGGACTGCCAGCTGCTGTGCTGGACATACATGTCTACTTTCCCCTCCGTCTCTCCCCTCTCCTTTTCATGTGACACGCTCATCCCTCTGACTCCGTCATCACCATCCCAGGAGAAATGATTACCGCTTTTAAATTGAGATATTTTTAACTAATAACCCCAGTAGCATCTGTTTATTCTGTTTAGTCTGCATGGAGTGATTTAGAATAAGATAATAGCAATTTCAATAGAATCCAACCTATTCTTTTCTTTCTGTCACTTCACTGTCACAGAAACAAAGCTCTTTGTCTACATCCTCCCTGTATGTATCCCTCCCTTGCATACTCTCTGCTGGCTTTGTCTTCTCGTCTCCCTTTATATCCAGTTTTCTGTACCTCTGCTTCTTCTTTTCCACCCCCTTTCTCCCCAGTGCACTCCTTTCATCTGGATCCATGCCTCTAACCCCTGGCTCTTCACCCGTGTTCTTCCTAATTGCATCCTTGGTAATCCTGATGATGGGGATACTAGAGGGGGTTTATGTTTATACAGTACTATGAAGGGCTGGGCAGTGTCAGTGGTTAAGGACTTGCCTACCATTCATAAGATCCCTTCCCCCCTGAGTATTTTATAAAAATATAAGGAGAGGAGGAATATGTTTGGTGAATGTGTAGCCAGGTGTTGGGGAAGGGGGTGCCTCCGTGGGCACATGCATCCCTTCCCCCTGAGGGACAAGCCACATGACGGTATAGTATAGAATAAAGTTTATTCAGGGCATGGGGTGGGGGTGGGGGGAATTGAGAGGGTAGTAGAGACAGAGAAAGGCAGAAAGAGAGAGTAAATGAGTAGAGGCTGGCCATGAACATGTGGAGAGAGAAGAGGGAGGGGGATGGGGGGGGGCAGGAGCAAGAGAGCAAGAGAGAGAGGAGGGGGCAAGCAGCCCCTTTTATAGTGAGCCAGGCACACCTGGATGTTGCCAGATAACTGTGGGGCACAACCTAGACTAAATGCCAACACCCCCACCCCAGTTCAATCCCTAGCCCTGAAACAAAAAGGAAGGGCCAAGAACTGCTTTCTTTTATAGACACCTGGCAGCCTTGGTCCTCTCCTCCTTGGGCCAGTTAAGGCTCTTCCTTTGCCTGTTGCCTAAGTTTCACTGTTAGGCCCAACATGTTCATTGTTTCTCCTGCTCTTGGTGGGGGTGCTCATGGTATCCAGACCAGAAAAAGCCTCTCTGCATGCTCTCTCCATTCCCACCCTTCTCCATTCCCACCCATCTCCATTCACAGCCTTGCCCTCAGGTGCAAAACCCTGCACTCCAGTGAGCTGGGCAGGGCAAGGCACTGGCAACACAAAGTCTAACTTAAGTTCATACATGTCATAATAAATAAAAGTTGTTTCCAGTTGCTTTGTCAAAAAATAAATAAATAAACCTCAAACCATATTAACCCCTTAGGCTTCTCTGTGCCCACCTGTGCCACCACTCAGTTTACACTTGTATTGCTTGGACTACTACAGCAATTCTTAGCTGTGATGGCCATTTTCTAATGTCCATACTGAGAAGGGCGTGCAGCAGGTACAACGACCTGGGATATTTGTGTTTCTCTAAGCTTCAGTTGTTGAAAGGCACCTTTCATTGTGATTAAAGTTTGTTACGGATGGTGGTTAAGGCATGAAGGTGTCACCCCTCTGACTGCTCTTGTGCCCATATAAAAGAGTTCCAGAGGAGCTTGTTAGGCCCTTACAACTGGTGGCCACGCCACTGGAAAGTATCACCTGTGATGCCAGGAGTCTATCCAGACCAGCCAGCATCATGACCATGAAGTTCCTACTGTTTATACACTTCCCAGTCTAAGCTATGGGTGCAGCTTGACAGGACAACAAGCCTTTGGGAGACATTAACTGAAGAAGCATCTCCATGGTGCTCGATATTCCCAGACATGTCCTCCCTCTTTAAAGATGTCTACCAGGCCCTTGCTCCTTACAAGATGAAACTGAAATGACTCAGCTCCTCCAAACCCATGTTATTTGCTTAGGTTCTCACTAGCCTTGTCCACATTCACCAGTAGCCTTCATCTTCCTATAACATGGAACACACTGTTCTCATGTATTCTGTGACCTCTCATAATTATAGCATGGCCTTAAAAGCCCTCCATCCTTCTCTTTCTGGCAACATGGCCGTGTATGGCCTTCAACATCCCATGTCCCGAAGAATTATCTTTTTCCTCCATCTCGGTCATTTCATTCATCACAAAATGTCACAATGGTGCCTTTGTCTCCTGTTTGCAAGGCTTCTAAGGCCAAGAAACTGTTGCTTATTTATCCTCATTGACTGAATAACGTTTTACAATGCAGTCCTTAGATTTACCTAGTATCCTGGTCAGCTATAGACCCTTTGGCTGAACTGTGGAATTGCTAAATCTGTTTGCATGGGGTGCAGGATGCTCTTGGGCAGTTCCCACATGTTGGAGAACACATATTTGGAATCTAGTAAACATTTGATAAATAGAACCATGATTGAAACTACTAAGATCTCTACTAAAAATCTACCCTCTTTCCCCCTGTCTGGTTTAGTAGCTTATCACATGACAGACCCAGGTATTTGGCTCCACATAGATCAAAGTGGCTTGGTGGGAAACAGCTTTGCATTATTCTCTAACTGAGTCATGCAAAGTTTCCAATGTCCTGTCCAAATGCCAAATTGCATTTAGGGTCACTTGAGTCTAGAAGATGGTAGGCTGTGATAAGGACTCAGACATTCTTGCTCAATTGGGAAACTGGTATTCGTGAGCATACTCTAGATTTTTAGCTCAGCCAAGCCATGTTCTTAAGTAATTCACAAGGGTCTTCTAATGAACAGTCAGCTCTCTTTACTGTGCTTATCAGCAATAACGATAACTCTATTCTGGTTAATAGTCCTTTCCTGGTGACTCTGGTGGGCTGTGAATAGGCCTTGGAGAGCTTTTCAGGTTGTAGGTGAGGCCTTCGAGCAACTGTGAGGATGGACAAGGCATGGCCACAGCATCTCTAATGCCTTTTGAAGTATCCCTTTAATGTTAGCCTCTATCATCACCATGAGACACTGTTGTAAAATGCACCATGTCAAGAAACATCACAAAACTTAGGTTATGCTAAAGACCTGGGAAGGCACAAAGGATACTTAAAAGGCTGGTTTGTTAGCAAAGGGGCAAACTATTTTAAAAGGCAGTACTGAGTCAACACACCTACCTCTGGCTATATAACCAAAGGACCTGACATCGCTAGGTTAGAAAGTCCTCTCTGCTCCCAAATTCATGCAACATATTTCACAATAGCAAAAGTATGGGACCTTCCTAAGAATCATTAGTGGGTGAACAGATAGAGGAAAAGTGGTACCTATGCACTGTGTAGTAGTGACAGACCTAGAAGGAGGAGTCTTTCTTTTGTGATGACATGGATGGAGAATATTACAACAGTGAAATAAGCCAGACATAGGCCAAAAACCCACCCATTCTCATTAATATGTATTGAACTTATAGAAACAAGGTCGAAGGTTGCTTATCAGGGCTGAAGATGTTGTCCAAAGACCAGAAAGTCATGAACAGGAAAAATAAGTAAATACAGTAAATATTCAAGGTAATGAGTATGGTAACTGGCTTGATATCATTCTACAGGATGGTGTATACCACACCATACTATCACTATAATTATATATGGCTGTTATTAGTTATATACAATGATGAAATTAAAAAATGACTACATGTAATAAAAGTATATAATACAGTAGAACCTCACGTAGATGTTGTGAATACAGACCTTAGACCTGAGAGGTGGATCAGAAGACGGAGACAGTAGGAGTGACTTGCTATCACTCTGGGTTTTCCCTTTGTATAATAGTTGAGAGCTGTACATCAATACAGAATGGTTATTAAATCACCTCCTAGATAGTTCATTATGCTGCAGCAGCCAAACAGAGCATGAGGGGCCCTTGTTTTAGTATGAATTACATATTCTTTAGTATCTTCATTTTTTATTCATCTCTCAAATAACATATTCTTAATGATGAGACCACAGAGCCTTAATCATCCATAAAAGATGCTGTATTCAACATTATATCAAAGTACACATTCCTTTAGACATTTCCTCATGTGTATTCAGTGTGATCTAATATAATGTTTAGGTTTTTAATGCTCCTATATCGAGTTACCATAGACACAGCAGCCTAACACAGCACGTATTCATTGTCTTATATGTCTGAGGGTTAGAAGTCTAACACAAATCTAACTGAGTGAAGTTGGGGTGTGGACGTGGCAGGACTCCTCTACTCTAGATGGGGGATAATCTGTTTCCTCCTCTTTCTCCACATTGCTTCGCTCAATGTTCCCTTCCTCCATCTCTATAGCCTCTAGTCTCTACATTGCCTCTCACACCACCTTTTGCTGGCCACATCTCCTCTTTACTACAGCTGGGGAAATTTGAATCTTATTTTAAGGACCTTTGCCATCATACCAGACTAACATGAATAGCAGAGATGCCCATCTCTAGGTTTCTAATTTAGTTACAACTGCAAAATCTCCACATATTTGCATGTTACAGGAATCAGGACATGGACACATTTATGGCCATCATTCTGCCTGTCACATGTGGAGACAAGACAAGGAATATTGTTGGAGATTAAGTGAGTTATTCCAGGTTACAAAGCTGATCAACACATTTGTTAAACTCGGGGGAGCGGGGCAATATCTGGTGTAATCAGACTCTTAACCAATGACATCTTATGATAAAAGAAGAATGTTATAGAAGAGAGCAGTGGGTTTGAAAGAACTTAAACCAAGCCTTCCAGATGTAAACACTGGAAGATGAGAGGATCTGGTTTAGTCAGCTCATAGTTAGAAGTCCTGAATATTCTTACTGTGTAGAAGTAGTCCACTGGGTTATGTACCTGGCTGTGGGCTGACTCATGGATAGCTGTCTTTACAACCAACTAGGTTTTCTGGTCCTAGCAGCCAGGATCATGGAGATCAAATAGAATTAACTGCATGTGACAAATTAAGAAGTAGTGGTGAGCCGGGCGTAGTGGCACACACCTTTAATCCCAGCACTTGGGAGGCAGAGGCAGGCGGATTTCTGAGTTCAAGGCCAGCCTGGTCTACAGAGTGAGTTCAGGACAGCCAAGGCTACACAGAGAAACCCCGTCTCGAAAAACCAAAAAAAAAAAAAAAAAAAAAAAAAGAAGTAGTGGTGAAAGATAAACAGTGTTTAAATAAAAACCCACAAAAAGAGAAAAGAAAGGTCACTATATAATGCGGAAGGAATTTAATTTAGGAAAATATTATAACAACTATAGAACTATAGATACCTTTAAGCCCAACATCAGGGCACCTAATTATATAAACCAAGTACTAATACATTTAAAGGGGGTGAGTATGACCAAGATTCTTTGTATACATGTACAAAATTGCTAAAGAATATATAGACAATATTCAAAACTAAATAGCTGTAAAAGAACAGGCAGGGTATGGTACAACTCTGGATCAAGTCTCTAACACCCATTTCTAGTAATGGGTTGGTGACCCAGACAGAAAGTCAACAAAGAAACACATGATTTGAACTTCTCCCTAGACCAAAGGGATAAAAATGCATCTGCATATAAGAAATTACTTGTGGCCACTTATCTCAGAGGAGGGCTTCAAGCAAAGCTTCTCTTCTCATTACACCCCTGCACATACCGATGCTGAACTTAGCCGAGAGCCACAACAAGGCTTCTCCAGTCAGATGGAAAGGGGGTGGGAGGGAGGGAAAAAGAATGGTCCCCAGGGCTAAAGCTGAACACAGGCATTTTGAAAAGAGTTTAGGTAATCACGCTCAGTGCTTCAAGGCTCTAATTGCCGATCTTTACAAAAGAGGCCACCCAAGCCTATGGAAGTTCACGTTTTATACCATTTTTTATCAGTAAGCAGGACCACAGCTTTCTCCCACAACCCACACAGGACAATCAAGCCTTTGGAAGAACTAATGTTGATAGGTCTGAACTGAATGCATATGTTTATGTAGCTGCATTAGCCCCGAACGAGGGAGTAGGGGTGGTCTCCTTAACTGGGAGAAAAATGACTCTCAACACGATCCAGAGGTAAATCACTCCCTTGGATTCCCTTAGCCTGCCTCTACTACCTTCTCCATCTTGGTAGAGGAAACACTTCTGTGGAGGCCTCATCTGATGTGCCCTATAAAAATGTGTGCTAAGATGCCAAGCTTCAAGAGGCCAAGATGGAACTCAAAGAGAGTATTCTACTGGGCCAATTTGACTGTCAATCTAGGGACAAAAGCTGGTTTCTGTTTTATCACACTGGAGGAAATGGCTAGCTAATTGGCAGAGAGTCCTAGCATATTGTTGCTGGAGATAATCTGCTGTAGTGGTGGGAAAAATTGTTATATATACGTAGACTCTTGGGTGAGCTATGTGTCCTTAGGGGTGTGAGAGAGAGAGAGAGAGAGAGAGAGGGAGGGAGAGAGAGAGAGAGAGAGAGAGAGAGAGAGAGAGAGAGAGAGAGAGCTTGAATGTGCACATGCATGTTCATGCACATACACACACATACAATGCCAGGGATCAAAACCAGGGCCTCTCTGCACTACAGGAGTTCTCCAGTGCTCTATCACTGAGCTACATCTCTAGCCCTTTGTGGGCTCCATTGTATTTCTAGGAAGAATTCCCATGGGGCGCTGTCTCTCAGGTTTTCTATTGTGGTAATTAATGGCTGTACTCAGTTTTACTCTAAAACACATCAAAGGCTTTATGCAATCAATGAAGACATTTTTTTTGAGCAATCATCTCTCTGTTCACTGGTAATGAACTGGTAAGTGAGAATATCCAGGGGAGAGGTCTTTGTTCCGGATATGTAAACACTCAACTTATAATGAATTAGAAGAATCTGCTGCATTATGGTGAAGCTCTGAGGATGAATAGGATAGTCAGGGGCTAATTTGCTAGTTCTGTAAAAGTATGTTAGCTTCTCTAGTTCTAAATTCCCTCCTGATTGGAAAGCAATTATAATAGCTTTAGGCAGCACACTCTTAGCTGTAGCCAAATGACAATAAATAAACAACAACAACAACAGACCTTCCTATCTTTGAGGTTCTGCACACTGCTTTTAAAAAGACTTTAGTCATTGTAGTGCTGGGCCCTCATTCATGCTAGGAAAATGCTCTACCACCAACCTGTATTTCCTTAACCACTACGATGTTTTAAAAAATATACATTTATTATTATTAATGTGTGTATAATGTGTATATGTGATTATAATACCCAAGTAGAGAGCACTGAACAGTTTTGTGGAATCAGCTCTCTCCTCTCTCATTTCACCTTTGTGTGGGTCCCAGGTATTGAACTTGAGTCACCAAGCTTGTGCAGGAAGCATCCTTATCTGCAGAGCCATCCCATCCTCTGTGGTCTCTTAGAAAGGATTCCTTTCCTAGAAGCTCTTACCTTCTGGCCCTCATTCCCCAGCAGGTATATCCTGAACTCTGAAGAGCTCAAAAATGTGTCACAAATCTGTTCCAGATCCAGCCAACCACAAAGCAGGGAAGTGGGTATAACTTGATTTAGCCAGCCAATTTTTGCATCATAGAGATAAGGAATTTCGTGATTTCTGGACCACAAACCTACTCTCTCCCAAAAACAGCTCAGGTTCCTTCAGAGGGAAAAAGAGGGAGCTGTTGAACAAGAAACCAGTAGTGCCTGTGATGAGGCAGGATTTCCAAATTATGTCAATGCTGACAAATGAGTGATGGGGTAGACCCATATGTTGGTAGTCTCACAGACTGAGGAAGACGGATGCTTCTCTATGGCATGTTCCTTGGTGGATGTCAGAGGTTTTGTCATGTCACATTCCACACAGGTTGGACGGAAAACCACACTTACCTTGATGGTTCACTCTGCAAACCAAACGTACTAGTGCATACAAAATATCCAGCTACATGCCTTAGGAACTAAGAGATGCTACGCCCTTCCTCGAAGGCTCCCTGTCACTGACAGCTAACTTTGGTAATAGACATGTCAATCAATCCATATTCAGATGGACTAACAAGGTTCATTACAGCTTCCTGGGAGAATTGGTCATTCTCTGGTTACTCTCTGGTTGCTAAGAAGCACCAAAGCCTTCAAACTACTATGGATGGCTGCCCTTTTCTCTTACCGTATACTTCTGCAGGAACATTCTATTTGATGGCTCCTTTCTGACACTCTCCTTTGCCTTATGGTCTTTCGTCTTCTCATGGTCACTCTCCTATCATCTCTCCAGTGACTTCTTTCCTATGCCTTTACAAGACCTTTCTCTTCCTCCTCCTCCTCTTCCTCCTCCTTCTTTTCCTCCTCCTCTTCTCCTGCTATTCTTCCCGTTTTTCTTGTCCTCCTCAGTTTCTCTTGCTTTCCCCAGAACTGACTTCTCTATCCCTGATCTTTGCTCGTCTCAATTCCCAATCTAAGATTCTCCTTCCTAAGCATTCAGCTCCTATTTAGTCAACATCTATTTATAGAATGCCTGCTCTCTTCCTGGCATTATTTTTTTATTTGCTGGAGATATAAACAAAATAGGCTGATTTCTGTCTTTGTGAAATTCATATCCAGGTGATTCACCTAATGTTGAAAAATCAGAAAGAACATTTCTTATGCTAAGTGGAATGATTGTTGTAGATCAGGGCAAGCATGAATCACAGAAAACTTGTGCTCATTCTGGAGACACAGATAATGACGTTTTAACAATATATCACTGAGACAAACCAAGGACCAAACATGGCCAGTATCAGAGAAAGAGTGAAGCAAGGGCACAGGGTGAGGAAATCCTACTGCCATCTGCAAGGGATCTTCAGATCACCAGTGTGAAGCAATAAGCAAGAGGAAGGAAATATGGTAAGAGAGGTAGCAAGGACGAGGTTGGGGTGGGCGGCATGGATCTGTGGGCATTGGGTACAGTGTTAGGTGTGGATGTCCATGAGTATTATGTGGAGTCACTGCATGTTTTAAGGATAAGATACAACTTATACTCAAGAGGCCACCAGGATAGTCAGAGCCAGAGGTGATGAAGGCAGGTTGGCAGCAGTGAAACGCTTAAAGATGAAAGAAGGAAGCCTACGATTGGGCCCTAAGACCCATTAGATTTAAAAAGCAAAGGAAAGCAGGATTCAGATTAGAGATGGAGTTGTCATTTCTAGAGAGGAGATGACCAAGGAAAAGCTAGTGAGAATGGGACTATAGACTTCATTTGGAGATGGCGGTTATTAGATACTGATGGGATAAATATATAAATGTGGGGTTTTATGGAAGAAGTCATGGCAGGAGTTAGAAGTATGAGAATCAGCAATTTGGTGATGACATAAGAGACAGTTTTTCTAGGTCCAATCCCAGGGGAATTGCTCATGGACTGTAGAGACAAATGATGTCTAAGAATCAGGTGTGATAACTCAAAGCTGTCTGCAGGAAAGGAAGACCAACATGAACATTGAAGATGGGCCCCCAATGGACACGTCTGCAATGTGTGAGGATCATTAAGGAAGAGGGGCAGAACGATGTCAATGGCCAGAGGCCCAGGAAGTCAGCTGTGAGACTGTGTCTCCCAGACAGAAACCCCACCCAAGATACCTCGACAATATGGTTGCCAGAATAAGACCCGAACAAGGGCAAAAGCAATCGTCACACCAACCAAAAAGAGGGAAATATCTCAGAGCTCCACTCACAGATGAAGAATTACAGGTAACCTGCCGAGAGAGGGAGAATGTGTCTCCTGAAGGCGTGAGCTCCAAAATTGGTTATTGAATACCAAGTGGTCATCTCTGAAATCATGCACATGCAAGCAACATTAAACAGGCTCATCATGTTATATTTATATATTTATGTATTTTTGTGTGTGTGTGTAAAACAGAAAATGGGGGCCATGAATTTGAGAGAGATTTCAAGGAGACATGGGAAGGGCTAGAAGGAGGGAAAATGGGAAAGGTAAGAGGGAGAAAAGAAAAGAATATAGGCATGGTGGCTTATACCTATAAACCCAGTACTTGGGGAGCTGAGGCAGATACACAGTTCTGTGAGTTGGAGACCAGCCTGAGCTACGGAGTAAGACACTCTTACAGAAGACTACAATTCAGGGCTACAGATGCCCAAGGCTCTGCATCCAATCTCCTGCATCACATAAAACAAGCAAGAGCAAAAAGCAAGCAATCAAGTTTTGTTGCCAATGGGAGCAGAAGAACGGGTGGTAGACAAAGGAGGTGAATACACACTGGTCACGGGGTTGTTCTCCCTTAGCCAAGAGACCTAATATTCCCGAATGATGAAAGAAGCACTCTAACAGAAAGTTCACACGCTGGCAGCTACCTCTCCCAGCCCCAGACACAGACAGCTTAATGATGCAGGAGGGGCAGAGGGAATTATTCGAATGGAGTTCCTGAGCCAGCAGAAGGGAGCCGGACACAGGAAGCTAGCAGAGAGGTTGGCTTCTAAACAGTAGAAGGGTAGCTTTTCAGGCGTGGGAATGGAAGTTTAGGCTCGCACACATCTATATTGTCTTCAGAGTGCTTCTGCTTTTTCTGTGAGACAGGAAACCCAGCTATCAGCTAAGATTGAAATCTATACCCAGGGAGGAGGCACAGGTTTAAGGAGGAGAGTCAGGTCGTGAAACAGCCTGTGAGGGGTGCAGTCGGGTGTAAGTGGGAATGGGCCAAGCAAACAATGGGTGGAGTGGGATCCTGGCTCAGTAGCGCTCAATGTATTCCAGATCTACAATCTATTTTGGCGTGCCAACATTTCTCCTGAGATCCAAGCTCAGTCTATTCCTGGGATTTATGAGGCTATCTAAACCTCCATTTCTGAAGTAGGAGGCTAGCAGTTGTCCCTGACTCTCCCTGCAACCAGTTGGTGACCAAAATTTCATCATTACTACACTTTCAATGCATTTGGGCTTTCCCTCTGTAATCAGCCCCTCCCCCATTGTTGACTGAGGTAGGTTAAGTAGGTTGTCACGATGTGGCTGCTTAAAGTCTCATCCTCTCAGGCTGAACATCTTTAGAGTTCACCTCAGTAAACATGGAAGCCAGATTCACTCCATGTGGAAAATGACAGGAAATATTCTTTGGGGGATAACAGTAATAGTTAACATTTTAATACTATCAATTTGAGCTGCCCACGAGAGATGCAGTGGAATGCTGACTAGTTCCTCTGATACACATCAGGCCTGATACCATTCTACTAGTAACTAGGAGGTGTGTGCCTGGTCCAGTGAGTGATCAACTCATCCCAGATTCTTAAGCCTCAGTAAGCCAAGAGCCAGGCTTTATATTCTATGCTTTAAAACAAACAAACAAACGACCACCGACATGATGCCAATCAATCCTTCCACAATACTTCATGTTCAGGATGAAAGGTTGAGGAACAGGCCCATGCTAGTGGTTTTAATAGAGTGTACTAACCGTTATAATAATGAATATAGATATATGAGTGCATGATAGCACTTGGTAATCAAGAAGTGCATACTTGATTTTAAATATGCTATAAAGCCTGGAAAGAATTGTAAGAGAGGAGTGACTTGATTTTGTGCAACATGCTGACTAATGTGTCAGCTGATGATGCTAATGATGTGTCAGCTGCTATCTAGGCACAACGGTGAACAGTGGGCAAGGAAACCAAGCATTCACCAAAGCCAGAGATGTAGGAAAACAAATGGGTCGAGCACTCTCAAACACACAGGTAGCCTGGATGATCCCGAGAGACTGTTAAAGGAGAAGGGGACTTTTGAATCATGTGAATACTTGGGAGAGGTACTTTCTGGGATCAGGGAACCACAAAGCAGCATCCTTGAGATGGAGACCAGCAGAGAAGCAGGATCGGTCCACCAAGTCATAATGAACGTAAGAGGAGGTCAGACATGTTATTGATGGAGGTCAGAAGAACAGCTTGGTCCAAATCACATGGGGTCTTCAAAATTTGTGATCAAAAGCTTGCCTTTGAATTTTTTATTTAGACACACCTTAATATTTAAGAGGTAGTACAGTCTCTTGATACATACTTTTTGTATACTAGGAATGATAGTACTGTGAACATTTTCTTTTTAAATAGTTTCATACACATTTAGAATGTATTGTGACCATATTCAGCTACCATTACCCTTCCATCCCTCTTCCACTCCTGATGACTCTCTTTCTTCCTCCCAACTAGTTCTCCTCCTACCCTATATCTTCTGTTTGTTTATTTGTTCATTCATTCATTAATTCATTCATCCATTCATATTTGTGAGTCTTATTTCAGGTAGCCGTAGTTGCTGTGTGTTTACAATGGCTGTGGCCATGCTGTACCCAGAAGAAAGTATTTTATAGTGTTCTCCACCCTCTGGCTTACAATCCTTCCACCCCATTCTGGGATGTTCCCTAAGCCTTGGAAGGAATGATACGGATTTCCTGCTTAGGGCTGAACACTCAATAGTGACTTATTCTCTGACCCAGGCTGAGGGCTTGGTTATAAACATAAGTATTTAGGAGGCAGTTTGGCTACAATCCATTTAGTAGAACATTCAATGGGACATTATCTCCTCCCAGCTGTGATTTCCCCAGCCAGGTTTACAGTACCAGACATGCATCCCCTCCCATGAAGCAGGCTTCTAATTCAGTGGGAAAGTGGTTGGTTACACCCTAAGCAGCCAGACATCTATTGCGCTAGTGTGAAGCTCTTTCCTGGTAAATCAGTGTTGTAGCACACAAGGACCACAGTTGGAAAATTTGTTGCCTTTTCTCTCAGCCTCTCTAGTACTTTTGGGCTGTATGAACAATAGCCAGCAGGGAGGAAACTTCCACACAGAGAAGCAAGCCATTCTTTTAGAAAGATGGCTAACACTGTGATGTAGACTTGGAGAGAATGTGGATTCCACAGGCATGCTCAGTGAACATGTTTGCAGAGTGTGCAAAATGGCTCAGAGAGGAAAGAGATACTCCTTTGCAATGGTGACAATTGACAGCCGAGGAGAGACCAAAGTCAGACTCACTCTGCCAAATGAAGCTATAGAGAAGTGAGATTTGACTCAACTAGCACCCACCTCTCTTGAGGTGGGGCATGAACAGGAGGCTAAGTTTTCTAATTGACTATTCTCCACAATGGAACCCTCAATGTTTTAGACCAAAATCGGTTTCTGGGGGTTTAATGCTGTGAGAGTCATCTTGGAATTTTGGGTTGCCACCATAGGCATATGCTGTGTGATTTTTAAATTCAAATGTTGTGAAGACTTCCAAGCAGGCCTAGGCCTCCTTCCAAAAGAAATTAAGATGCCACACCTGACAGTCTAAGTTCTAACCTAACCCTTGTTTATTCTTTGTGCCTTCAAAAACTAAGGCTGATATATCTATATCCCAAGCACATGGGGCTTCGGGATTTTCCAGCATGGATCCAGCTAGCCAGGTCTCCTAAGGATCTTGCTCTTTGCTGAGGCTGGTTGTAAATATTGCTACAACATTTAAGATAAAGCAGGCATTGAGGCGACCCTCTCAGCTGCAATCTTCATTTGTATTTGAATGCAAATGAGTTTCAGATCCTTCTTGAGAGAAAATTTTAGCTGGGACCAGTGGACATTCTGGCCTCAGAATGGGGGGCAAAGGGCCTGGGGGAGTAGAATGGGGAAGGGGAAAAGGGAAGGAGGCCTCTGAAAGCACTGTGCTCAGTTTCCTTCACACACTTGCTCAGGGACAGCAAACTGCCTCTGGCCTGCCTTCCCTTGACGTGGACAAAGAATTCAACAATGAGGAAGAAAATGGCTTGCCATGTGCACAATTTCTACTTGATTTGTTTCTAATGTAAGCTGTGTACCTTAGTAGTTGCACGCCTCTTAAAGCAACCTTCCTTGCTCTGCCCTTTGGACCACTTTACCACAGAGTGGCTGCTAGGCTGTCTCTTGCTATCCTCACACCGGCCATGTTCCCAAAGGCCTGGGGAGTCTACAAGACATAGCCTGGAGAATGGAGCAAGTCAAGTCTTGCCAGAGAGATGAGCAAAGTGGGAGAGGCGAAGGTCATCACTTACTGAGTACCAACTGTATACACAGCTCTGCCTGGCATCTCCTGCAGAGGTGATCTCAAGGACTCTATACTCTATCTAGATTCCCATGGGATTCTCAGAATTCATAGATGGTCACAGAAAGTGAATACACCTTCCCCAGTGAACTATAGTGATACCTGTCATGTGACAGCTTGTAATGCATCCCAGGGAAAGAACTGATCGTCAGGTTATGAATGCCATGAATTTGCTCATTTAGTCACTGAAGCAAATATTTATCATATAGCTAATAATTGCCAAAAGATATGTAAGCATCAGCAGTTAGGGGACCATCAGGACAAAGTCCAATGCAGTAGTTGTCTGAAGAGTTCTATCCATTCAGGTAAGGCCTGATTCTTTATTATGCCACAGGAAAGCATTTCAATAGGCTAAAGAGATGGCTCAAGGCTTGCCACCGTTTCAGAGGACCAGAGTTCAGTCTTTAGCACCTACATTAGGTAGTGCACGACAGCTTGTAACTCCATCCCAGGACATCCAAGACCCTCTCCTGGCCTCCTCAAGCATCTGTACTTGAGTGCGTACAGATGCCCCCTCTCCACTATGTAAAATAAAAAGATAAAGTTTAGGATACGGCAAAGAGGATCAAAGTCAGTGAATTCATCAAGTATTTAGACCGAGAGTCATGTAAAAAGAGGACAGTGAGCAAGTCCTGGATGTGAGCATGGGTTTCTCCACAGAATTGTGCTTGAGTGTCTACAGCAGCTATGTTTACGACCCTGTGGTTTTCTATATTACATTGCTCATGGAATATAATTTACAACAAGGTTGAGAGATTACGCTAAGCTTAACGTTAAGTAAGATTTTAAAATTAAGCAAATACATACCCTATTATCTGATTTACTGATTTTTCTTACCTAAGAATTTTCTTTTGTAAGCCAAATTGCAAGGCAGTTCTATGAGGTGCAGTGTTTAGGTTTAGGGATGAGACAAGTGAGCTGATATGGTAACAGTCAAGGTCACGACTGTCCTGGGCCTAGATGAGGATAGACCATTTGTTGCTTTTAACATCCTGGTCTGTCAGCTGCTTCGGCTCTCAGTTGTGTCTCTGTGTCTCTTAATGCCCCACTGAGAGCAGAGGTGAGCTAGATTCCAGGCCAGAGGCTTCTTTTTCACACACCCCCCCTTGATTTTCCCTCTCTTTCTATCCTACCCCAGCATGACCAGAGGAGATGGGCCTTTTGCATTGTCAACTTGACGTCATTTCTTCAGGGCAAGAACTGCTTCTCTCCCTAAACAGCACAGCTCATAAAACTGCCTTACAATTTGCGAATAAAGGAATAAACCCATAAAAGACCTATGATGAGGGTCCAGAGGGATGGTTCAGTTGGTAAAAATGCTTGCTGCACATGCCCAGTGACATGAACTTGATCCCTGGATCCCAAATAAAGGTGGATAAAGAGAACTGATGTCACAAGAATGTCCTCTGATCACACGGAGGGCATGCCCACCCAGGTGTGCACACCACAGATACATAGCAATACACATACATGTTCTCGCGCGCGCGCGCGCGCGCGCGCACACACACACACACACACACACACACACACGAGAGAGAGAGAGAGAGAGAGAGAGAGAGAGGGAGAGAGAAAGAGAGAGAGAGAGATTGAGAATAAAGTGGGATTACCACTTATTCAGTGCTAGTTGAGCATTTATCAAGTGCCGGGTACTGAGTCAAACTGACCAGATGCAGCCCTTGCTCTTTCTTTTTTTTTCCCTTTTTTTAAATTGGATATTTTATTTATTTACATTTCAAATGTTATCCCCTTGCCTGGTTTCCTCTCCGCAAACCCCCTATCCCATCCCCCTCCCCCTGCTTCTATGAGGGTGCTCCCCCACCCACCTACTCTCTCCTCACCACCTTGGCATTCCCCTATACTGAGGCATCGAGCCTTCACAGGACCAAGGGCTTCTCCTCTCATTGATGCCTGACAAGCCCATCGTCTGCTACATATGCAGCTGGAGCCATGAGTTCCTCCATGTGTACTCTTTGGTTGGTGGTTTAGTCCCTGGGAGCTCCGAGGGGTCTGGTTGGTTGATCTTTATGATCCACTCCATAAAAAGTTAGCATGTCCTGAAGAGCACTGAGACACAGTGAACTCTAGGAGAGTTCACAACATGTGTTTGCCCGAGTCTTGTGAAGACCTGGTTGCTCCAAAAAAGTCTGAAAAGCTGAAGGATTGAAGTATTTGAAAGGTTTCAAGTAAGAGGAAAGAATAGAGTATGGAAAAAAAAAACCACAATCCAAAAACCAACCAACAAACAACACCCAAGATTGGATATGAGGGGTGAAGTCAGAGGGCAGTGCTTATCCAAAGCTTTTCCAAGATTTTTTAAGTAGGAACAAAGTAGAGTGTATTTTAAGTTTTAAAAAATCATTCTATTTTAAGGAGAGAGAATATGAAGAGCGCAGGAGTAGACAATATGAGACAAAAGGACATTACTGCTGACAGAGATAGGATGGCGACCATTTGAATTATGAAGGTGACACTAAAGGCAGAAGTATGGAAGTGGGCAGGTAAACCTGTCCCAAGAATAAAAATGGGGGCTGTAATAATTGGTCAATGGGTGGGGTGAGTGGTAACAGTAGGGAGAACTGAGGAGTTTTGGTTTTTGTTGTTGTTGTTGTTGTTGTTTTGGTTTTTGTTTGTTTTTGACAGAACAATTTCATTGTTATTTTCCGAGATTACAGGATCTAGAATAGAATCATTGTAAAGCCCTATGAACGGTGTTAACTAAGCACGGTAATGGTGTTCAGTGTTATCTTGTCCATAAACTCAGTGCAGTGTGCACTGAGAAACCCAGTCAGTTTTTCCAGGATCTCCCGACATGTCCAACTCTCTTATCACCCCTATTTTACTTTCAAAATGGTTGCATTTTAGTTTCCACATTTGAGAAGACACGTGGTACTTGTGCTGGGTCTGGCTTCTTTCACTTGCCGAAGTGTCTTCTAGTTCTGCCCCATGAACAACAATACTTCATTCTTTGTGGGTGCATACAACTCTTCTCTCTCTGTCTCTGTCTCTGTCTCTGTCTCTGTCTCTGTCTCTGTCTCTGTCTCTGTCTCTCTCTCTCTCTCTCTCTCTCTGTGTGTGTGTGTGTGTGTGTGTGTGTTTTACATTTTCTTCATCTATCTATCTGTTGGTGGCACCTGGCTGATTCTGAATCTTAGGTATTCTGACTAGTGCTGTCCTGAACATGGGCACAAGTGCATTTCTTTGATACATTAATGTCATTTTTTTAATATACACCCAGAAGAAGAATAAATACACATTATGTTGGAACAATGCCCAAGTCACTGGAAGAAAACCATCTTGATTAGAGAATATTCTGCTGTAGATGACTGTCTCCCAATCTCTCTCTCTCTCTCTCTCTCTCTCTCTCTCTCTCTCTCTCTCTCCTTCCCTTCCTCCCCCTCCCTCCCTCTCTCTGTGTATGTACATGCTGTGAATTGAACTTAGGTCCTTGCAAGCACTTTGTCACTGAGTTGTATGCCCAGCTCCATTGTACCCTTTTGACACATGGGTTTCCTATGTGGCTTAGGCTGTCTGGAACTGACTATAGATATTAAATGGTTTAGTATTCACAGCCATCTCTATTAGCCTCTCTGAGAGTGAAAGCACATGTGTGTGTGCCACCACACCAGGTGCGGGTGTGTCTTAAAGAAGTGATGATCAAGGCATAGAGTGTTCAGGAGAGGAAAAGGACAATGGGAACTGGAACTCAGCCAGTGGATGGGCATAAAGATCTTCAGTGACGAGAAGGATCAGAAGCCAGTTGAAGTGAGCAGACAAGGAAACGGGGGTAAGGAAACCTAAATAGAACGATTCTTCTTAGAATTGTACAAATAGATGGAGACAGTAGAAAGACTCTCAGGGACTGCTCATGATTTTCTGCTTTTTGTTCTGGTTTAAGAAGGGGGCTAAAAATGATATCTAAAAATCTATTACAGAACAGAGAATGAATCAGCTTGCTACACAGATGGATAAGGTGTCCCCCAAGATGTTCTTGATGAGTAAGTAAACCTTTCCAGGAGATGGTCACACAGCAAAGGAAGATGTCAGCAGAGAAACAATGGCGTCTTCACTCAATATCACCACTGCCTTATTCCAGAGAAAGAAGCTCCCATGCAAGACCTTGCTATCCCTTCTCTGTATGCAGTGTCTTCGGAGGAGATCTGCCCATTGTGATATAGGATCCTTAGCTAATCTGTTGAGATACTCCCCTAAATGAACAAACAGAGATGCTCCTGTAATGTCGACTTATAATGGATTTTTTTTCATTGATTATGAGATTAGAGTCTCAGCCCAAATTGGCCCATTTAGAAAAACAACAATAAAGAATTTTTGAATTCTTCTGTTTTTGGAGTTCATGGGCATCCAATGTATGCATTTCATATGACTTTTATCATTAAAGTAGTAGACTTGGTAAAGGATTGGTGCCCTAGAAAGACCGCTTTGTATATCTAATATTTCTTGTTGGCTATATGCAGACACTCTGAGCAAGGATGAAAGCCAGGGTGTGGCCAATCTCCTAGTCTCTCCATTTGCCACTTTGCTGCCATCCTCCCAGACACAGGGAAGCATCAGTATTAGGCAGAAGAGAGCCTGGCTGGAGCTGGGGAGGGGGAGGGGAGGGCTGGAAACGGGGGAGGAGGGGATGCAAGGAGAGGAACAGAGGTCAGGTCAGTACTTGAAGGGCAGTGTAAATGAATGAATTAATCTTCATGAATGGTCCCGAGTCTATGAGAATTAAGTAGCTGTATTAGGAGCTTCAGCATGTTAGACCCTCACAGCTATCTTTCATACAGACTTGGTGTGGATTTTCTTTATAAAAGAGTAAAAGATATAAAGACCCCATAAAACTTCCTGGAAGAAAAGAAGCCACACACATTAATTGGATTCTTGGCAGAGGACTGAAAAAATGTCCCAGAACTGATGAAACGAGTTATTTTTAGACAAGTCCGCTCTAAAATATGTTGGCTCCTCTCTGAGTGAGTTCACAGAGCATGCCACAAACTGTCTTGGCCTGGTCCATTTGGGGTGGGGATTAAAAAAAAACCCTCTTCCATTTTTCCTTTTTATTGTGCAGTAAAATAAAATGAGCAGTCTCTGGGTGCCGTCTGGGGAGCATTCCTCCTTGGAAAGCTCTTCTGTCAGCTTCTCTCTACATTCTTGCCTTCGTGTGAGCTCTTTGCTCTGCTCTTACAGCCCGAAGCCATTAATAGATAGCTGTGCTTCCCACCATTCATTTAGCTTGCAGTTGTACCCATTTTTAACCCATAAACTCACCCTAATGATCCATTGGCTTTATTTCCTACTTGACAACTCTCCATGGGTTGGGTCTTTCTTACATCTATGTTTGTTTTTCCAGGGCTTTATATAGCATTAGTAGGAAGAAGAATCATGTGGGTGGGTAGAGATCTGATCACGTGATAAGAGATCTGCCAGAGATTAGCAGGCCTCACCTTCTTAGTTTTGAAATGGCATTAGTGCAGATAGTCCAGATGGTGCCGGTGGGCATTACCTGCCTGCATGGTCTCAGAGCAAACACAGTAACTGCTTCACGGACACTCTTAATCTCAGGGGCAAATGAGGGAAACGGGGCTTTGGGAGGCCTCGCTTCCCATCCCCCGGTGATTATGGTAGCAAACAACTAGTGACTTAAACTGACTTTTTATCAGATAGGAGAAGTCTTCTATATTGCCAAGGGATTACAGTGGTCTCTTTTGAAATCCCTTGTCGTTAAAATTAACAGAAGTTCAAAGGTTCCTTATGTTCTCGAGCTTTTACCGCTGAGACTTAAGTGTATCCTGTAGATATATATTTGCGCACATATATAATGTGCACCAATCTATAGCATATATAAATTGTATTGTGTATTTCCTGGAAAAGCAAGTTTCAGGGTTTTTTTGTTTTTTTTTTTGTTTGTTTTTGTTTTTGTTTTTTCAGGAAAGCATGTGCGTCTCCCCTATACTTTGCTAACAGTATCTCTACGGAACAATACTTTGCTGACAGTATCTGTATGGAACATTGGGAAGCTAATTCAAACAGGAATCCTCAGGGTGCTTCTTCGTGTTTCCAAGGGCCTCTCATTTACCATAAGAGTTAAAATAGCCTTGGTAAATATACAGCTTGCAATTGTTTTATTATGTTTATCTATTGCTGGGCGGGGGAGGTACACGTGGCCACCATGTGCATGTGTGAACTTCTGAAGACAACTTTTAGGAGTTGATTTTTCCCCCCTTCTCCCCCATGGGTTACAGGGATCAAGCCCCGGTCATCAGGCTTGGCAATGTCTCCACTTGCTCAACCATCTTGACATCCCCAAACATCCCTTGTTTCCAAGGTCAGGAAAATCTGGAGGCAGTCTGAATGCATAAACTCTCTTCCTCCCTAAATCATTCATTCTCATAAAGCTGTCAGAGGGCACAATCAATTGAATCTAGCATTGAGCTTTAAGCTTGAATCAGGTAAAAACTCACCCACCTTACTGAAACAAGTTGTATACTGTGATTGTTTGCTAGGCAGCAACACTAATGAAGATTTCAGATTTTCTCTCCCATTTATTTAGTGTGTGAGTCTCTCCGTGTGTGCGCATACATCGCAGGCCACTGTGTGGGAGTCAAAGGATAATTTGCTTGCAGTGTTCTCTGCTTCCCCCATGTGTGTTCCAGGAATGGAACTGAGCGCAGCAGGTTCGGTGGCAAGAACCATTAACTGCTGAGCAGTCTCTAGGTTCTGGCCCAGCTCTCAGATTTTGACATCAAGTGGTGAAGAGTTCAGAGTCCTGTGTTGGTGGAGGATAACAGAGGAAGGTTGTGTATTGGTGGAAATGGATAAATCCTGATTCTGCTGAACTTGACAGTGAGTTAACACAAATTAGTGGAATTCCTTAAAAGGCGAGAAGCTTCAAAATCTTGGCACGTTGCTTCTCTGAATGGGAGTGGAGCATCACCCAGTTCTGGCGGCTTCTTGCGGCCATTCACAGATCAGTGTCAGTGCTGGGATGAAAACCCCTTCTGCTAGAAGGCCCTCCTCACTGTCCCTGCCTACTGCATAGTCTTTGTGACTTCTTCACTGTGGGTTTTGGTTTTGATCCCTAGGGTTGAGTGACGCAAACTCTTCGTCTAACATCACATCGTTTGTGGTCATTTTCTTTCCTTGTGACATTTCTGTCTGGTTTGATATCAGGTAAATCTAGCCCCGCAGAGCAAACCCTCGTCATCTGTTATGTTTGAAAAGTTAATAAAGGACTAATGTGTTTTGTTTTTTCAGTGATGCTAGAATTGGCTAGTGAAGTTTCTTGGATCTGGACTTCTCGTTATGGAAAAAAAATGTTGCTGTCTGTGAGTAGAAAAGAGATACTTTGTTGACTTGTGACCCAAAGAAGTGTCTGTTTATCTTATAATTGCCAAGGGTCACATGGTTTCTTTGGAGGACTTACTCATCATGGTGGTGTTACACAATGGCGAGAATCTGCTCCTTACGACTAAGTTGTTCCCCTAGATAACTGCCTGCCTTACCTGACCATCTTGGTTAAAATCTGCTTAGATCAGGTTACTCAATTATATTTTGCCTGTCATTATTGACCTTAATTTGAATGAGAAAAGGCTAGCCAAATATGTATTGACTACTCAAATTATGAGGCCTCCTTTTACAAGCCTTAAATCAAACTTTCAAATTGCTTCAGAAATTCTTTGAGATCAGTTGAATTCAACCTGTTCTTTATTGGGAAAGCAGAACAGGGTCCCCCAGAGCCTTTCTCCCACATAAACATTACACTGAGCAAGTATGCATGCACAAAGCTACCTTCCCAAGAGCTAAGGACACCAGGTGAGATTCTGCACTGAAAATGAGAAAGGTAACATGGGAAAGGGTAGGGAAGACAGTTCTGTATTACCTGAGTCACTCTCTCCCCCAATCCTAGAGGGCACAGATTAGAGATACCTCCATTTGAGAGAAGTAACAGCTAAACTTATGACCAAAGTCCACTGAGGGGCTTGATTCGGTGAAACTCAAGCTGGGAAGGCTATCACAGTATCAGGTCCCAAGCTGGTACCTTTGGAGTGAGCCTCGGCGTTCACCTTGTTCTCAAGCCAGGTCATGATTCCAAGCATCAGTACTGCCTAACAGACCCAATTCTAACAAATCGAAGTTCTTATTTCTCTCAAATTCCAAATGATGAATTTGTATAAGATTTAAGAAAATGATCATTATGCCAATTGCCGCTTTAATTAATTATGGAGTCGAGCTTGATTTGTTAACAAAAGCATCGTAAACCCTGGGCAGCATTGAAATGGAGTCAGTCAGAGTATAGAATACAATAGTGTTAAGATCTTGAATAAAATTAATTTCCTTTTAAGTTTCATCTTCCTCTAGATAAAGAGCATTCAGTTTTATTAACTATTCCAACAATGGCTTTCATACATTGTCTGAATGTCCAGGTATCTCAGAAAACTAGATAAGATGATTTAGATGGGAGAACTTCTGTATCCTCCACCAAATGAAATATTCGCAAAACCTCGATGCTTCTGGGGCATGGAGTCCTCTCAAAGGACATTTTTCTGTTATTACATGGCTAATTTTCTAAAGGATGGGACCACCTTCTTGGCAGATCCCTAAATCATGTTCCGACAGCGGTGTCTATTTACACAGCTTAGACACATTGAGAATCGCCAGCCTCCTGATGTTGTGGCCGATCTTTAGCCATGCTAATTTTTCACATCTTTGAGAACTCATTTGCTCATTGGTAGCGGGCTTCCCCTATGACTCTCGGTCATGTCATAGTAAATGAAATCAACACCAGTAATCACGTTGTTACATAGCTCTTTCCTCACGGGAATCTCCAAATGCCTTCCAGATTGGGAGGAATCAGTTTTCAAAACCCCTTGCAAGGAAAGAGGCTGATTTTCAATCAAGGTGGGAGTAATTATGGCTCTCAGGGTCAAATCACCACCCGTGAGCCATCCAGTCCATCTGTGTGGTAACATTCCCACGTGACAGTGCTTTCCCACAAGCTCACACACACCTTTCTGGCAGAAGATCTTCTTTTGCTGGCCGGGGCAGCATCCCAGTGTCAATGCAGCTGCTGTGACAGCTTCCAGAATGCTGGAAATTGCTCTTGACATAACCGGAACCATTTTTACGTCCTGTCATAAGAAAATACATCATTTAGCTGGTGTTGGGTTTTGTTTCTTTTAATTTCCTGTAGCACTTGCTATAATTTGGATGCTGGATGGTCCTCAGGGCCCACATGCCAAAAGCTTGGTCCCTCCTGTGGGAATTTGGGGGTGGGACGAAGAGGTGGTCCTTAGGTCATTGGTTATTATGCATTTGGAGGGGGTTATGGCATTCTGGCCACTTCCTCCTCTTCCACTGTTTTCTGAACATGCAGTGAGTAGTTTGAACTGCCTCATTCTCCCTTGTCACTGACACACTCACAAGGGACCTAAAAGCAACACACTTGCTTGATCACAGACTTGAATTCTCAAACCACAAGACAAAATGAAGTTTCTCTCTATAAGTTAATCATCCCAGGCATTTTCTTACAATGACAGAAAGCAGACCCCATGGGACATTAGCTATCTGTGAATTTTCTCTCTAGTAGCGAGTATATAACAGAGACCTAACTCGTCTTATTCAGGGTTGTGCATCCAGAGCCAGCCATGCCATAGCTCATTTAATAGCAATCTATGAAAAGAGGGAAGTGACAGATGAGTCACATCTTCCTTCAATATGGAGGAAGAGCTAGTGACACCTAGATGAAAACGACTGCAGCTTAGGAGCTGGCACATCTCAAGCAAGTTGTCCATGTCAAGCAAATTTCAGGTTGGTTTGGGTTAAAATACAGTAATAATACGTGTATTATAGGTGACTGGGGATTCAGGTCATGTTAGGTCCCAACTCAGATAAGGCATGTAAGAAGAGTTGTTAGGGGGTAAAAAATATTTTTTTAAAGCTTCATCATTCACCATTCTAAGGGCTCCTTGAAGGGAAGTTTGGACACAGAATTTTATTTATTTATTTATTTATTTATTTATTTATTTATTTATTTATTTATTTTTTTATCACTGTGCTTCTGATCCTAAGGCTAAGATACATTCCTTCAATAGCCAGGGTTACAGACTTTGGCGTGCATGTCAAGGGCTTCGGGGACAAGTATGTCTAACAGGTATGAGCACAGCATTTGAGAACTCCTTGTTCCCCACACATAGGCCACCAGGCTTCATAATACAGAACTCCCACTAAGGGAAAGTTCTGAGAAAGGCATGGCAGGTTTATAGTATCCCACACTATGCGGTATTCACCAAAAGGAAGGAAAAAGGGGGGTAGGGTTGGCTAAAGCTGCCTAAAGCTGGGGATTGGCTTTGCTGAATGAAGCTATCCCTTTATGTGGGCAGAGCAGGAAGCCAAAGGAGACGCTTGCATTCCTAGACCCCTGATCAACAGTGCCCCTCGCCCTTCCTGTTGATTTAGCAGCGTCAGAGTAGAGCCAGCTAACTAACCCATCACAGGGCCTGGGCCTCATAGAAAGATGCTTGTGAAAGTGAGTGAGTGTTAAGCACGGAACCTTAGCATCCTGTAGGTGGTGAGGGCAGGCTTTAGCAGTTACTTGAAGCAAACGATACTTTGTAAATGCAATGACAAAGTCACTGTGAGAGGCATGCTCCACACCCCAAGAAGTAAGTGCCTCCAGAGCATGTCAACGCTTTAACGGTGCAAGGACAGGAATAAGCTTTTAAGTCGTGTGCACTTTCCACATGTGAGAAACTTTTTATCATTACTAGTACTCAGACTATACCTTTCAGGTTGAGGATAGAGGCTAAAAGTATTATAAAGGCAGGGTGTGCAAATGGAAATTGCTGTTCAAACAGCAGCATGTGCGTATATGCACTATTGTGCACACACACATAATGTATGATCATGTGCCGCCTTTGCAGAGCTCCTATGCCCTAAATTTCTCTCTCCTACATTTCTGCCCAAGTGGCCATATAGACGGCCTGACATCGTTTGCTATTACATTACCCAGAACTGCCCCATTCCCTCAACTCCAGTCTTACTCATTCTTCTGGCTCTACCATTGGACTCAGAGAATCCTTCCCAAAGTATTGCACAATGGCCTACATTCTGCTTTCTTTAAACTTCCAAGACATGTGTATGCAATGGGAAGTTTGCCATTGTAACTGGAAGAGTGGAGTAAGTCAACGCCCTTCACAATACCTGGCCCACTGCCCCCATCTCCAACAAAATAAGGAAAGTGTATAGCTGTCTCACAAAAGGCTTATAAATCCTGACTTCTTCCTCTAATGCAAGGGAATTCTCTGAAATGCTCCCTCGGAAATGTGAAGTGCCCAACAATGGCAAACAGCCTCTAGAGTCATCTGCAAGGTTTTATGTGTTCCTTTCTGACTCATGGTCCTGACTGACCCCAAGATTCTTAGCTGGAATTTAGTTTAGGGGCAGAAGATAGCTTAAGGCCCATCTTTAGAGAGACTGGAGACATTCAGTAGGAGTAAAGGATTTTATACATTTGAAGAGTAAATGCTATGGAAGAGAATTATATTAGCATTACATAGGTTGAGTGATATTAAGAAAGCATGCGCTGGAGAGATGGCTCAGTGGTTAAGGGCACTGACTGCTCTTCTGAAGGTCTTGAGTTCAAACCCCAGCAACTATATGGTAGCTCACAACCATCTGTAATGAGATCTGACTCCCTCTTCTGGGGTGTCTGAAGACAGCTACATTGTACTTACAAATAATAAATAAATAAATCTTTAAAAAAAAAGAAAGCATGCAGATATCTTTGATATTAAAATAGAGAACATGATTTTGAAAGGTAAAACTTGGATTTTGGAAGATGCTGGTAGTGATGATGATGGTGGTGGTGGTGTCTGTGTGTCTGTGTGTCTCTGTGTGTTTACATATGCATTTGTTTCCATGGTTGTCTGAGAAACACTGAGAATGTCCACTGTCTGCAGCTAAGGAAATAGCTAGGAAGATCTTCTAGGAGACTGCAGTTCAAAGTTTCCCTAGATCCCATGAAGGGTACCGTTCGCTGAGTTCTCACTCGGTGTCAGACAGTGTTCTCCCAGCCCAGGGAGGTCCCAGCATGCCCCAAGTGGAGAACTTGACAAAGGATCTGATGCAGATCTGATCACCTGTCTTGGTTAATGCTGACAGTCAACCTGCCTGAATCTAAAGTCATTCAGGAGACAAGCCTCTGGTCATGCCTGTGAGGGAGCCCCTAGACAGGGAAGACCCATCCTAAATACCAGCAGTGCCATTCCTTGTGCTGACACCTTGGAATAAAGAGGAGAAGGTGAGATTGACAAAAGCATTTGTCTCTGCTTCTTGACTGTGGATTGAATATGAGCATCCACCTCAGGTTCCTGCTGTCATGATGAACTGTATTTCCAGCGACTGTGAGCCAAAATGCCTCCCCCCACACCCACCCACCCATGTCCCCTTCCTTAACTTGCTTCTTGTTAGTCACCTTGTTATAGCAACAAGGACAGGAAACTAAGAAAACAGATAATAGCATAGTAAGGGGTGGGAGGCTGGCTGGTCATCCCAGTGAAGATGAATACTATTATTGCAACATGGACAGGAAAGCTAATTATAGAAAAGTTATCCCTTCTGTCTGTATTGTAAGTGATTTCCTATAACCACCATATTGAGAAATCTAATCTTAGGAGTTTTGTTTTTCTTTATTCCATGTCTTCTGACTTATTTTTTTCCCCGACGATGGTGTTTAAACATCTATTAGATTATGGGGCTTTGCTAAGATCACTTAGTTTCTCGGGGTGGGGGAGGAATGACACTATCCAGGCCCCCATTACCTTTGAACTTATAGAGGCCAAAGAATTGTCTTTCCCTTCTGCAGAGTTGATATGTAAGACCTAGAAATTAGCTGACTGTAGACATATGAATGGGAGAAAAACTTACTTATTTTTGTCCACTGGAGCATCATGGGAAGATGAGTACCAAAAGTACAATGGAATCTAGAAGCTTCCATACCATCCTGTCTCCATGGGAGAGAGGCAATGAGGGCTGTAGCTAACTTAGAGGGAGAATAAATAATTTTTAGAAGGGGGAAAAGGCCTCAAACACTGAAAATGGCCCAAGACACTTATCACCAAGGCTCTGAGTAAATGCTTGACTTCAGGGTTCCCTCCCTCCATGGAGTGAGTTCTATTTCCCTTTGTTCGGACATTTCAGAAGGACACGTTCCTCTGTGTTGGATCCGGGCTTCAGGTGATAATCTGGTTTTAGAGAAAGCTCTCTGAGAGTTACTTCAACTAAGTCCAAGGGGTAGCTTTGAAGAGCCAGCTCTGAGCATCTGCACTTCCTCACACTGTTTTAATGTTAGTGCTCTCTCTCTCTCTCTCTTCCTCTCTCTCTCTCTCTCTGGAGCTCCTCCTCCTTCTTTTAAAGCTAAAGCAGGAGTGGCACATTCAATGAGAGCACCCAGGGCTCTGTGCATTCATACCCAACACCACCACCAAGGATCCCAGATCCTCTTTCTCCTAGGTAGTTTGACCCCAATCCACCCCTCTCAACACGTTCTCCTATTTCTGAGTCCCTTATCTACCAACCATTCTGTCTCCTGAAAATATTTGGGCCTCTCGGTCTCTAGACTCTACTATGTCTCCTTATCTGAAGGAGCTACCCCTTTCCCTTCCTCCTCCACCAGCCACACAGAGCCCTACCTCTTTCCGTAAGCATTGCTAAAGTTCCATCTCCTTGACATAGTCATTCCCAGTCACTTCTCACCTAGAAAGTGCTTGCAATCCTCCTGAGAAGCTGACCTCACTCATGGACTTGACAAATATTTGTAGAGCACCTAGAATTTACTAAATAAACACAGTGGTAGGTGTGGGAGACACGGTGATGATGGGAACACCATCAAGAGCCTTTCTGTCTTGAAGCCCAGTTATAGGCTCATCATAGGTCCCGAGTGGATCCAACAGTTCTTTGTAACCCCAGGAAGACAGTAAACGCTCAATAGACTTTACTAAGCTGGTGGACTCTGAAGTACATGATTTATTTATTTTTTTCATGCTGTGCTTGGATCCAAACCATAAATGGCCCCTTTAAATAACTATGGCTGCATGTGGAAAAAAAGAGGAAAACACTTAGTTCTTATTATAAATACCAACAGATTGTTCTCTCCATTCAATTTAGAATTCTGGTTTTACCAAACGTATCTCAGGGAAACACCCAGGGACCCACAGTAGACAGGACTTTAAAAAAGTTTCTCTTCCTGTTCAAAGATGGTGCTGATTTCCAGAGGCAGGTCAGTGAGATCCCCGCTCTCCATTTTCCTCTATGGAGATGTGAGCTAAGACTCAAGTGTTTTGGGGTATTTAGCCCCTAGTCCTGGTCCAGCAGCAAGCTCAGCCCACAAACCACCAGGCAAGGAGTTGAAAACAAGACAGACAGACTTGGAGCAAGAGGAATACCATTGCTCAAGGGCCTGGAATCTCCACGCTGGAAGCCAACTTCTGGTTAACCACACTACTTCATTAGTGACCTTGTTCTTTGGTACACAGAACCTTCCTTGTACACTGTGTCTTTTTCTTTCTCTAACCAGACCCTTCTGTCCCACCAACACTGGTTTATGCTCAAAGATGGCAAACAGCACATGTAACTGGTATTTTCCTAAGGTTTAAGAGATGGCTGCGGTTCTTGATGACTTACATGAAAAACAAATGACATCAGCCGCTTCCTTCTCATGGTCTTAGTGTTTGAAAAGAACTCTGAGGTTTTGTTTATAAAAATATACCAATGATTATGCAAGTAGTGAGATCTATGTTTCCACCCATTTTCGTTTCAGTTCCTGGAGATTCAAAAAAGTTCGGCCCTCATTTCAATGGACTTAAGGTCTCTCCATGAGATAGAAGCCACCCCAGACACTGCTCAGGTGGCCAAGTACCTGAGACTCAATAGGTGATGGAGCTTAATGAAACCCAAATACTTCTGTTCTGCTAAAGGAACATGGTAACAAAGTGACTCCTAGCGACATTCCACTATACTCATAGATCAGTGTCTAACTCATCATCAGAAAAGCTTTCTCATGCAGCAGATGAGAACGAATGCAGAGAGAGACCCACGACAGGACAATGTGCAGAGAGAGGGTACCAAGACAGTGGTCCCATACTCTGTGCACCATAATAGGACTAGTGACCCTGTAAGGAGAGGAAGAGACTGGAGTTCTTACTATGACTGTCAGGGGAGAGCACAGAAGACAATCATAGGCAAATCAGGAAGTGAGCAATACCAGGAACCAGATCTGTTGCTGCTTTGTTCTTAGATTTCCCAAGTTCCAAAAGTGTGAGAAACAAAGATCTGTTGTTTGAGTTGTGCAGCCTGTGGCACTGGGTTGCAGCAGCCTGGCCTGACAGTACCCGGTGAAAAGAAAAACACTCGTGCTCAGCTCTTGAAAGCCAGAAATGTCCCATTTCTTATTCACTTACATTTTCTTTTTTTAAAATATTTTTTATTATTATGTATTTTCCTCAATTACATTTAGAATGCTATCCCAAAAGTCCCCCATACTCTCCCCCCCACTTCCCTACACACCCATTCCCATTTTTTGGCCTTGGCATTCCCCTGTACTGGGGCATATAAAATTTGTGTGTCCAATGGGCCTCTCTTTCCAGTGATGGCCGACTAGGCCATCTTTTGATACATATGCAGCTAGAGTCAAGAGCTCCGGGGTACTAGTTAGTTCATAATGTTGTTGCACCTACAGGGCTGCAGATCTCTTTAGCTCCTTGGATACGTTCTCTAGCTCCTCCATTGGGGGCCCTGTACTCCATCCAATAGCTGACTGTGAGCATCCACTTATGTGTTTGCTAGGCCCCGGCCTAGTCTCACAAAAGACACCTATATCAGGGTCCTTTCAGCCAATGCTTGCTAGTGTATGCAGTGGTGTCATCGTTTGGAGGCTAATTATGGGATGGATCCCTGGATATGGCAGTCTCTAGATGGTCCATCCTTTTGTCTCAGCTCCAAACTTTTTCTAATACTCAGAATTTTATGCACCTTCTTTTCTCTCCTACCTGTGTCTTTTTTTGGGGGGTGGGTGGGATGAGAGACAGGGTTTCTCTGTATAGCCCTGGCCGTCCTGGAACTCACTTTGTAGACCAGGCTGGCCTCGAACTCAGAAATCTGCCTGCCTCTGCCTCCCGAGTGCTGGGATTAAAGGTGTGCACCACCATGCCCGGCTTACCTGTGCCTTTTAAAAGAATTTTCCTTCTTCCTCCAGCCTGGATGTGGCTCCAAGGAAACCTATGTCAGATTCCTCCAAAACCATTCTTGTGTTTTATGTTTCATTCTTTTTCAGTGACTCATAATTCTCATGGAAAGCAACTCTGTGTGTGTGTGTGTGTGTGTGTGTGTGTGTGTGTGTGTGTGTGTGTGTCTGTCTGTCTGTCTGTCTGTGTATGTCTGTATATCTGTATGTGTATGTGTGTGTATATGTTTGAGAGTGTTATGTGTGTGCACACACATGCACATGCGCTGAGCTCCAGGAGGAAAGAAAAGAGAATAAAAAATACTTATTGCTGGCTTAAAAAGATGATTATGTGGTTAAGAATACTGTGTGTTCTTCCAGAAGACCCAGGTTCAATTCCCAACAGCCACATGAGATCTGACAACCATTTGCACCTAATTTGAATTCTAGGGTATCCAGTGTTCTTTTCTTGACACTGTGGGCACTACACATATGTGGTACATAGACATACATGCAGGCAAAACACTCCTACTCAAAATAATAAAGTTAAAATAATTATTGAATGACACCTGTGTCTCTGTGGCACCTTTGTGTCAAAACACTGAAGTCACCAACATAATCCAGTATTTCCCTGTAAAAAAGGATCACAGACGTTCTGGGCAAGGATTTAGAGATTAATGTATATCTTCATGTCAAAACAGGAATGTCAAATGCTTGTGGGACAGTTCAACCATGACACCTGAGCAGCGGAGAGTTTTGACATGGAACAGGGTGGTAAGTGGAGAAGGCGAAGCTTACTGTGCAGGTCCAGAGTCTTGGGAATGTTTCTCCATTTGAACACAACTTTGATGTGGACTGAAATGTGATACTTACAAAAGACTGACGTCTAACTTCTGGCAATACGAATTTGTCTTTTATTTAGGAACAGGGTCAAGGTGAGTTGAAGATGTTAGGGTGGGCTTTCATCCAATAAGACTGGTATCTCTATGCGAAGGGGACATTTAGGCATAGAGCCAGACACATACTTAGAGAAGGGGACGTGAAGATATTAGAAGAATTCCATCCACAATCCTAGGCCACCAAAGGCTGCAGAGAAGGACCTGAAGCAGGGTCATGTTCAAAGCCCTCAAAAGGTAGTCCTGTGGAGGCACTTTGGTTTGCACTTCTAGTCTCCAGAGCTGTAAAGCAGCATGGGTGTTGTGTGATCCACTTGGTCATGGAGTCTCCTGTAAGCACCTCTACCATAGTCCCATACCTTTGCTTGGTGTTATAAGATTATCCCAGAACCTCCCATACCCTGCACACTCATTAGACATTAGGGCAGGTCTGAAAAAGAAAAGCATCATGCCAAACGTTCCTCGAACTTCAGGCTGGAGGCTGATAGTTGCAGCAGGTACCCAAGTGTGAGACCAAAAGCCTCTCCTTGCCATCAAGCCACTGTACTACCTCCTCTTTGTGGTGGGAAGGCCATAGCAAAAGAAGCCCATTTACTCCTGAAGCCAGGTACGGACTGGATTACTGGGATGCGGCGTCCTCATCCGGGGTCATAGCACTCTCTACCCTGGGGCTTAGCTACCCCGTAATTTCATAGTCAGCTCCTATTTTGGAGTATCTAAAAGTTACATAAATTAATTTCTAATGAAAACATAAGAACCCCAGAAAGCTGATCGGGGGAGACTGCTTTACTTTAGGGTTATAGCAGCCAACTCTGGAAAATCTGCCAAGTCTAAAACCAGAGCGAAGGGTTGCTGCGGTTCCCTGACCAGTCTGGATACCCGTAATAGGAATAACAGCGGAAGAGAGTACAGCCTCAGAAGAATTTTCCCTCTACTCAGCTGAAAATTAAACCAGACAGGCAATTACCAGGGTTTTACCATAATATATACGACACGGACACCACACTGATGGCACGTTCCATAGCGAGTGGCTGTTATTCTGAACTTTTCATCTCATCATCTTGTTAGGTCTGCTATTTTTCATGTGGTGAATGACTAGAGGCTGGAAGTCAAGTGAGAAAGGCATTGGGTAGGCAAAGAAAGTACAGATCCAATAAAGTAAGGCTTGTTAAAATATGACCACCGTGGCAGCGGACCACAAATGGCAAATGAGGGTGTTGATAGTGAACTCTCGGCGGCTGGAAAAGTACTAAAGTATCAAAGTGGAGGAGCGCTGACTTTAATACCATAGTTACTGCCCTGACTCGTTTTGTAACTCACTCAACTATCAAGCCATAATTATACCTTGGACTCTTTTTTTCAACTTTATGATTCGAGGGCATTCTGAATGCTTTTGTGGTGCTCTCTCCATTTAATGGGGGGGGGGGGGGGACAGAAACAGAGAGACGGAGAAAGACAGAGACAGAGAGACAGAGAGACAGACAGAGGCAGAGGCAGAGGCAGAGGCAAACAGAGATAGACACAGATACAGAGACAAAGAGACAGAGACAGACAGAGAGACAGACAGAGAGAAACAGATTGTTAAAATATAATTAATTGTATTTTCATTTTTTCTTTTAGTTCCAAGAGAATGTTCTTGAACACTCTAACCTTTCATTAGCAAGAAAGGAAACATTTTGCCGGGCAGTGGTGGTGCATGCCTTTAATCCCAGCACTTGGGAGGCAGAGGCAGGTGGATTTCTGAGTTCGAGGACAGCCTGGTGAGTTCCAGGACAGCCAGGGCTACACAGAGAAACCCTGTCTTGAAAAAACAAAACAAAACAAAACAAACAAACAAACAAAAAAACAGAACAAAACAACAAAAAACGAAAAACAAAAAAAAAAAAAGAAAAGAAAAAAGAAAAAGAAGAAAGAAAAAAGAAAGAAAGGAAACAGTTCTACGAACACTGAATATGAAGTCTGATCTATCTCAATAGTTTATGCAAGTGACCAACACAACGAACATAGGATTCAATTTAGTTCCAAAGGCACC
This sequence comes from Mus musculus, assembly GCF_000001635.26. Taxonomy (NCBI): domain Eukaryota; kingdom Metazoa; phylum Chordata; class Mammalia; order Rodentia; family Muridae; genus Mus; species Mus musculus. The sequence goes on from NC_000079.6 coordinate 41,525,393, forward strand.
AATCCCATCGAGCACACAGCAGTGTTGGTCTTGATAGATTATGTAAATCAGGCTGTTATGCATGGTCATTTGGTTTGGTTTTGCTTTCTATCAGTTGTTCTGTCTTTTCTTACTTCCCCCTCTTTCTTCACAACCTCCAGTACTCTGTGTTTTGAGAGCTGATGTTTTGTTTCTCTAAATTCTTTTCCTAATTTTCCTAATGATGTTTTTTTTCTCCTTTGGAATGAATATAAACTTTCACCCCAGGGAAGCCTGAAGCTTTTTTTCCTAACATGTGTCTGCTGCCCCTCTGCTCAGGTCTGAGAATACTATTTATCTTCTTACATCATACTCTAAACAGTTTAGTTTTTATTCGTATTTGTTTTTCTCCAGTGTGGTAGATGGACGTGTGAAGTATGTTCAGACCCAAGGGTCAAAGTGCCACTTACTGGTACAGTAGCTTATAGGGAAATTGTTGGCTATCATAATTATATATCACATTAATGTACCTGTTCTAGCTTTGAACTAAAAATCAGTGTGTATATGCCATGGATAGTTGTACTCTGTCCTCTCCAAAAGTTGAAAATGACAGAGACTTGTTGAAAGACATACCCTTTATATAACCACCAGGTACCTTAAGTGAGTTAAACCTGAGGTATAGGACTGATTATTTCTGCTCTGTAGTTTAATATCTGGTTTACAATGAAGCTTGAAGGTTCATGCTGAATCAAGAAATAAAAGTAAATCCATCACTGAAATGAAATATGCAAACATCTCTTGTAATAGGTATCTGCTGATTGTGCACTTTATTGGTAGTTTGGGATGTATAAGTGAACACAAGCACTTGAGTTTTTGATGAATTCAATCCCAAAACAAGAATGGTCAAGACAGGACAGTAGAGAAGATTTTACTGCCCACAGCAGTAAGGAGAGCATCAGAGTTATTCCCAAAACAATGCTTTCAACAAAGAAGGTGTGGGATTTTACTCAAGGGCTTGTGTACATTCATTCACACAGGAAAACATTTCACAGTTAGGCAGATTACTAGACATGATTTGTTAAAGAATACATACCTGATAATGTTCAGTTTGAGGCTACCTAATTTAGGAAACAAATTCTGAGTCATGTTTTAGCTCTAGTACATCTTTAGAAGATAAAGATGCACAGGAATGTCTCTGGGCATGCTCAGTTTGTATCATAAAATTTGAGCTGAAAATAAAGAAAAGGACATTAAATGTACCTAGCAACTCTCAGGAACCAGCAAATACTGTAAAAAGTAGTGGTCATGTTTTCTACTTCCTGCTGCTCTCTGGGTGGGCACACAGAGTGCCCTATAATACCAGGTCAAGAAATATTTGATGAGTCAAAAAAATTAAAACAAAAGGCACTAGAAGTTTCTGGAAAGCAATCCTTTGCTGTGCATATCTGGAATGTATCAGTCAGTAATAAAACTCTGGGTGTGCTTTTAGGAACCCAAACCTGATTTTAAGAGAACACAGACCCAAAGTTAGGCAGTGCTTCAAGAATTCCTTACAACCTGAGGATAAATTGATAGAGAACCTAGAAACTTGGTTCTGGTCCTTCATTCCTTTACAGCTTGCTGAAATCAGTGAAGGAATCATTAACTGTGTTGCCTTTGTAAATAGAGTTTTCATATACACACTTTGTCATATGAAGTTAAGAAAACCAGCTCAACTCACGGGGCTGCTATGAGCAATACCACTGAAGAGGTTGACCAGATGGCTATGAGGGAGTCTTTTCTTTTCTTTTCTTTTCTTTTCTTTTCTTTTCTTTTCTTTTCTTTTCTTTTCTTTTCTTTTCTTTTCTTTTCTTCTTCTTCTTCTTCTTCCTCTTCTTCCTCTTCCTCTTCCTCCTCCCCCCCTCCCCCTCCCCCTCCCCCTCCCCCTCCCCCTCCCTCTCCCTCTCCCTCTCCTTCTCCTTCTCCTTCTCCTTCTCCTTCTCCTTCTCCTTCTCCTTCTCCTTCTCCTTCTCCTTCTTTTTTTAGATCAAAATAAATGCATCCTTGGGTGTGGAGTAACTTATAGCTTGGAGCCATCTGCTGCATTACTCTATCATCTTCTCTGCAGTACAATGTAATTTTTTTAATGTGATGTTTTGAATTCCATAAACTGAATTGTTGAACCAGGCACTGGACTCATTCAGGCTAGTTAGGAGATCCTGACTCTGCTTAGACATTCAGATAAAAGTGTGTTGGGGAACAGGGGTCAAATTTAGATAGGTTATATAGGTTTAATTTGGTACAGCACTGTAGTCAAAGTGACCCTTGGCTTACAAACAAGCCTGTTTGAACATTGCTCCATGTGAGCTATTTGGTTATTTTTCAGCAGTCTCCTGTGTTGACTAGGGAGAACATGGAATTTAGAGACAGTCAGACTTGTCTTTTAAAAAAATAAGGAAGGAAAGGAAGGAAGGAAGGAAGGAAGGAAGGAAGGAAGGAAGGAAGGGAAAAAGAAAAAATTAGTGCTAGAATTTACTGACTGCATTTAGCTGCTTAGGCTGCCCTGGAACTCACTATGTAGACCAGGCTAGACTTGACCTTACAGAGATCTGCCTCCCACTACCTCCAGAGTGCTGGGATTAAAGGTGCCACCACAACCAGCTGCTATTTAAATTATTTGGACATCATTTCCCTCATCTGTTAATTAGAAATTATACTTACCTTGTGAGCTTTTACTGGTTCAGATCTATAGGATCCTAAGAGACAAAGCTGCCTAGTTCAGATCACTTAGCAAACACCAAGCACCGTTTTTTGTTTGTTTGTTTTTCTTCATCATGTTTTTTATTTTGCTATTCCCACATTTCTTACTCTTCTCTCTTATATTCTGTCTCTGTAACTGGAGCAATTATTCCAGTATAAAATGATCCTGTATAGAGTAAGGTGTTTTCTTCTTTTTCTTTTAATAGGGCCACACTCTGTAACTTAGGCTGGCATCAGAACTACTGCATGTCTCCTTCTGAGTGCTGGTCTTCACCACCAAGCCCAACGCTGTGAGGTGTGATTGAGTAATTTCTCGTTTCTCTCTCTCTCTCTCTCTCTCTCTCTCTCTCTCTCTCTCTCTCTCGCTCTCTCTCTCAGTGTGTGTGTGTGTGTGTGTGTGTGTGTGTGTGTTACCTACTATTCATGTTGCTATGGCAACATAGTTGACAAGCAAATGCAACTTAAAGGGGTCATTTTGGCTCATGGCTTCGAGGACATATGCTACCATGGTAGTAAATCATAGTGACAGGCATACTGGCCAAGTTGGATTTCCAGACGGGAATCAGCAACACAAGTTTTGATGCTTAGCTCTCTTTCTCCCTTTTTTCTATTTTTATTCAGTCTGGAATTCCAGCTCAGGGGATGGTGCTGTCCACATTGAGGGTGATTCTTCCCCCTTTGATTAAACCTCTCTGGAAACACCTTCATATCCATATAGAGGTGTGTCTCCTAGACAACTCCAAATCTAATCAAGTTGAAAAGTCAGCCATCATAAGGGACAATGAACCAGACTTTCAATTAGCAATTTAATTTACTCAATCATATATATTTTTTAGAGTTGTGGGGAGATTGTTTTGGGGTGGATGGGTACATACTCCATGGCATGAACGTGTAGGTACTTGGACAACTTTTAGTTGTTGATTCTTGCCTTCCACTTTGTTGAAGCAGGGTCTCTCTTGTTCTTGCAATTGTTGTACTGAAGATGCCAGGCTAGCTGGCCCAAGATCTTCTAGGTGATTCTCCTATTGCCACCTCCTATCTCTCCATAGACACCTGAGATTACAGATTCACACCAGCACATCTGGCATTTTATGTGGATTCTAGCATGATGCTCAAATCAGCAAGCTTGTATAGCAAAAGACATCCCCACCTCCCAGGAGTTTCCTGGGAGCCAAGGCCATGTCACAGCAAGCAGACACAAGTTCAGGGGGCTTCAAAGATCTCTTGCCTCTGGCCATTCTCACCTCCCTCTAGTCTTGTGCTCTCCCACACCAGCAGTTTCAACTGATAGATTCTCCTGAGACTCACATTGTACAAGGCTTTTTTTTTTCTCTTAGCCACCTCTCTAGAGGAAGCAATGGTCCAGACAAGCACAGCAGAGACTAATGGTGTCAGAACACAGAGATGAAAAGCAGGTCTTGGACACACTGACTGTCCATAATGAACTCACTAAACTTAAAACGTAAGATTAAGGTCATTAAATGCCAAAATAGAGAGGGAACATCTCTCTGCTCTTCTCTTTCATCTATTCTATTTGGCATGGGCCAAATGCTGTTTTATGGTAGGAAAAGAAGGAAAATAAATAAAAGCCCCTGCTTCATGTTTTTACAGTGTGAGGTCTTACATCTCAAGTGAGTGAATAATACCCTTTGAGCTAATAGTATTTTGGTTTCTGGTACTGGGTAACAAATTATTCCCAAACTTACAAGTCTCAACCAACCATTTGAATTTGCTCATGGCTGTGCATCTTAGGAAGTTGGGCAGGGTACAGAGTCTAGGGTGTTTGGGTCTCAATAGGGACATTCAATACTTGCAGTGGCTTGGGGTCTGGAGCTGGGCTATCTGGAGCTGTCTTATTTGCTTGACAATGTTCTTGCAGGCTGGCCTATTGTGTGTCTGTGCTGTTGCCAGAACACTGACACCATGTCCTCTCCAGCATGACAGCTAAGAGATAACTGCCCTTTACATAGGATCTCTGGTATCCCTGGGAGCCAGCATTTCAAAGAAAGAGACAAAAGATACATGTCTTTTCCTGACCTGGTCTTGGAAACCTATGTACTCTACGTAATTCTACTTACTACTAAATTCAAAGGAAAAGAATTTAATTCTCCCAACCTCTGCTGCCAACCCTAGTTTCTTGAGGGACAAAATAAATAGGACCATGTGGGGTGTGAGGGACCACTATGGGCATCTTTATAAAATATGGTCTTCCAAAATAGCCGTAAAATTGTCAGGGAAGTAAAGTAATGTATGGGGAGACTTGATCCCATTTCTACTGTCCATTGGGAAGTTTTCAAAGAAAGTGCTCAGTACACTGAGACTCCATGGAAGTTACCCAAACACAGACTGTGTGTGAAATGGTATTTAAAACAAATGGAACATGGCAAAGACCCAGAGTCTGCTGGGAGCCAGGCCATATATAGTACTGAAATGATTTCCATATGGCTGTCTTACAGGGCATAAGTGTAGAACCTAGAGAGGAAGTGTGTCATGGTGGTAGTGGAAGGGACAGTAGCATGATGGTAAATTCCTCTCATCTTACATTGCTCCAGGACCTTTTATGAACACAAGTTGAACTCCCTGTTGAGCTCAGGACATGGTCAGCACTAATACATTTCAGTTTCCTCCTCTTCTGGGTTCCCATTTGGTCAGTCAGTATGTTTTTGTTTGAGCAGCTGCTTCCTGGTGACCATCTCTCTATGGGACAGTGACTGGCCACTGCCCCAACTATGGCTTAGATGTGATGTAGTGACCTCTTTTCAATCAGTGTGACCACTCCATACTTATGACTATTTGTTGGAAACCCAACCAATTAGTAATCACTACAGAGAATAGAGGTTGCCCTGTTAAGAGAGATTAGTCAGACACGGGGTGGGGGGAAGTAGTGTATGTTTTCTCTTATATATGAAATTGAGCTTTTCTTAATGATGACTTGAGTAGAGAGGATCAACTCAGGGAAACAAAAGAAAACAAACTAGTTAGGGAAAAAGAGAGGGCAGGAAAGGAAGGTAGCATGTATGCATATTCTCAAAGCAAGATAGGCATCTGCATGCAAATTTGCATGCAAATCTGCATGCAAATGTCTCGGTAAAATTCATTAATTTGTACAACTAATGATTGAGTAACTGATGAAAATAAAACAGCTATTAAGAAACCCTGTTGGGTAACAATGCACCCCAATAAAGAACTTTACCCATAGCTTTCCCTCCTCCTGCCTTTCTCTCTGTGTGTTGTTCCCCATCCATTAGTTGAGTATAAGCTCACCAGCCACTACCTCTTCCCCTCTGTCCCTGAGAGGCTAAGAACCATACTAGCCTCTACTCTCTGGGATCCTTGAGAAATAGGCTGCTTCTGGCTTTCCTGTGCAGCCCTTTTTGCATTTTACTTACCCAACATTGCACTTCAATTTTTGTCCAGGCAACACTAACCTAGAGAATGCTTTCTCCAGAAAAATCAGGTGAGCAAGGGCCACAAAGCAGTCTATCTAAATATTTTCTACTATCTCATTGGTATGCCAAAACACCTGACAAAGTTGACTTAAGGAAGGACAAGTTTCTTTTGACTCACAGTTTGAAAGTTCAGTCTATCACAGTAGGGCAAGTGTGATGGTAAGGACAGGTCTAGCTGGCACTGCAAGAGGGTGAGGCAGCTAGTCGCGTTTGTCAACAGCCAGAAAGCATAGAGATGAATTCTGGTACTCAACAGGCTTCTACCTTCTCCCCTTTTTATCTGGTCTAGGATCCCAGCTCATAAGATGATGCTACCCAGAGTCAGGATGGACTCTCTGGAAATGTTCTCAAAGACATACCCAAAAGTGTGTCTTCTAGGTGACTCTAAATCTAATCAGGGTGACCTTGACAACTCTCCATCCTAACCAGTATAAACAAGTTTCTATGACCAGGATACCTTGTTGAGGTTAGGTACTCATGGATCAGGTCCATCAGAATAGAGAAGGCGCTTTGGAAGGCACATTGCAAGTACTTGTGGCCAGCTTTCCTGATGAATTACGCTAGAGAATCTAAACAATAACTTACACAAGGCAGAAGGAAAATATTGCCATCATTTGGAGACAGTGTGATGGGCACCACAAAAATTATGGAATTTCAAATTACCCAAACCTGAAAATTTCAAAGTATCTATTCTGGAAAAGGCAGGGGTGATGCTGACCTTGACAGTATGAAAGAAGCACATGGTACTTGCTTGTCTCCCTTATTATATTTTTAAATGTCTAAAGGAAGCTGGGCATGGTGGCATGTGCCTTTAACAATACTCAAGAGGCAGAAGTAGGTATTCACCTCTGTGAGTCTGAGACCAGCTTAATCTACATAGAAAGTTCCAAGCTCTCCACGGCTATACAGTGAGATTCTGCCTCAAAAAATTTTTTCATATCCTAAATAATTATACTGAAGGCTACAGACTCAGACAGTAACAAATTTCCTTCCATCTCTCAACATATAAGAGTCACAGAAGAATTTTATGATTCTGTTAGAAGACAGTAGCATGCCTGAACACCAACCTACTGTCTTATAATTAGCACTCACTGCTACTATCATTTTTCATACGCATAGAGAGAAATCTTTACAAGAGAAAACATAAGCTCTAGTCACCAATTTTTTTTCTCTAGAAAGAGCCAAGTTTTCCTCAGAAAGGGAAGATGCTGAGTCAGAGATGCCATTGGGCATCGTTGTAAGACATTGTGTGACATTGTGGTCGATGTGGCATCTAGCGAAACCATGCATTTCCTGCAGTGTGGTTCCCAAGAATTTTCGTTCTTGGAACAATGATGGGAAATTTCCTAACATAAGGAGGACTGGATGACAGCTCCAGTTCTCTGTTGTTCTTACTGCTCTTAGAAAATGCCCCATTGTACTTCAAACACTATCTGAGTCTAAAATAAGCAAGAAGTCCAGACAGAGGAAGACATAAGTGAGCCCTTTGTTCCTTCTACCCTTATTTAGTAATATAGAGTGGAAGCTGTCTTAGCTAGGTTCCCACCAGTGAGCCTCTCTCTACTCAGGGGAGGGTTGGAGGAGTACATAATGGCATTAACTATATAGGAAAAAGTATAAATCTCTGGTCATTTTCCTATTTAACTCAGTAGAATAAAAAATAACATGTCAATAAATAAAATTGTATTTATCAAGTATGAGTGCAGCTTTTTTCTAACACATCCCAAATACCATTCACTACCCAACTGAATTTGGCCATGCCTAGCAAATATTAGTGTGTGGCCTCAACCCATTGGACATTTGCTGGTTTAGATCATGCATATAGGTCTATCTTGCTTTCCTAAATGTTAACACAACTACGATGCTTTCAAGTGAAGATATTTGGAGGTAAACTTCCTATCAAAGCTTTCTTATCTTCCTAACCCTCCTGGAAAGTGACTGATTTCTCAACTTCCGTCTTGTTCTTGTTTCCCATATTTGCTTTATATTTTCTGGGTCATTTGACTTTCCAGGGGAGTGTTTAGGTCAGTTTTATTGTCTTAAAGAAGGTTGGTAGTATTTTGATTTGGCTTGCATTAATACACCTGGAGAAAACAGACACCCTAAAAATTTAAACTCTCTGAGCTGGTGAAAAGTATCTATACTTATTTTTATCATCCAAATTCTCATTTCTCTCAGCAAAGTTTCCTAGATTTCTGAATACATCCTGTGTTAGTTACTTTTTGATTGCTGTGCAAAGACATCATGCAGGGCAACTTACAGAAGAAAGAGTCTACTTGAGGCTTACAGTTTCAGAGGGTTAGAGACCATGACTATTGTGTCAGGGAGCATGGTAACAGGCACACATGGTGCTGGAGCAGTAGCTGAGTGCTTACATTTTGAGATATAATCAAGAGGTAAAGAGAAATACACACACCAGAAATAGTAGGAATCTTTTTAAACCTCAAAGCCTGCCCCCAGTGACACACATCCTCCTGCAAGGCCATACCTCTTAATCCTTCCCAAACACTTCCACTAACTGGGACCAAGAATTCCAACATATGAACGTATGGAGACCATTCTTGTTTAAACTACTACATGCCCTATGTCAGACTATCCCCTAAGTGTTTTGTATTTTTGTGGTTTTTCATTGATTTTTGAGGGGTTTCCAATTTTTAATTATTGTCAGCTTAAAGAAGCAGCATTGATTTTGAGTATTGGCTGACCTTGTATGCTATAAATTTGCTAAACCAACATACTAGTCTAGAAGCTTTCTTATAGATTACCCTGAGTTTCTTATAGAGATAACCAGGCTGCACTGGGTCTCCATCCCGATCCAAACTTAACCAAAGGTCCACAGCACATAAAATAAAGAATTCTAGTACATGAGGTATTTTCATACAGGAGAGCCATTTCTTTCTTTGTCCCTCATCTGGCCACATAAAGGCCTTCAAGGTGCTTCTACATGAAACCTTTCTTCACTTTACTTCAGATAGATCATATCTTAAAGCATAACATATTAACACTAATTTTGTGACAAAACAAAATCATACTTAAAGTATTTTTCTAATTTCCAAAGCAACTCCTAGGTGCTTGTGGCTAAGACTCTGTAGGAAGTCAGAGGATATGTGTGTGTCAGGGGTGTGCCCTATGCTCATAACACATGTTTAAGTGAACAAGAGTATGGAAAATTGAATTGGATGACAACATCATTTTTAGAAAGAAATGACTGTTAGATGGCTAGAGTTCTAAGTATAAATGAAAGAAGTAAGAACTCACAATAGTAAAACCAAAGTTCCAGTATCTTAACTTCAGCCAGAGCTTTGATCTGGCTGTCAAAGAGCCTACAAAGATTTTAAAGGCAATTTGGCTCATTTAATAGATTGTCTAGACCCAAGCTGGCCAGCAAAGATGGCCTGGGGACCCTTAAAATGTCTCATAAGTATAAAATTCACACTTGCTTGTAAAGATGTAGTATGGAAAAGAGATTGCTAAATATTAATCACAATTGCATTTTATAGACTTTGGACCAACCGCCATACTATTGAAATTAGCTTACCTGTTTCTTTTTGCTTTTTACGTTAATTTTGTTCTTTGACAATTTCATATGTACACACACACAATTTATAATGCCCTTATACTTTTCTGAAGGTCCCATCAGAACACTGAAAATCACGTATCTGAGTTGTTTCTGTAGTTTACATCATGTGTTTATTAGGTTGCAATGGTTAAAAATCCACGGACTTGTTGTAACTGGTGTTCTCCTTTAACACTCAAGATTTGGGGCATTACCAACAGATTGGGAAAGGATCTTTACCTATCTTAAATCATATAGGGGACTAATATCCAATATATATAAAGAACTCAAGAGGGTGGACTTCAGAAAATCAAATAACCCCATTAAAAAATGGGGCTCAGAGCTAAACAAAGAATTCTCACCTGAGGAATACTGAATGGCTGAGAAGCACCTGACAAAATGTTCAACATCCTTAATCATCAGGGAAATGCAAATCAAAACAACCCTGAGATTCCACCTCACACCAGTCAGAATGGCTAAGATCAAAAATTCAGGTGACAGCAGATGCTGGCGAGGATGTGGAGAAAGAGGAACACTCCTCCATTGTTGGTGGGATTGCAAGCTTGTACAACCACTCTGGAAATCAGTCTGGTGGTTCCTCAGAAAATTGGACATAGTACTACCAGAGGATACCGCAATACCTCTCCTGGGCATATATCCAGAAGATGTCTCAACCGTTAAGAAGGACAAATGCTCCACTATGTTCATACCAGCCTTATTTATAATAGCCAGAAGCTGGAAAGAACCCAGATGCCCCTCAACAGAGGAATGGATACAGAAAATATGGTACATTTACACAATGGAGTACTACTCAGCTATTAAAAACAATGGATTCATGAAATTCTTAGACAAATGGATGGACCTGGAGGGCATCATCCTGAGTGAGGTAACCCAATCACAAAAGAACTCAAATGATATGTACTCACTGATAAGTGGATATTAGCCCAGAAACTTAGTATACCCGAGATATAAGATACAATTTGCAAAACACATGAAACTCAAGAAGAACGAAGACCAAAGTGTGGACACTTTGCCCCTTCTTAGAATTGGAAACAATCACCCATGGAAGGAGTTACAGAGACAAAGTTTGGAGCTGAGACAAAAGGATGAACCATCTAGAGACTGCCATATCCAGGGATCCATCCCATAATTAGCCTCCAAACGCTGACACCATTGCATACACTAGCAAGTGTTTGCTGAAAGGACCCTGATATAGCTGTCTCTTGTGAGACTAGGCCAGGGCCTAGCAAACACATAAGTGGATGCTCACAGTCAGCTATTGGATGGATCACAGGGCCCCCAATGGAGGAGCTAGAGAAAGTACCCAAGGAGCTAAAGGGATCTGCAACCCTATAGGTGGAACAACAATATGAACTAAGCAGTACCCCAGAGCTCTTGACTCTAGCTGCATATGTATCAAAAGATGGCCTAGTCGTCCATCACTGGAAAGAGAGGCCCATTGGACACACAAACTTTATATGCCCCAGTACAGGGGAATGCCAGGGCCAAAAAATGGGGTAGGGAAGTGGGGGGGGGGGTATGGGGGACTTTTGGGATAGCACTGGAAATGTAATTGAGGAAAATACGTAATAAAAAATATTTTAAAAAAGATTTGGGGCATTTATACTCTTCTTCTATTGTAAAGACGTAGTATGGAAAAGAGATTGGTGAGTTTTACTCCTATCCTAACCCTCAACATTCTGACCTTAACACACACCTGACCCAGGACAGGGAGAACCCTTATGCTTCTTTGAGAATTCTTTTCTCCTACCAAGCTGGTGTTCCTAATAATTTTTTTTTAGGAAACTAAAATTTATAATAAAGAGTGGACTGTTAAAATTGGCAAATTTTGCTTTGTAATATCAATGAGTTTATCAAGTATATTACACATTAATAAATGACAGAAAACCTTTGATGTTTTTTGGGGAATTTTGACCAGAGTCAGATATTCATGAAGGGAGAGAAATGATTCTGAGAAAACCAAATTTCCTCTAGACATTTTTTTTTCATAACCAGGCAACTCATTTGCAATGTGATAAAACGCACACAAAAAAATAATGTGTTGGTCCCTGGACTCAGAAGAGACTTAATCGATGGATATACTAGAACTGATTTTGCTGCTTTAAGTAGAAAGTCTGAGGGATGGAAGACTGAGGCGTTAAGGAGGAACAGGCAGGATTAAGAATGTATTCTGGGTCTGGAGAGATGGCTCAGCAGTTAAAAGTACTAACTGCTCTTCCAGAGGTCCTGAGTTCAACTCCTAACAACCACATGGTGGCTCACAACCATCTGAAATGGGATTTGATGCCCTCTTCTGGTGTGTCTGAAGACAGCTACAGTGCACTCATATACATAAAGTAAATAAATCTAAAGAAAAAAAGTATTCTGTGGGGTTCTGTCAAATATACACATCAACCACATATAATGTACATTAACTTTTAATTTTTGAAATGAAAGGTTGTCAATGTGGATAGCTGGTTGGCAAGTGAACCAGTGGAATTGTATAATATTTTGAATATTTCAACTTACTTGATGCATTGAACAAAACAGATGGAAGGACAGAGCTAATCTATTTTAACGGTTTTTAGTGAATTTCCATTGCTTACACTTATAATGTGAGCTCATAAGCTAATACATCTTTTTACAATTTATTTCTAATTGTATGTATATGGGGAGAGGGCATGTGCCTGTTTGTACAAATATTGGAGGAGACCAGGAGAGGCTGTCAGCTCCCCCTAGATCTAGAGTGACAAACAATTGTGACTCGTCCCATGAGGGGATTGGGAACCATGATTGAGTTTTCTCTAAAAGCAACAAGTGTCTTTCATTGCTGGAGGCATCTTCACAGCTCCTAAACTCATCAACCTGATCATATCTACAACTCCACTGTTTCTCAGAGGTTACTATCCATCACCTGGCTCCCAGAAAAATTGAGAAGCAACAGATACACTTAGAACATATTAAAGCAAACATGTTTCCCTTGTACAGTATGCAATACTCTGATAGTCTTGTTTCAAAATCATAAGAGGTACGGACTATTTTTCTTGTGTAGTATTTTATTGCGTCTGGAGCAGCTACTGGGTTTTCTGGATGAAGTCCAAATGTCTCTACCAGTGTTTGACATTATAATAGGAGTCAAGGGTTTTTTTTTCCACTATAATTTCAGCTTTTGAATACCCTCCAAAATAAATGCAGCCCACAGTGTGTCACTGCCATGAAGAACATAGGTCATCCAATTCGCCACCACGCCTGAGGCTTGATCTTCGGAATTATAAGAAGCAAATGAGACTCAGGAGGTTATTTCCTGACGTCACTCGTGGTTTACCTGACAGAGCTTGAAATAAGTACTGAGTGAAAAATAATGCTATATTTATTTTAATGTTTGTTAAAAGGAATGTGGTAATGCTGTTTCTCCAGAATGTAGCCCAACTTGGAATCTTAAAATAAGAGCCTAGGATAAGAGTAGATGACCACTTTAATCTATTTAATGTGTCTTTACGATTGACTTGGCGCTAAAGTTATGGTTCTTGTTATTATTGCAATTTGACCTCAGCTTTAACATCACATTTCTATCTAATGGTGCAGTCGCAATGCATGATGAGAGGTACCTTCTGCAAATACCTTTGTCTTTGTTCTTGGGGAATTTCTTCTGCCCACACAAAGCCCGAAATAGAGTCAAACCCTCAGAAATAACTCGAAAACAATGTCAAATGGGGAGAGGGTGGCTGAATGCCCCAGGTTTCTTGTCCCTTCATTTGACTTGAGAGCACAATCTACCCTGGTAGCCAGCAGCAATTCACTGCTTAGGAGGGAGCACTATTAAAACTTGTCACTCTCACTTGATGGATGTGGGCAAGAGCTTGAGAATCTGCTGCTAGTGATTGTGTTGATGATGGTGATAAATTTTGAAATAAATTCGATGCTGTCCTCAGAATACTTAGTGTAATGGAGCTACACTTGCCACCAGTGGTAATTTCCTTGACAATTTCCTGTTGAGTGGTTATCTTCACTTCCCTGGTGTGAATTCTTATCACAAGGTGATTCTGTGGAAATCCAGACTAAGAATATTTATCTACCTGGTTAGCTGACTTACCAACTAGCTGGAACGTAGCAACACCGTATAGGCTTTTAAACACTCATTATGTGCTTAAAGTTTTCCTTTTTTGTTGTTTGAGAATCTCATACATGCACTTCATGGGTTTTGATCAAATCCACACCCCTCTCTCCTCTCCATTCCCTTCCCTTTCCTCCCCACCATTACTCATTCCTAACTTCATGTCCTTAATTTTTAGAAACCCACCGAGTTTACTTGGTGCTACTGCATGGACATGAGTGCAAGATGATCTACTCAAAGATGGGTGGCACTCAGGGGCCAAATCCCTGAAGAAAAATCAATCTCTCTCTCTCTCTCTCTCTCTCTCTCTCTCTCTCTCTCTCTCTCTCTCTCTCTCTCTCTCTCTCCAGACATCAGGTGCTGCAATAGCTCCTCTGTTAGGAGAGGGACTCTAGAACTCCTCCCCCATCCATGTTGGGACTTCGGCTGCCTTGCCCTTGTCTTGTGCATGCTGTGGCAGCCACTCTTGAGTTCATGTGTGTGATGGCACTGGCATGCCTGACACTACACATCCTCTTAAAGAATCTACTGAATGAAAGAACAGGAAGTAAAAAGAAGAACCCGTCCAAGAGAGGGTAGGGAGGAGCATGGATGGCTATGTATAAGCAGTACAACTCCTCAAGAGTGGAAAGGGAGAAGCATGATGAAGGTTATGATCCATTCTCTTCTTCACTTAACACTATTGGGATAGGTGACCAGCAGTCTTAGAGAGTCACTGGGTCACTTGTTAATCTTGGAAAGGACAGAAATCTACATAAGAGGCACAATGAACAGAAGGGACTAGAATTCCTGGGCTTGGGTGTCAACTAGAGGAGAGAAAAATAATCTAGTGACTGGGCTTTGCAGGTGGTCAGCTAAGATATCTTTTAGGTTCCACATAGTCAAGACAATTTATGGTATTTATTTTATGGAATCGTGAGTGAAAGCAAAACCCTGGAATCCTTCAGCTTACACTTAACCTCCGCTGCTCTCTACTTACGCTACTTCAGAACGCGTTATTCCACTCGCTGGCTTAGAGTTCTCTCATGGTTTTGCAAATACTCCCTAGAAAGCTGAGGAAAGAGTCAGCACTCTCTCCGTAAGATCCAGGTTACAAATACACAAACTAAATGTGGCATGTGGAGAAAGCCACTGGAATAGGGCTAGGTAGAGCGGCACGTACCTTTACCACCAGCATTCAGAGGCTGAGATAGAAGGACCACAAATTTGAGGTCAAGCTGGGTTACATACAGAGAATCTGTCTGTCATGGGGGAAGGGATGATCACTGTCCTTAGCTATGCATGAAGTCTTTTCTTGAGTAGATAAAACATCTGGTTTTGGTAGAATTTAAAAGGGAAACTTAATTTAAAGCTCTTGCTGCCTTTTCTCACAGGAAGTTTGAAACTCCTATAAATACGTAGAAGATACAGATCCAAGTCCCAGGGCATCTGACTAGAAGGTCCCAGGGGAACTTATTAAAGTATCCAAGTTCTTGTGTCCCCTTTAAAGAACTGGAACAAAGACACCAGGTTAGAGATAGAGGCTGGGCAGTGTATTCATGCGCCTTTAATCCCAGCATTCAGGAAACAGAGGCAGGTGGATCTGAGTTCAAGGCCAGCCTAGTCTACAGAGCTAGTTCCAGACAGCCAGGGCTACACAGAGAAACCCTGTCCTGAAAAGGCCAAACCAACCAAAAACAAAGAGAGGTAAATAGAAATATAAAGATAGAGACGAGTTTATTGACAAAGGAAAGCAGTCCCAACAAAGGGAATTAACAGAGAGGCAAGGGAAAAGCAGTATTCTGTAGATTTGAAGGGTCTCCAAAAGCCTGAGACGGGAAGCGCCTGACTCTAGGGAATGCTTACCCAGCACCTGCCATCCTCCAAGTATACGAAAGGCTTTCCTTAAGCATGTTCTTGGCTACCTGAAGCCCAGGTGAAGAATGGCTTCCACCCTTACTCTACCAATTGGCTTCTTTTATATGCTAAGCTTTATGTAGCAGTCCCAGTTTTCCTGTTACAAACAGCTTCCAATGAGGGCACTTCTAGGCTTCTCCAGTTCGGTCAGAGAGCCCTCAGAGAAGGCTCCTTGCCAGGGTTCTAATGTAACTGCCAGTCTAGGCTCTAAAATGGTTTGGGTTTTGTCACAGCTGATGTGACACCTGCTGTGACTCCTCTCCAGTATCTTGACAGGTTGCAAGTGACACTTTAAAAGGCCAAGGGCAGGTCATTTCTTAGTACTGTATAAAAGAGAATCCGCCACTGCATGGAACCTTTTGACTCTGAAGCCCGTTTCATCTGTAAATCCTTTGAACACAACTTCCTTGCTTTAGCCAAAAGCTGTCCTCCTGGCCCTTTGAGGAAGAAAGTGGGTGCTAACAGGAATCACAGATGTGGCCAAAACTCCCCAGTGACAGTCTGGTCAGAGGTTATTCGGCTTCATTCCACTAATGGGTAATACTTGATCTTCAGAGTTGACTTTGGCTTTTTATGAGACACTTGAGGTGAAAGCTGTCATGTTGCAGGTTGATTTCTGTGGAGCCGATGATGAGCTATTGAAAGCTGTGTTTGGGAAGAGAATGTAATTTAGAGATACCATTCTTAAAGGAGACAAAAATCTGTGCTCTCTCATTGTTGCCCATGTTGCTATTGTCTCAAATTACATTTTAACATAACACATAGTATATGTGCCAACACTTCAACCCGTATATGAATGAAAAGCATGGAAGAAGCCATAGAGGGAAGAGTAAGGAATTCAGGCTAGTGTCTAGGTAAAGGAAAACAAATACCGCATTACCATTACTATTTTAGGGGCTGTTTGTTGGTTAACTAATATGCTGGGCTTGAAGGCAGCTTGTTTTGAAGCATGTAATGTTTGTCTTTGTTCCTCCAACACAAGGCAAACAATGGATATTCAATCCACACACTTGTGAAATCCAAACATCCTTTTTAAGGGAACTAATAGACAGTAATTTTAACCTGCAGGGTTGAAACCACAAATCGAAGGGAGCTCTATTAATGAAGAGACCCGACCATTTCCTGCTGAAGAAATTGGTCCAAATAATTTGCAGATGTGACAGGCATATGCCATGAAAAGACATGGATAAGCATTGCAATGTCACCTAGGGCTCTACTGATGTCACCAAGGGCAAAATCATCACTTCTGACAACTGTAAGATTTCACATAACTGCCCTGAAAGGAACACAGTCCAACCTCCCATATGGAATGATTCCCCAGGGTCACCTGGCATGTCCTCTACACACAGATCTTTATTCAAGGTTCATATTTGTAAGTCTCTAAAGAAAGAATCCAAGGCTAAAGATAGTAGGCCCACACTTATTTTGATAGAGGAGGGCAGACCACAGCTGTGGCACACCACTGAGATGAGCCACTGGCAGGAAAATCATTGATAATTTGGTCAGACTGTATAAATCAGTAACAACAGATCACACCCGACCCCTGATAACTGGAGGCTACCCTGGTAGCTATAGTTGTTTTGGTTGACATCTGTATGTATTTATTCTTTAGTTACAATAAAATACACATAAGCTTTACCATCTTAACCATGTTTAGTGTAAAACTCAATAGCTATAAATACTGCTGCATTGCTATGTAACTGATCCCCACAACATTTTATCCTGCAAAACTGAAACTCTACACCTATTAAGTAGTGACCCATCTCTTTTTTCCTCTGCCCTTGACAGCCACCACTCTGTGACTTGGACTAACATTCTTATCTTATGTATGGGGAATCATCCAAGATTTGTGCTTTGCTTGACTGGCTCATACCACTTAACATACTAAGGTCCATGAGTGTTGGAATGTCCCTCCTTTTAAAGCTAAAATAATCCAATTATATACGGCATAGCCTGTTTAACCACTCCCCTCTTAATGGACACGTAGCTGTTCCCACCTTTTTCCTATTGTGAATAACATTGTTATGACTTTGGGTGTGTATAACAATTATGTTCTTCAACTACAACAGGCACAGACTCTCTTTTGTTGTTGTTCTGTTTTGTTTTGTTTATCTTTGTGACTGGATTTTCTTAACCTGAAAAAAGGTAGGGTAACAGTATCTGCATGCCTTAGTTGTAAAATCATATAAAGAGTGGAAGAAAGGATATCTATAAAGTGCTGAGCTTGTGGTGGGTCGTCAGCAAGCAGCAGTCCTCCGGACTCTCTTCCCGACAAGACAACGAGATCTCAGAGAGGAGGAAAGTGTTTGCATAAAGTCACGGGGTTCATACACATGTTCATTTCTTCAAGTTTCCTTGTGTACACAGGCACTTAGGAACTGAAATGTCTCCTTTGTCTTCTAGGTTCTGCCAAGATCTTCTCCTAAGTATAAAAGACACACGTGTTATACCAGAAACCAAATGACACACCCTGGTAAGAGCAATCCCGTGTTTATTTCAAATGGAAAAGGAGCACAAAGACCAGGAGGAATGACGGTAGTGAGGGGTCACCTCCATGCTGCCATCTAAGCTCTAGAACACAGTATACTTGAGGATCTGCACGATCCCCTCAGAAAGGCTTCTCCCAACATTGACCTACACTTATCTCTGGTCAGTGGGCTAGAAGGGAGGTTGGAGTGTTCCAGAACCCTAAATAAAGCAGGTTTAGAGAAAAATCTAAGCCTACATCCGGCTCCAGGACATGTGCGTGGGGAGTCACTAGGTACTCGTGTGGTTATGATCAATGTGCCTGACAAAATAAACTCGAGGAAGGAAAGAAAGGTTCGTTCCAGTTCATGGTGCAGCCCACATTCAAGGTGGGTCTTCCTTCCTCAATAACGAGTTCTCCAGAAACACCTTCACAGACACACCCAGAGGTGTCGCCAGATCCCTCCCATCAAGTAGACCATCAAGATTAGCCATGACTCTCTCCTCCATTTTTTGGTGCCATTCAAGCAGGCACAACCACTGTGGAAATCAATCTGGTGGTTCCTCAGAAAATTGGACATAGTACTACCTGAGGACGCAGCTATACCACTCCTGGGCATATATCCAGAAGATGTTCCAACATATAACAAGGACATATGTTCTACTATGTTCATAGCAGCCTTACTTATTATACTAGCCAGAAGCTGGAAAGAACCCAGATGTCCTCAACAGAGGAATGGATAAAGAAAATGTGTTACAATTATACAATGGAGTACTACTCAGTTATTAAAAACAATGAATTCATGAAATTCTTAAGCAAATGGATCAAATTAGAAAATACCATCCTGAGTGAGGTAACCCAGTCACAAAAGAGCACACATGGTATGCACTCACCGATAAGTAGATATTAGCCCAAAGGCTCAGAATACCCAAGATACAATTCACAGACCACATGAAGCTCAAGAAGGAAGACCAAATCTAAGTGAAATAAATACCTAATTAAAAAATAATAAATAAATAAATAAATAAATAAATAAATAAATAAATAAATAAGGAAGACCAAAGTGTGGATACTTCAGTCCTTCTTAGAAGGGAGAACAAAATACTCCAGGGACAAGATACAAAGACAAAGTGTGGAGCAGACTGAAGGAATGACCATCCAGAGACTTCCACCTGGGGATCCATTCCATATACAGACACCAAGTCCAGACAATATTGTGAATACCAAGAAGTGCTTGCTGACAGGAGCCTGATATAGCTGTCTCTTGAGAGGCTCTGTCAGAGCCTGACAAATACAGAGGCAGACGCTTGCAGACAACCATTGGACTGAGAACACAGTCCCCAATGGAGGAGTTAGAGAAAGGACTGAAGGAGCTGAAGGGGTTTGCAACCCATAGGAAGAACAGCAATATCAACCAACCAGACCCTCCAGACTTCCCAGGAGCAAAACCACCAGCCGAAGAGTACACATGGAGGGACCCATGGCTCCAGCTGCATAAGTAGCAGAGGGTGGCCTTGTGAGGCAAAAATGGAAGGAGAGGCCCTTGGTCCTGTGAAGGGTCAATGCTCCAGGGTAGGGGAATGCCAGGGCGGGAAGGCAGGAATGGGGGGTGTGGAGGAGCATCATCATAGAAGCAGGGCAAGGAAGGATGGGATAGGGGGTTTCCAGAGGGGAAACCGGGAAAAGGGATAACATTTGAAATATAAATAAAATATCAAATAAATAAATAAATAACTTTAAAAGAAGATTAGCCATGACAATGATTAGTGGGATTGTGACCCCTGAGATTACCAATGGGATTGGGGAGAGATGTACACCCCTAAAGGGAAGACGAGGGGTTACTTCACAGAGACCAGGAGAACACACATAGGCTCTACCTACATTTGTGTACATGTATAGAAAGAACACATTTTTCATAAGGTTTTTTTTCCCCTTTTCTTTTCATTTCTTTTCTTTTTACTACTCAAATTGCTTTCTTTGTAATGTTTCTCTTTACGGGAAAAGTGTAAGCTCTCAATTTGTTTTCTGGGTGAGGTGTGCGGCGAATGGTTGCTTTTCAGTCGCCCTGTCCAATGACAGGGCAAGCTCAACCAAACCTAGGAAAGTCTGGAACTGACTGTAAGATGAATTCTGTTCCCACACCTGGGCACCAAATATCTTGTCACCCACATCATCAAAGACCACATCCTGCAGGTAGTTAACAGCAATGGAGTTCAGAAAGCAGGGATGGACGAGTACATTATACATTACTTTTCTCAGTTCTTTTCTTGTTTATGACCTGAGATGATAAAATGGGTGTCCAACCCTAGCTAAGTAGCATACAGGATCAGGCACTTGTGAATATAAATATTAATTGGGGGTAGGGAAGGCTGTCATGCCTGGAAATGTATCAATCTTATGCCTCTGAAGATCCACAGCCAAGTCTCTTTCTGTGTGTTGGGTTTAAGTTTTCTGACATCTTTTCTTGAACAAACAGGCACCTCCTTGGGAGTACGGAGAAATCTCTTATAGCGATTGCTTCAGATCATGTTTGTTCCAGAACATGTTTGCTCCTTACGCCAACCGACCTATAACTGCCCTTCAACTGCGATACAAAAGCAGGCAGAAAGAATTTGCATCTTAAGTTCTGGAGAGCACTCTTCTTAGCTACTGAGCACCATAGAATGCTAGGGAGTGTGTTCCTATTTTAGACATGAAACCAAGCACCATGAGCCAGGGTATTAACTGTGAAGCCAACAGTGGATTGTGGTTGGTAGTGAGAATTCACCTGCCTTGCTCCACTGAGCCACATTTCCCAACCCCGCGAGCAGCTGCTGTAAGCTGCAACTCCGAGGAATTACTCTCTGCAAACCCAGACTGCCCTTTTCCTCTCTTCTCTTCAAGAACCTGCCCCATTCCTCACATGCACTGCCTCACAAGTGATTCACCAGATCCACGCAGTTCTACTCCCAAAAAGGAATTCTTTCAACTGAGGAGAGCATCGGTTTCTTTTCACATATCTGACAAAAAGCAACATCATGAAGGACGAGTTTAGAGTTTAAGAGAAAATACGACCTATCCTGATCAGGGAAAAAATGGTGTAGGGAGAAGGCCACAGCAGGTCACCGTCTGTCTGCAACCGGAAGTAGAGAGAGTACAGGAAGTTAGGGCTAGGCTATCAAACATTCTAGGCCCTCTTTACCAAAGCTCCGCCTCCTAAAGGTTCTACAACCTTCCAAAACAGCAACGCTTGCTGGCAACCAAGTGTTCAAACACCTGAGCCCACCGGAGAGTCCATTTTCGAGCCCATGACACTTGGCCAGCATTTGGAGACAAGGATTTTTGATAGATAATTTTGAAATCCTCTTTCTTTTTCCTATTGGCTACATCACTGAAATTTAAAGGCGTGGGCCTTACACGCCTATAAATTTCTAAACTGATTTAGTTCTTCACTTCTCAAAGTATCACCTTTTTAGCTCCTTTTCCTCTGTGATTTCCTTCTACTTAGCACCTGGTGTCTCCTCTGTGTATACTAACCCTCGGTATTCATGAGTTTGATCGCAGGGCCCCTTGCGATTTTCCCATACCCCAGGGGCTCAGAGACATTATTAAATTGGCACGACATTTGAATCTTCCCTCTGTAATCTTCTTATATACTTAAAATCATCTTTAGATGACTTTTAGTATGTTAGATGACTATTTGTCACGCAAATAGGTGACGTACTGTATTGGGTAGGGAATAGTGACAAGAAAAAGTCTGTTTACGTTCAGTACTGGTAGGCTGGAACCCCTGCTCATCCCCTGCACAAGCTGGGAAACCCCGTCTGCCCTCCTTCCCCCTCCTACCCTGCTCACACAGAGAAAACTCCGCTTCCTTGGTAAAAAAAATAAACTCCTAGCTAACCTGGATTATTCTTAGACTCCACATGTCCTGCAATCCACCCAAGAGTGCCCACAAAGGGGCTCAGTTTTTGATTGTGTATGGACATAATCCCAACTCCTAGCTGACACTTCATCACACCCTAGTGCCCAAGACCCATAAAACCCCTTTGCTGCTTTAGCCTGGATTCTTGATGTCACTGACCTCCACCTGTGAACCCACCCAAAAGCTGCCTCCTAAAAAGCCTATGTTTATCTACTTTAAAAAAAAAAGATTTTATTTACTTATTTTGTATATGTGTGTACACTGTAGCTGTCTTCAGAAACATCAGAAGAGGGCATCAGGTTCCATTACAGATGGTTGTGAGCCACCATGTGGTTGCTGGGAATTGAACTCAGGACTTCTGCAAGAGCAGTCAGTCAGTGCTCTTAAGCTCTAAGCCATCTCTCCAGGCCCTTTTGTCTATTGTTAATCAGGTCTAATCTAGCCTATATCTGCATCACCTAGGAAGAGAAAACTCCAGCAAGTACAAATGCAAGAAAAAGTATTTTTCATTGGTGCATGGCTGAGTTCATGGATGCTGAACTGGAAGATATGGGAGGCTGGGTCTATTTCAATCTTTTTCTCTGTACCACATGTTTATAATTCTCTGTGTGTGTGTGTGTCTCTCCCTCACTGTTTCTCTCTCTTCCTCCCTCGCTCCCTCCTTCCCACTACCACTATATATATATTTGCCTTGCTTTGAACAAATATTTCTTTATTATTAAACATCTACTTTAGACTAAGAAGTAGGCTAGGTATAAAAAAAATATAATGAAGAATGAAGATCTTTGTCGTTTAAGAAAACAAGGTCCTTCTATAGAGTTTTATATCTGACCTTTGACTATAAGACCAACTTTCCTAGCTTGTAATCATGTTTCTCATTCGTAACTGAAAGAAGAAAAAATTGTGTGTCAAGTTCCTTATCATAAAGACAACAAAAATTCATCTGCACAGGTTATACTCCATGCCTTTACACAACTCACAACTGATTTTATGAGTTTTGATTCATAAGGCCAGTTTGTGTTTGCATTCCTCTGCTTTCTTAGGCATAATAAAAATGCTAGGAATAGAGTTCAGGTGCCTTAGAGACGCCCTCGCTTCTCTAGCTCACCGACAAGCACGGCCACATCATTGACAAATATTCAGACACCGGGTGGCCTTTTGCACAATGAATTGGAAAAAATCAAATGTACTTTACACTTGACCCTGCCCTTAGAATGACCTGGGGGAATTCATTCCATACTAAGCATCTACTGCTCCACGATTCCCAGGTTCTAACTCAGTGAGTCTGGGATAGGGCCTGAGGTTAATCATATCTGACAGTCCACGGTGCTAATACTACCAGCCCTAGGAGTGAAGAAGCAGGAGAGTCCGGAGTTCCAGATCATTCTGAGCTACATAGCTGGGTTGAGGCTATCCGGAGTTACATGAGAACCTATTTCAAAAGGAAAGAAAGGAAGAAAAGAAAAGAAGGAAGGAAGAGAGGGAAGGATGAAAGGAGAGAGGAAGGAAGAGCAAAGAAGCAAGAAAAGCTTACTACATCTACTATCCCTTTCTCAAATATTTTTCTATGAATAAAGAAACCATTGAAGATGTATTTTTTCCTTAGAACAGTCTTAACATGGGCCCAAAAGTCAGGAGGGTCTTCCATGTTACCTGGAGCTTGTACCTTCTTTCCAACTAGGCTGGGAAGGATTGAGGGTAACTCTGATGACACTTGTTTTTCTAAGCAAAGGAGCAAATCACAAACAGGTCTCACATTGTTAAATACTGACTTGAATGGTGTCCTGTTCCCACTATTACTAAAATTTTAAGACGTCTCATCTTTAACCTCCTCCATTGTGCCTCTGGCTGACATCATATTTGTTTGAATTTGGGATTTACCACGATCGGGATTTTAAAAAGAAAGAAAAGAAAGCAGGCTCTTAAAAGCCAGGCTGTGGACAGGCCAGCTGTGTGGGCGAAGTGTGGTAGATGTGTGCATACCTGTAAAGAGCGCAGTGTGGGAGGGAGCACCAAGGGCTCTGCTGCCACTAAACTTACTGAGCAAACAAACTCTTAATACTGAATGGTCCCAGGAGCAGGTGCGAGCACAGGTGGGCTGTGGCACAAGGAAAGTAGAAAAAGAAGTTCCAGTATATTTATATCTCCAAGATAACTCTTTAATTTCCAGCCCAGTGTGGTGATAGCAAAACCTTGGTTCCAGTATTTCTGGGTGTTAAAATATTCTCCATTTGGACACTCAATTCTGGGAATTCTTCGCTTTTGAATATCATGCTATCCTTATCTATTCAGCAGATTTAACCTTTGGATTCTGGGCCAGTGGCCTGAGAAACGTTTCGTCTCAGCCCAAGCCCTTGACTATGTGTTAGTGGTTGTCTGACAGTTGGGCTTTCGGGAACTGGCAAGTCCCTGACCAGACTGAAAAGGGCAACAATTTTGATGTCAGAGCTTCAACATGTAGGCAGGGTTTCCAGCTTGCATCTCGCAGTTCTCCCAATGCGAGAGAGGGGCAGATCACTTTCCATTGTCATCTTTGACCTTCCAAAGAACCCTGGCTTTTGTGGGACGTCAACCGAGACCTCAGAGACAACAGAGTGAACCCAGAAGGCGATTCCTTCTTCCAGAACCGAGCTAACCTAGATAAAGTGTGTCGCAGCCTCCCACCGGCTGTCTTCAGCCCATTGAATCCAGCGGGATATCGTCCACACTGCGGCTCACAGGTAGTGACCCTGAAAGGAATAATGAAGGGAAAAAGATGATGCTAACCCCAGATGAAGCATCAAGCTGCCTGAGGAATCCTGATGGTCTATAGGTTGATGATGAAGCTGAGTCTGCCTTCCTGTGACTACGTATCACCACAGAGCTTAATTGTCAGCTGGATAGAGAGACGGTTATGAGGTTGGTTAAGTTCAATTCTGGATGTGTCTGTGCGAACATTTCCAGAGAAGGCTGGCCTGTGTGTCAGTGAGCTGCCTTGAATGTGGGTGGCACCACTGTGATAGGCTGGAGGCTGGGACAGAGTAAATATTAAAGGGCAATTCTTACATGCACAAACCTTCTTAAGTGAGAACAGTTTCGTTGCTGCTGTTGCCTGCTGACAGCAAATACAAGGTTCATTAAAAGAAAATAGAAGGTTTTCTCGTGTATTTTCATATAACACACTCACTTGGGTTAGGCTCTCTCAACTTCCTCATGTCCCTGCCTCCACTGTCTTGTCAATTTCCAGCTTTGGGGTGTGGCCTCAGACCGACAGCTCTCCGGGCTTCCAGGATTTTTGCTTTGGTTTGAGCTGAGCTTGCATCTTTGCTCCTCTTGCTTGGGTTTCCAGCTTCTTGAAATGAGTGAGTACTTAATTCCCCTGGCTCTTCAGCCTGTCGACATGGGCTATAAGAATACTCAGCTCTGATCATATAAGTCAGTCTAATAATTTCTCTCACACTCATGAAATCCTCTCTCTCTCTCTCTCTCTCTCTCTCTCTCTCTCTCTCTCTCTCTGTCCCTCTCTCTCTCATGCATACATACACACTCCTACAGTCACACACACACAGCAATTGCCATGTGATTTCACTGAAGTACAGGTCTGCCTTCCCAGTCAGGATATGAAACGACAGCAGCAAATATTTCTGATGCGTTTCATTCCTCTTCTCACATCACTGCTGTACCTGGCTCTGTGACTCCATTCACTCCCGTTCACTATCGAATGAAAGCTATGGGGTGGAGTGAGACTAGAACTCACTGAAGAGTGGCAGAGATGGTCTAGAAGACGGCAGAGCCGAAAACTCAGGCTTGGGTAAAGAGTGTAGGAGAAAGATCGACAACCCAGCTCCGGGTAGACTATAGTAAAGGGGTGTGAGAGACTGGAGACCCCTCCACAGCACACAGAGTGCAGAGAGAGTCAGAGAGCTAACGCAGAGTCACAGAAAGTCAGTCAGGTCCCTAGAGCACTTCCAAAGGGGTAGTCAGCCAATGGGCCCAAATCAGCCAGTCACTTCTTCACTAAATTGCTTTCCATCTGGTTATTTTATTTTCACTACAGAAAAATAGCAAGTATAACAGGCATGCACCACCACCATCCCTGGCTTAGAACAAAAACAAAGACCAAAGACACCCATAAACAATAACTTTTTAAATGTGGTTATCTCCATCCAGTATAAACAGTAAGTGTGATGTTTAAGAGTCACATAAATAACAACCTCACTCCAACGTCCTGACTCTTAAATGGGTGGCAGGATCCTGGACACTTATTAAATCATTAAAGTTCAGTTAAGAGGCTAGGTTAGTTCAGCGGTTGGAATGTTTGCCGCTCCCACAGAGGACCTGAGTTTGGTCAACATCCACAGGCTCCTAACTGTGTTTGCAGCTCCAGGGGGTCTGACTCCCTCTCCTAACTTCTGAGGGAATCCTCACACACATGTGTGCGCGTGCTCAGAGAAGCTGGGCAGCCTTCAGGAATTGCATGTGGTCATCTCTGTGGGTGTGCGGGGATGGTGTCAGAGAGAAATGCGGTGGGAAAAATAGACGCAGGGCCAATTACAAATCGCCAAATGGTATGTAAGAAATGAGGATTTCGGTGCAGTCAGTGGAAAATTGTGAACAGTTTTTAAACAAGGAAGTGATGTTTTAAACAATAGAGATTATGAAACAGCATGAGAGGGGGGAGCATCATAAAAAGAAACTGGAAGACAGTCGGCTCATCAGCAAGCTGTGTAAGGGCCCGACAGGCAAGGTAGCTCCGAGAGCTGTACACGTAATCTCAGCACGGGGAGGCCAAGGAAAGATTGTGAGATGGGGCCAGCCTAAGCTACACAGGTAGACCCTTTCTCTAAAAATGAAGAGAAGAAAGGGAGTGGGAGAGAGACAGAGACAGACAGTGACAGAGAGCAAGAGAGAGCGAGAGAGACAGAGACAGAGAAGTGGAGGTCTCGTTGTATAACATGGTGGTGAAAATGATTGGAGGACTCAGAGGTAATTTTGCAGGAAGTAACTGCACTGTAGAGGAAGAAAATGACGGCCTGCTTCTTTTTCTTCCAGCGTGATCAAAGCTAAGGTATTGAGTTAGAGAAGTGCAGGGGATAAGAGGAGACTGGGGTATAGGCAAGAAGTCTGGGGTAAAATAAAGGCCCCTGATGTTTCCAGTAAGTGGGGAGAACTCAAGAGCAGACAGAAAAGGAGAAACCCCTTTAAGAAGGTGGTCGATGCAGGGATGGGGGAAGTCAGGAAACACAGGCTGGACGGTCACAGGAGAATCCCTAAGACTGTGGAACCAATGGCTTATGGAGTGACATGGTGGCTTCTTCCTCTTCCTCTTTCCTCCTCCTCCTCCTCCTCCTCCTCTACTTCCTTCTCCCCCCTTCTCCTCTCCCCTTTCTCCTCTTCCTCTTCAGAATTCACGTGGTAGAACAGAGCCTAAGGGTGGCAAAGGCAGTCAAGACGGAACTGGAACGAGCTGGTTCCCAAAGGAAGGCGAAGGATGGACACAGAGCTGAGTGATCAAGGAAGGGTACAACTCTCAAAAAAACAAAACAAAACAAAAACTAAGAAAAGAAAAAAATACTAAAATATACAAAAGTGAATCCAATTGGGACTCTTAAGAAACCTGCTAGAGTTTCTTCCTCAAATTAGCCATTGTTTTGTTGTTTTGTTTGTGTGTGTGTTTGTTGGTTTAATTCTTTCATCTCACATTCAACCTTGGAAAAAGAGTTTCATTTTTAGGAGGTATATGGCTCCTCGGGAGTCCTCGTGCTGTGCTCGCGAGTAAGACAGGGAGCCTTTTCTGAGATAGAATGAAAGCTGTTGTGACTATGTAGACACAGCTGGGTGTGTTCCAGAGTACTGGATCAGGCACTCAATCCAGAGGATCGCATGTTCCAACTAAACTAGGCTACTTAGTAGACATGGTAAAAGCACTGTTTCTAGGTGTTCATCAGAGTAGATGATTTCCACAGTCATGGGGAGGGAACTTAGGAAACTCATCCTCAGAGACTCTGAAAAACCAAGCTAACCGTATGGGTCACCTTGCTTGCCTGTCACTTCTAAAACAAGATGTTTGAATGTTCTTCGTGGTCCAGAGCTTTTCTGGATCTCCTAAGTGGAAACGATGGCGCCTCCTGGCTTTTCCCTGCCCACATCTCCACTGAATTTACCTGTAAACCTTGCTCTGCCTGCATCCTGGATCTGTTTCCTCCCATCCCTCCCTGACACAAAAGCAATTTGGGAAAGAGAGGCTGTGCCCCCCCCCCCCCTCACAGTTTGAAAATAAAGCCTATCACAGTGGCAGGAGGCATGGCAGCAGGCCTGTGAGGTAGCTGTTCGCATTGTATCCACATTCTGGAAGCAGAGAAAGATGAATGCTGAACTCTCTGCTCAATTTCTTTTAGTGTCAGGTAGGGCGTCAGCCTCTGGGACAGTGCTCCACAAGTTCAGGCTGGGGCTTCTCTTGTCAGTTACATCTCTCTGGCAACGTTCTCAGAGACAGGCCTGAGTAATCCAAACCCAGCCAAACTGACAATAAGGATGCTCCTTCACTAAGTCATCCAGGGTAGAGTTGATGTCTTTTTAATCTGTACATTTCAAGATTTAGCACCATAGGAGCATCAGTAAACTCCTAATAAGAAACATCAAAAGATGAAGGAACCAGATTGTCTTCTGAGAGCGTGAGGGAGAAGAAGTTTTGAAATGGGGAAGGGAACAGCCAGCTGCCTCAGAACTGTAAACACACTCTTGGAGAGAAAGCTACTGTGCAGGAGATGGGTGTTTTATCATGTTGGTTGATGAGCACTGGCTGCAGCCTGGTAGCTGATAGAGACCTGGCCCTATATAAAAGAAAGGAGCAAAATGAAGGTTTTCAGAGATCTTAGATAGACACCAAACAAGTCTCCCAAGACCTCCTTCTGTCCCAGAAGCTAGTGACAGAAGAGTCTGGAAGTCAGGGTACCTTCGGCCCCACCTCAGCCTAAGAGCCATTTTTTTCAGTGTCAAAGAATGTGACACATGTGTTGTGTCTGCTTCCCAGCCTCCTGGCATGGGAACAATCAAAAAAAAAAAAAAATCCCCTCTGCTGAGCAAAGGCCACGGTCCAAGATTTCAGGTAAGGAAGAGGTCAGAGGCACTATTCTGAGGATGCCAGTTGGCTCTGGGGTCTCAAGCAATGTCTCGTTCCCTGGGCCAAGTCTCCTGTTTTGTAACAGTTTAGTCGAGGCTTTTACTGGAGGAGACAGGCATGAAATGAATTTTCCAGAGAAGTTTCCGAATTGGGGGAAAGTTCACAGCTCTGAGGCCTCCATGGATAATGAGACCGGACGGCAAGCTTCTGGGTTTGTTTGTTTGTTTGTTCGTTTTTAGAAACAGTTTGCCAGTCTCTAAACCCCAAATCTAACACCCGAGCCTGACTTTCCAGTCCCGGTGCATCTTTGCTCTCTAACCCCAGTGTGACAAGTGCTTCCAAACGGCCCAGGTAGATTCTTCTAGCCCCCCTCTGTACCAGGATGTCCTTCAAGGCCCTCGGCTGGCTGCCTCTGCTCCTACGCTTGGTCCTGTGGCCTCTCAGTGAACTCGGCTTGCTCTTACAATGTTCTAATGCCGTTTGTGGCTGAACATGTCCAAGGAACGAAAATTCAGAATACATGGTTTATCAGAACCACTGTTTTCTCAATTATGCTACTCAAGACAATGATGCACTAGACACGGGCAAGGTACTTAAGCAAATTGCTTTCTCTCATCCTTTTCTCCTGTGCTTCTTGTTCTCCAATCAAACAATATTTGCACTGTATTATTAATTTTGATCAGCAATGCTTACATGTAGCTCTGTGTGTGTGTGTGCATGTATGTTTGTGAGGGAGTGGTCTTATGTATATATAGCCCATGCTAGTCTGGAACTCACTATGTAAACAAGATTGTTTTGACTTTATGGAAATTCTCCTGCCTCAGCCTCTTCAGTGCTGGGATTATGCACGTGAGCCACCACACCTGGCGTTCACTGATCTTTTTCTAAGATATTTTAGGAGTATTTCTTTACCTTCTTAGAGGCTGTAACTGAGCTGTCTTCACCTGACAGCCTTTGCAGACATGATCTCAAGTTAGAATTTACGACTACTGAGCTACCGCTTGAAGCCCCACACCTGCTAGTTGAGACTTTTGTTTTATATTTTCCTCTGAATGATACCAAAGCTATTTTAATCACATACTGTGCCACAGAATGACTTAGCGTCCATTTGAGATTGTGAGCTCAGAGCATTGCCTCACTGTTTTATAGATACAATTTCATACCCCAGGGCTTTGTAGCAATGAATTTTATATCAACATCTTTACTTTGTAATTCTTGAGAATAAGGTTAGCATGACATAGTCTTGGAATTGATGTGTTTGAAATGAAATGCTAATTTTGTAGCATTTCTAGAATTTCAACAATTGAAAATTACATCTAAATGGTAACACCCATGGTTATGACTAAATTCTAAGTTTAGATAAGGTAAAACTCAAAGCCAGGAAAACAGAAAAAGCTTAAGGATGTGTGCTTAGGGAAAGACTGAATGCTTATGTCTGCGCCATATCTTTCATGTTTGCCACCAGTAAGGAACAGCATGCTTTTGGAGGGGGAGGGGAGCAAGTTGGATTTTGTTGTTGTTTGTTTGTTTGTTTGTTTGTTTTGAGACAGGGTCTCTTTGTGTACCTTTGACTATCCTGGAACTCACTCGGTAGACAAGGCTAGCCTCCAACTCAAAGAGATCCACCTGCCTCTGCCTCCCAAGTGCTAGGATTAAAGGAGTGCCCCACCACCATCACCCTGAGGGACAGCATTCTTAAATGCTAAAGATTAAAAGTAAACATCTCTGGCCAATATCTCAGACTCTCCCTTCTTTGAATTGTTGAGTTAAAACGGAAACCTGCTCCTCCCTGTAATAGACACTTCCCCCAGAAATAGAATGTCTAGAAATGAAGGGATACAAGTGGCTTTATGATCCCTGGAAGTGACTGATTCCTTCAAGTGTTTGTTGACTATCCACAGGGGCAGGATCTATTTGGGGGTAGGTGAGAGCCATGGGGGTGTTAGCACAGCCTCAAGCCTCTGCTCTCTTGGAACTCATGCATGTTGCAGGCAATGAATCTCCAGGCAGAAGAAAGCAAACTCTGCCTGCAGCTGTAACCTAAGTCAAGTGGGAGCAGGAGGCAAGAGCAGGGGCTTCTCCGAAGCAAATGTTATCTGGAAAGCCTGTTCTAAGAGACAGGCACTAACTCAGAATTAAAACCAGAATTAGGAAGGGAATCTATGAGGCAAAGTAACAAAGGGAATATATGTAAGGTCCCCTAGGTGTGACTTGCATGGCACATCAGAGGAGCAGAAAGACTGGAATATAAGACTGGATGGGAAAAGAGACGAGGAGAGATAGCATTGGGACCAACTCAATGAGTGGCTGGCAAATGGCTGGAAAGTTGATCCAAAGTGCCTTTGGGAAGGAAGCACCTGGGTGGTCCTAAGCGTGAGCATGCCACGGTGGGATCTGTACCCCTCACACATCTCTACGGCTGCTGTGTGGAAATGATCTGAGGGGCAGGCAGAAGCAGGGAGACATGTGGAGGCCACTGCTGTCATTCAAGGAGGGGGCGCTGGTGGTTCCAGAGAGTGAGCACAGAGGTACAGAGATGATGCAAGTCGGATGGATTCGAACCACATTTTGAAGCAGGGGCCACTAGACTCACTGTAGATTAGAAAGGATCAGAGTGTGAGAACCATGTTGTTACTTCAGTTGGGGACAGTTAGGGGAGAAATGTGCCAGCACAAAGGAGAAAATCAATTTGTATCTAAGGTATTGTTTAGACATCCAACTTGAGATGTTGAAGGAAAATACCTTTGTCAACTCCAGACAGACATTTAGGAAAGTGGTCAGAGCTGAAAAGGAGTCACTTGTATACTAATGACCTCTCTCACTGACGACCTGATTCCTTTCCCCATGGACATTGTAGGTAGAGAGAACCTGGCTCTTGGAAACTCCAACAAACTAAAAGTTAAGCTGAAAAGGAGGCTCCAGCGAAAAGGACATTAAAAAAAAAAAAAAAAGAAAAGAAAACAGACAAAGGATAAATAAAGACCACAGAAGTACTGTTCCAGTGAAGGAAGCGATCGGCTGGGTGAAAGGGACTCAGTCAGGGCTGAGAGGAGGACTTGAGAGAGCACAGTTACATCTGCAGTATGTGCCGCACAGTGTGGTCAACGAGAGAGTACACAGATGATGGGGACTCTCTGGATTATAATGGGGCCAAGAGATGCCAGTCATCTCGTGGTGCCACAGCTGTGATGGTGCCATGCACAGTGACACTAATGTAAACAAATCCGCCGAGCTTCAAATTGTATCAAAGCATAGTTCATATTCTCGCACATTGCTTAGCACTTGATACTGGTAATAAAAGACTAGGTTGGTGTTTTATAAATTTTACTATGTACTGTTTTATGTATATCTGGTATATGTATGTGTTCATGTGGGTGTGTACATGTGTTTGTGTGAGCGTGTACATGCAACTTCAGGTGTGTTCCTGGATTGTCCTCTACCTTATTTCACTGAATCTGCAACTCACAGACTTGGCTAGCTCTGGGCAACTCCTGGAGTCCACCTGTCCCTGCTTATAAAATCTGTTTGCAATGTAACACTTATCGTCACTCTTGACTGCACCTTTAGGTCATGCCATGCAATTCACCCCAACCAGCTAAGAATATATGAGATAGCTCAGCAACAACATTTTCCACGAAACAAAAGTCTCTCATGACACATTTCCCAGATAGTATGGCCAATGTTTTGACATGTGGCTCTAACTCAGCAGTTCGCAACCCCTTCCACAGGGGTTGCCTAAGACCATTGGAAAAACACAGATATTTACATTACAATTCAATTTTGGTTGTGAGCCTAGCCATTAATAGCCTAGCCATTTCTCCGGCCCTACATTATGATTCATAGCAGTAGCAAAATTGCAGTTATGAAGGAGCAACAAAATTATTTATTATAATTATAAGGGATTGTCTTAAAGGGTCACAGCATTAAGAAGGCGGAGAACCAGTGCATTTAACTGGGTGTGACAACACAGAAGTTCTCAGGTCTAGATAGGAATATGTTAGAAAAATTGCTGGGAAGGGACACTCTATCATTGCAAGTGAGAAACCGAACACAGACCACAAACAATTCTAATTAACAGTGTGCTAGAAAGGAGAATGGAGACCTGCGGCAGTGGCTAGAACAGACTGTGGGGGCCCAGGAGGGGTTTGGATTGTTTGCATGTTTTGTTCTTTCTGAAGATGAGAGCCATCAGGAGGCCTGCCAGTTATGGAAGTGGGGCCAGGCCTCAGTCACAGAGTATGTATACTTCCCTAAGTAAAAACAGGGACGCAGAGCATAGCTAACATTCAAGCTTGACACATTGAAATCGATCATTTGGATTCTGTAATATTAAAAAAAAGTGTGAGTCTGCATAAAAATAGTATAATTTGTTTTCTATAATTTCTGAATTTGTCACGACACGAGAGCCTTTATCTCTCCTCTTTCTGCTTCTCCCGCTAATTTTCTGTATCTGCTCTTAAATCGACCAGAATCAACATTGGTAAAGCTTTGCAAAGCTGAATCGAGCTCAAAGGAAGAATTGCATTTCCTTTGTCCCAGAATTCCACCTGCCTTGGGAAATGCTTGGATGTAATTGATCTCAAACCAAATGACTCTAAGGTTAGAGGATGGTTAACTAAAATCTAATTTATATGAGTGTTAAACGCACACTGTGTCAGAAATAGACCTGAACAGGTCTGCATGTGCGTTTTTCTATGTCAGGACTCTGTGAATGACAATAAATTCACAAGTTGCAAAGGGGTTTGGTTCCAGCAGCAGCGATTTGCCAGACACTGTCCCTTTCCTAGACCACCCTGGCCCAGGCAAACACAGCTTCTTTGATTTCAAACTAATATTAACTCTCAGCTCCCACATCACACAGAAAAACCTTCTATCTTTATCTGTGCATATATGTAGGTTACAGAATGTCTGGGAAGGCTTAAAGAGGCGAGGAGTTTCAAAACGACTTGAGAGGTCAACCCGATGAAAAAGTGCAAATAGAGTTTCTGTTTGATGTAAGAGAAGCCACTTACTCCGGAGAAGTTGGTGGGGATTCAGGCTCCTCCTGCGTTACAGGTGCAAGCAGAGCTGCAGAGCTGAGTCCAGCAGCAGAGGTAAAAGAGCAAAACTTGACCTGGACAAAGGAATAATATGTTAGTAGCAGGGACAAGGCACAGCTGAAGCCACTGTGCTGGGCAAGTGTTCTACCTGCTGGTCCCTTAAGGCATACACTGGGCAGTAAGAGCCATTGTCTGGGTGCCCACCTTTTTTGGAGACCCCACATGAGTGAGTTATATCTTTGTCTCAGCCTGGTGTGACCAATAATCTCAGGTACAGTTTTCCTGATATGATTTTCATATGTCCATGTGGCCCTACATGTAGTACCAACTGACCCTGATAAGTTTGTATATTGGCACCCTTTCTACTCCCAGGAATAAGTCATCCCATGGTCAGTATTGGGCAGATGCTGCCACTCGTGTGTGCAGAGTTATCTATACTTGAAACAGTCAAAATCTGCCAGTAAGTGGAATCTCTTGGGGAAGGTATGGTCTGAAAAACCACTGTGTGTCACAATATGGCAACTAGGACTGGTCTCGGCCTGACTTCAACACTGAGGAAACAACATACACACAGAAAAATGAAATGCAAGATTGGTAGAATAACTACAGATTCTTTGTCAAATTAATATGCCTTTTAAATCACGACTCCACTACACACAAATATGAACAATGTTGAACCTGGGAAGACCTAAGGACCGTGAGTATAGTATGTAAAAGGCAATGTATTAGGACTCACACAAAGGTGGTAGGAGAGATCTGTCTCTGCAAAATGCCTGTTAACCTTCATATCATCACCATGGCATGTGCACCCACACATACACATGCATACACGCAATCATAAATTGTTGTATTTTTAATAAAAATAAGAAAGAAAAATCAGCCAGGGTCATGGGGCCCTGACCTGAGAGACACATTTCTATTAAATGCTTTAACGTTGACATCCTGAAGCTTCTTAGGTTTTAAGAGCATATACGTATTTTTGGCTTCTAAAAGTTTGTATTTTTTTTCCAGAGGCCAGGAAAGTTCTAGCAACATTCACAAACAGTACACCTCTGAGAGCAGCTTCCCATCCTATTATTCCTTGGGATATTTGGTGCTCTACTTACAATGGTTATATGCTGAGAGATTCCAAAGCATACAATAGCCATGGAGTAAGCCTACAGGTTGGACAGCAGTGGACAGCAGGGGCAGGATGTCTCTGCGCTATAATATCTGAGGTGTTGGGTTGTCTCCAGGTTGGTGCTTGTTATTGGTGAGAATCTAGCTGGCTTATTGGCTCGAATGGCCACAAATGAGCTGAGCTTGTAGCCTGAGTTCCCCAGGTGATGATACTGGGAAAGAGATGGGAAAAGGAGAGGAGGGGAAAGAATGAATCGGGCTCTGCATCCTTCTGTATGATTGTCCCAGAAATCACTCAGCTATACTTCTGGGGAATTCTGTTCAGCAGCAGCGAGTCACTAATCACTGCCTAGGTTGGGGGGGGGGGCGCCTCCACCTCTCTGTAGTATACCATCAACATGACATTGTAAGGAAACCAAGTGAGTGGAAAGAATTGTCTCTTGCCTATTTGCCAAGTATGACTTGCCAAACAGCCATGTTCAGTGTTACCTAGAGTATTTCCATATGAGGAAGTTTCCACACGTCTGCTATTATAGAAGATTTGAACAGACATTTCCAACTTGAGGTTACATTGCTTCAGGAATACCTAGAAGCAGATAAAAAGGGGTCTGGTTTTGCAATTGTAAAAAGTGTGTGTTTGTGTGTGTGTGTGTGTGTGTGTGTGTACGTGTACATACATATGTAACATGTATATGCATCTCAGTGTGTTTATTTTCTTATTCTAAGTCTTTGCTATGTTTTGTATGTGTGTCTCCCAAGAACACAGCTTTTAAAAGCTTGGTTCCAAGCCTGTGGTGCCAATGGGTGATGGTAGGACCTGAAAGAGGCAGGGCCTAATGGGAAGAAGCAAGACCACTAAGGTTGTGATCTTTTTTTTGTTTGTTTGTTTCTTTTCTTTTTTTTCCATTTTTATTAGGTATTTAGCTCATTTACATTTCCAATGCTATACCAAAAGTCCCCCATACCCACCCACCCCCACTCCCCTACCCACCCACTCCCCCTTTTTGGCCCTGGCGTTCCCCTGTACTGGGGCATATAAAGTTTGCGTGTCCAATGGGCCTCTCTTTCCAGTGATGGCCGACTAGGCCATCTTTTGATACATATGCAGCTAGAGTCAAGAGCTCCGGGGTACTGGTTAGTTCATAATGTTGTTCCACCTATAGGGTTGCAGATCCCTTTAGCTCCTTGGGTACTTTCTCTAGCTCCTCCATTGGGAGCCCTGTGATCCATCCATTAGCTGACTGTGAGCATCCACTTCTGTGTTTGCTAGGCCCTGGCATAGTCTCACAAGAGACAGCTACATCTGGGTCCTTTCGAGGTTGTGATCTTGATGAGATTGCTGGGATACATGTCCCTTCTTCTTCCCTTTTTATTTCGTGGTACCATGTGATACACAGTTTCCTTGTCACATATTTACTCCATGATGTTGTGTCTACTGTAGTCCCAGAGACAATGGCACCAAGGAGACCGAAATCTTGAGTCAAATATATCTTTTCCTTATTAAAATAATTGTGATGAGTCTTTTGTTATAGTACCAGAAAAACCAATAAACGTGATTCAAAAGTCTCAAAATTACATTTTAATGTAGAGCTGCTTACTTAATATAAATATGCAACATTTTAAGCTTATTTTCCTTGGATAGGTCTTAGTATCTAGGAAATCTAAGCAACAAATAGTGGTTCCTGAAGAATTAAAAAGTCACTGGGAAATCGAGAAATAATAAAGAGTCTAAGCTTACTGGAAAATGCTATAAGCTAAATTTGCAACTTCCAAGAGGTTCAAGTCCTAATTTTCAGTTCCACAATGAGGCATCAGTCTCTGAAATGTGGGCATTGCAGTTGCGATTAGCTAGGCTAAGATAACATTGGACCACTGTGCTGGTCGTCAGGAATATGTTAGTGCTAGACTGAAACAGACACCTGGTCAGTGCAGGTTGAGTGTTAAGTTCCTGTTAGAAATAAGTATCTAGTATGATACTCAATGAATAGTATTTCTGGCAATCATGTGAATAGCATTGATTGTCACTCTTAATGATTCACACTGCTAAGTAGCCTAGACTATACCAGGACAAGTGCTAAGAGTCCCTTAGCATTGTGTTTTGTTTTGTTTGTTTGTTTGTTTGTTTGTTTGTTTGGAGGTGGTAGGAATTAAACCCAGAGCCTCATACACGCTAAGCAGGTTCTCTACCACTAGATTAAATCCCCAGTTATTTATTATTTTTTAAATACTTTTTATTCTTGAGAATTTCATGTATGTACACAATGAAATGTGATTATAATCCACCCTGATTAACCCTCCCATTTTCCCAGATTCCCCTCAACATGCCCCCTCCCAACTTCATGTCTTTCTTTCTTCCTTTTTTTTTGATAACCCATTAATCCAGTTATTAGTGTTCATAGGTACATGAATGCAGAGCCATCCACTGGATGATTGGAACCCTACCAGTGGCCAGCATCCTCCAAAAAGAAGGATTCTCTTCCCAGCAGCCATCAGTTGCCAGTAGCTCCCCAGTGGCAGATGGGACCTGGAAATCACCTCCCCTGTCTATACAGATGGCTCGATCTTGTTCTGAGAGTTTATGGGTGAACAACAACAGCCATGTCACATCCAGAAGGCACCATTCACAACCCTCCTCCCATCCTCCAGCCCTTACATCCATTGCCCCTCTTCTTCTGCAACATTTCCTGAGCCTTGGCACTGGGTGGGAGGTTGCTAAAGATGTCTCATTTAGACCTCAGCACACAGACTCTCCATAGAAGGTTGCCAGTCTTGCCTCTCTGCACTGACTGCTGTCCACTGGGAAAAGAAGCTCCTCTGACAAAGGCTGAGGTCTTGGGTCTGATCTGATCCCCACCCTGGGTCTGCAGCATCTTTCGTCGGCCACTGTGAAGAAGAGGAGGCGGAGGAGGCAGGAGAGGAGGAGGAGGCAGGAGAGAAGGAGGAAGAAGAGGAGGAGGAGGGTGTTGAGGAAGATGAGGAGGACGTAGAGGAGAAGAAGAAATTCAATATATTGAAGTTGAACCTCTCCATTCTGCTGCTGTTCCTTTTTTCTGGCTTCCTTGCCCTGTGGGTGGGGGAGGGGGAGGGAGGGAGGGAGAGAGAGAGAGAGAGAGAGAGAGAGAGAGAGAGAGAGAGAGAGAGAGAATTGTTCTTGTTCTGTTTATGACAGTTAGGAAAGTATGTCTCTACTCATTCTCCCTTTCTCTAGACTAAACATTTCCATTTCCCCTGATGCTTTCATTTTGATCCTCATTTCCAAATTATTTATCATCTCTCTGCTCTTTCCCCAAATGCTCTCCAGAATTCCAAAAGTCGAGCCACACATTAAAGAAAATTCTCCTGAAGAGGGCTAGATGATAGAAGATAGAAGCAACAGGAACTTGTCCTTTCTTTAAAGGCCTGTGAGTCATAAAATCTGAGGAAGTATCTTACTTTAATTGATACTGCTTAGGAGCCAGGTAAGATGTTGCTTTTATGTCTCGGTGACCCAGTATAGAAGAAAATCAGTGCAAAGAGTCTCTGCTCCTAGTTTTAAAAAGAAGTATTTGTTTAAGGACTAATTACTTCACTAACTAATTTACAAAGATAACTACTATATAACTTGTGTATCATTTCTTGGTTACTGCATAACTGAGATTGTTTTCGTAGGGAATAAAATGTAAATTAAAACATGCCTTAGGAGTTTATTTAAGGCGCTGGGGAAATGTTTCTTGTTTTTACACCAAGTATTAAGAGCCCTGGTAAAGCTCAGAGGCTTGGCCACTACAGTTCTAGTTTGTGATGCTCACAAGCAGGACAATCATGGGCAAGAGATGTAGACAGGGATCCGTGGTCCCCATGACACATGTTGGTTAGTACTTCTGACACTAAAACCGAAATCACAGCTGCAAGGTTCACAGTACACAATGTGTGAATTACAGGATCTGCAGAGGCCAGTTAAAGAAACTTAAATGTCGCCTATTAAATTAGAAAATGTCATACTTTCCAAAAGGGCTGACACGGTGTTAAGGGAGTTTCACCTACTTCTAGGACACCAGGGACACCAGGTGTCCTAGGGACCAGGTGACCAGGACACCAGAGATACCCAAGATGCCTCTCTACAAGCGTAGCTCAGTTAACCATGCTCCTCCCAGAGGCAACAAGCTTGGCCTTATCTCCAAATAAAACAAACGGAAGACAACCACTCAAAGACAAAACTGAAGATTGAGGGCACCCTGGGATGTGATCACAGCAACGGTATACCAAGGGACAGGAAGGCAGCAAGAATGAATCCCGAGGCTCCCTAAAACTAACAGAGCTATGCTTTTAAAAGCCTGTCATCTGAAACTAACAGGGGATTGAGAGAGAAAATGAGCCTGGCATCCTGAGGGCCTAGTGCCAACAAAAGCTAAAGGCTACACGTGCTCTGAAACAATAACAGAGCGTAAATCTAAAGCAAAATTAAGTTGGGAATACTTAAAGACACCCCATTCTTCTCACTAATTCCGCAGCTGTCCCATGGATATCGAACCTCCCAGAAGGCTTTGGAAGGGAATCAGCAGGTCAGCGATGTAAACACTAAGGGAAAGAGACGATCTTCTGGTGAGATCTGGGCCCATTAGTCTGAGTT
The DNA here is from genome assembly GCF_000001635.26 of Mus musculus. Taxonomy (NCBI): domain Eukaryota; kingdom Metazoa; phylum Chordata; class Mammalia; order Rodentia; family Muridae; genus Mus; species Mus musculus. The sequence continues at coordinate 41,565,345 of NC_000079.6, forward strand.
GGTTTAGCATATTTAAATATCATGCTGAAATCACTCTGGAATGTCTGCACACCGTCATTTTCTCCAGTTAGGAACAAAGTGGGAATAAGAACCTACCCCAGCCTAAAAGCCAGGATGAATAAGGTAGACCAAGAGTCGGAGGGTTCTACAAGAGCCAGTTGAGTCACAGAATAGCTAAACTCACCATTCCTTCCACATGATGAGTTAGATCTCAGGGCTGTGTCTTTCCAGGCCCTCTGGCATCCCACTTAAGAACTGCAGCAGATCGTAAAGCCCTTGAGCTGAGAACAAGGACCCCTGAACCTTAGGACTTAGCACCGACATAAGCCATTAGACTTGACTCTTGTCTCAAATTCTTCAGGAGTGAAACTAGAAGTAGTCTGTACCCATGCCCTTCACTCTCATTGTTGTTAACCCTTCAACTCCCTAAAATCCAGGAGCGTGACCTCCCAGCCTACCTTTCTTTCCTTGATCCCTGCTGAAATTAAGTCCTAACTGGAATGCTCCTTGTTTTTTGTTCTTCAGACTTTTCATTGTGTGTACAAGTATTGGCTGAGGCATGCAAGCCAGCTTAGGTGGTAAGAATACTTGCCACCAAGACTGAAGAGTTGAGCTTGGTCCTCAGAACCCACATGGTGGAAGGAGAGAACCAACTCCCTCAAATTGTCCTCTGACATACACATGCCATGACACGTGCAGGACCCACCCCCCAATAAACTAGTACAAAGAAGAAAATCCCCAAATCACTGGATGCCCTGGCTTTATTAGTTTCCTGACCTCAGCCTCTGTGGAATCATTACCAAAGACAGGGAAAATGGGAGGCTAACTGGATGATCTGGGCAGACCTGGGCATGAATCCTGGCTTGCCAATACTCTATGGAACACTGTGCCTGCAGTGTGCCTTAGTTCCAAGCACCCATTACTATTGGGATAACTGTACAACAGGGAACAACCACAGGTACTACCAGAATTTGAGATGTGTGTATGCTTTGCTGAACAAAGTGAATAATCCAATATAAACCTGACAGGTAGTTAGAGGCAAATATCTCTTGATCTCACAGTTTTGCCCTCCCTGATGTTTTTTCTTTCTCCATCCCTTGGCCATGGCTGCACTGTTGCATCTCATTGACCTCACTGATGGGGCTACTGCCACACAGGCTTTATATTGTGTTCTGCTCTCCTTACTCTGACAAACAGAACATAGAGCTTCCATAGTAACAGTATACAAGGTCATATATAGCTCTTAGAATCATATATAGCTCTTAGAAGCACATGGAGAAGGTACATGGTCAGACAGCATGAGTGAGCCTGTTAGATACCTCAGTGGATAAAGGTGCTTACTCTGCAAGCCTGATTGTCTGACTTTGATTCCTGGAACCCACACAAAAGTAGGAGATGAGAACTCACCTCACAAAGTTATCCTCTGATGTCCACAGACACTCAAGGGCTTACATGTAGCCATCCATATGCACGCACACACACACACACACACACACACACACACACACACTCACACTGATAATAAATAAGCTCATTAAAGCAACAGGAAAAATAGATTTTGAGCCCCATTCTTCATTGTGACATTGTTTAGTGGGAAACTGCTCCCAGGATAATGGACGGGTGACCTAGGGATGGATCTTCATAGTCATAAGGCATTGCTTTTAGAAAAGAGATGGAAAGCACAGCTAAGCATGCCCAGGATGGGAGGGTGCACTTAGAGGTAGGAATGACTGAGAACCGAAGTTTCAGAAAGCAGCATAAAAAGGTCCTTTCTTTATCTAGGGGCATCTTCCAGTGCTAATAGAGATGACAAAGGGGCCGATCTTAAGCTGTCAAGGGTCCCAAGGTAGAGCTAAGATTGCAGTACAAATTTTCAATGTAGACACCCGGTAAAGATGAGCTTGGCTTTTAGGACTCATCAACTGGGATAATCCCAGTTGCAAAGTGAAGACTGGTGGGTGAGAGGTGGAACCCCATGCAAAATGAGTACATGGCTGTACTCCACATTCAGGAGACAGAGGCAGAAAGAGTGAAAGCTTAGGACTAGCTTTCACAACATGATGAGTTCGGGACCAGCCTGAACTATACAGTAAGACTCTGCCTCAAAAATAAAATAAAATAAAATAAAATAAAATAAAATAAAAGTAAAAATGATAATAGGAAAGATACTCAGAAGATGACAGTTATTGCCATAGGTCATTCTGAAATAGCCCACCCCAGTGAAATCGGAGCAAGAACACAATACTGCATAGGTGCTAGTTGTCAGGATCATTGATCATTCATTATAGACTGAGCTACACACTCAAGCTTAAGGCTTTTAAGTTGCTCAACCAACCCAAGGTTTACAGTGACAATTTTGGAGTTTTGGTTTCTTTGAAAACACAGAAATATTATAAAAACACATTTTCGTTTTAATCCCAGGTTTGGGATATGGGGCTGCTTCACATTGTCCACAGCAGCCATCTATGATTTGCCTCGTGCTCTAGCAGGAGTGTGATTTTTGCCACCTGTAGATCACTTCTGCAGTTGTGGGATGTTTGGAATTCTGGGGATTTTTCAGAAGGTATGTAAATAATAAGGCCCCCAGGGGCAAGGTTGTTGGTGGTTGGTTGTTCACTGTTTGACAAGTAGTCCTGTGCAAAGAAAGAACAGCAGCAAGAAATTAGATATCCTAATTATGGAGATCAAACTTGCCCCAAGGAACTCAACACCTCTGATCAGCAGGAAGTAGTCTAATAACAAGGTCGCCCAATTTCTGACCCCTGACTTTATTCAATAATTTCTTTCCTTTCTTCTCTATCCTTTTTTCTCTCTTTTATAATGTTAGAGGGTTGAAAGGTTAGAGGGAAGGTGGAGAAGGGTGGAAGAAAGAAGAACCCATAGAGTAGCAAAAGACAAGTTACAAAGGTCGGTACAGGAACTGCCATGAACTGAGCCCTACTGGGGCAAGCCTCACTCAGACTGGGTAGAGAAAGGCAGGGTAGGAGGGGAGTATTTGATATGAAGTTGAGCTATCACAGACGTCAATAAAAACAGTTACAGAGTTGGCTCTGGAGCAGCACAAGGTGTGTGATCAGTGAGAAAGCCTGCGCCAGAATCCTCTGAGGGACGTCAGTTCCCCTTATCCCTCATTGGAGAATCCTGCCTGGAATTCCAACTGCTGATTAGGCCTCTAGGAGAGAAACCTTCTCTCCAGATGGTAATGATTATACCACAGGCACCATCAGGAGGCAGGGGACTAGGGATGCTGGCATGGGTATCACCCTATATTCTATTTAATGCCTTTGTTTGTATATCACTGCACAAAGAGGAGAGATGGTCCTTCCTGGGGCTGCCCACACAACAGGCAACTTGCCTACTTTTAAAAACAGTTCTTGCATTCTTTAAGTCTGATATCACATCTTTAGGCCTTGATCCGCATTTGCATGTGGTCTAGCTTACTTCTCCCAGCTACTCCCCCTAATTGCAACCAGAGAACAGATACCTCTAGTGAAGGCCACCCCAGTTAGCCTTTCTTCTCCTAGAGAAGCCAGAGCTTGTGATATACCAAGCAGTCAGGGGAAAGTAGCAACTGTGTACTCCTCTGCCGAAACCAGTCCTCTCATAGTATCAGACTCTGAGAGGGTCACACGGGTAAGTTTGATGAAGTGACAGAGGTATGTCCCACTTTATCAAGTCACAGGGAAGCAGAGTCTGGCTGGAGGATTTAAATGAAAACGGAAAGAAGTGAGAAGAGGGGTCAGACAGGGAAGGACTGACAAGGACTTCCTTGGTAAACAAACGGGTGTTTCCAGGTGGTCAGTGTCCGAATCAGTTCATGAACCCTCTCCATTATTACAAAAATGGAATAATTTTGCAAGGCCATTGCAAAACTCACAGGAAATGAGCATCACTCAGGTTGCTAAATGGAAGTCTGGGTGGAAAAGACCAAGTTGGCCGGCCTCCGGGGAAATTCTAATGCTGACAGAATCGAAGAGAGGGGTAGGAGACTTACCGCTTGGATGCAGAAAGGTGCAGAGGTGTGTGTGTGTGTGTGTGTGTGTGTGTGTGTGTGTGTGTGTGTGTGATGTGTACACACACCCACACCTGTGCATGCACATGTCAAGACCAGAGGCTGGCATCAAGAGTCTTCCTCTGTTATCTCCACCTTATTCTGCGAGATAGAGTTTCTCAATGATTTCCCTAGATCTTACCAATCGCCCGGGCAAGCTGACCACTGAGAATTCTCCTGTCTTGCCTGCCAGCACTGCTTGCCAACATTGTATGTCCTGCCAATGTTTCCAGCTTTTATGTGAGTGCTATAGATCTTAACTCAGGTCCTCAAAGCCTTTCCTTCCTGAGACATCCTCCAGTCTCCTCTGATCTCAGAGAACTGTCCTCATCTTTGAGCTGCCATGCTAGACAACCCCTTCTGGTGACTCCATCCCTTACAAACATGCCAATCTGAAAGTCCAAATACTGACTCAATCCCCATTTAAAATAACTTACTGCCAAAGAGGGTAGTCACTGAGTCTTCTACCTATGAAACCCAGGTACCTTGCTTCTCTGTGCCCACTAGAGAGTTGCACAGCCAAGGGGAAGGGAGAGCCCCACATGTTAGCTCACTGTGGGGATTTAGCTGCCTGAGAGGCGAGTGACTTATGGAAAGGAAGTATTCCTTGGCACAAGTACAGACTCTGGCCACAGAACTACGGCCTTTTCATTTTTTTAAGAATCCAGGAGGTATGAATGGCCATTAATACCACAGAATGCCCACTTAGCATCTCACAGACTTGATTGAGAACTAACCTTAAACACGAGGCCATAGAAACCATCCTAGGAACAGGGCATATAGAAATGTTTCATTACCTCGGTCTTCTTGTACTGACAAGCTGCAGGGATCAGAGGACAGAAGAGTAGCCACGTGTTAAGTGTTATGGCCCACCTGAGTGACCTGAAAATCCCAATGACTTTGTCAGAGCTTGGAGACCCAGCCAATAATCCCTAAATAGTGTGAGGACTTATTACCCCTTCCACTTTACAACCACAAGTCAATTTGTGGGCCAAGACATCTCAGGAGCATAGTGTGACACTCTTTGGGATTTTGAGAAGTAACTGGGAGGTCTTCGAGATATCCTGAGGCTCTCATAATCCAAAATTTGTAGTGAAGCCTTAGCAGACAGCCTTTGCTATATAACCAACGAGTCACAGAGAAGTGTGTGTGACACATGAATGTGAACCAGTAAACTGAAAATCAGCACTGTCATGCACACACACATGCACACACACCCTATACACAACACACATACACAACACATACACCACACACACAGACACATACTACACACACCACATATACAGCACACATATCACACACATACCACACACACACACCACACTCACATACACAAACACACACACAGACACCACACATACAAAATTAGGACCTAAGTCCACAGATTCACCTTACCTCTGTGTTTACATGTGGGTTTTGTTGTTGTTGTTGTTAATGAAGTCTAGGGTAGATATGTTTTGATATGATCAGTCCTTCATTAGTTTGCCTAGTGGCTCATGAGAAAAAATGGTAGGTGTTCTCAGGTAGGGGTTGAGTCAAAATTGAAGGATTATTAAAAAAAAAAAAGAACTGAAGAAAGAAAGGAATGAGGGAGGGAGGGAAGGGGAGAGAGAGAAGAAAGAAAGAGAGAAAGAAAGGGAAAGAAGAAAGATGAAGAGAGACAAAAAGGAAGGACGGAGCGAGGGAAGGAGGGAGAGACGGAGGGAGGGAGGGAAAGGGAAGAGAAGGGAAGGGAAGGGATGGAAAGAAGAAAGATATAGAGTGATAGGAAGGAAAGAAAGAAGGAAGGAAGGGAGGGAGGGAAGGAAGGAGGGAAGGAATGAAGGAAGGAAGGAAGGAAGGAAGGAAGGAAGGAAGGAAGGAAGGAAGGAAGACAAAAACAACAAAAACCAGTTCTTCAAAGCTCAATCTGCCCCTAGCCTCTGTCTCCCTTTGATTTATACTCTACCATGTTGTAAAGTCTCAATCTTGTCTTCAGACACTGGAATCAGAGGTGCTGACTACAACGCTGTCTTTATTCTCCAGATCACTGGCCTGTCGAAGCTTGACTCCCCTTGATCCAGCTCAGGGCCACTGCAGCGTTCTCCCAGACTCACATAGAAGCTGCCATTTTGACTACAGGTTGCCAACGCTCTTGGATTAGCGTGCACAATTATGGGCAAAATCTGCTTCCCATTTGTCAGGAAAGCAGGAGTCTTACAATGTGTTTGGTTCCTGCAATTAATTCACTGTAAGCAATTTGGTCCCCAGATTCCCTGCAGTGAGAATAGCCGGCCATTTTCACAGTCATTGAACCATTAAATCCCTGTGTATACAAAACAAAGAACTAGGAAAGAATGTTGAGTAAGAGTTACTTAAAATGGTGATACAAATGTTACCCTTTCAGTAACCGTCCTAGCGTGATATATAATACACAAATATACTGATGCCTACGAGCATGGAATACAGAAATACTGTCTGTGTTGTGTCAGAAGCCAGAGGCAGCACAGAATGTGGTTGTCACAGTCACACGTTAGAGCATTGTCTGGGAATTACAGGCTTCTAGATCCCCTCTCCTTTTTCAGGAAATGCTACCTGCCCTGCTGCACCCAAAATACAGGAAAGGTAGAGTTTCTCTCCCTTCTGTCTGTAAACCAGGATGGAGGCTAAGTTACTTATCACAACAAAGTGTCTTGAGTTTCAGAGAGCATTTCCTCCGAACCTTCCCTGTGGCCAGTGTCTTGAATTTGAAGGCTCTTGTCAATTTCACCTTCTCAAAAGGACAAAGATAAATTAGGCACTGGTTCCCCCTGGTGTTTGATTGTGGAACTATACTTCCAAGATTCACCGATGGGTTTCTGTTTGTGGCGGGACAGTTTGCCCTCTGGTGGAGACCACAAAAACAGCCAAGATGCTAATTAAATATTTGTTTATTGAGTTTAAAGCAGTGAGTATTAATTCAAAGCACAAATTTTTAAATACGAAAATTACAAATCACTAACTATCACACACACAAAGAGAGCAAGCAGTTACATTTGGTAGGCATAGTGCTTAGGACTTGGTTGGTACAGGTTTAGTGGGAGTGATCACCCCCTAACACAGGAGATTCACCGGACAGTAATCACCTGCTCTCAGACATGGCATCTTGGGCCCTGGAGCAGGCAAACGCATGGTTCTGCCTAGAGATGTGTTTTTCATACAGTGTAACCAGCTGGTGCTGGCTTGTAGGCTTACATGGTTGGTGGCTGCCTCGTTGGCTCATGGCATCCAAGGAAGTGTGCCAAGAAAGAGAACCTAGAAAATTCTAAGCTCCCTCTCATGACCCACCTCAGAAGTCACCAGTGTCAGCCTGAGCTATTGATAGAAGTGGCTTCACCCAAGCTCACAGACAAAGAACATAACTCATCCTCCCGCCTAGAAGTGTCATGTCCCAAGGGAAAAAGAGGACTGGGTGTAACACATGTATTTGAATGGCCGTCTTCATAAAAATGTGATCAAACTATAGTGATTTTATTTCATTCTTTTCCAAACTCTGAGGTCAGTACCATCATTATCCCAATTTTGCTCTTCAGTGAATAGGGTCAAAAGTACTTTTTTTTTTTTTTAAAAGACTTCTTCATAACATCGGAACAGATCAAGCCCTACTAAATCTGTGGATTTGTGTGGGAGGAGGGAGGCAAATCTGTCCCCAGACAAGACTGTTAAGTTAATGTTTATTAGTGTACCAAAGACTGATACACTTCCAATCAATGAAAATATAAACCCACAGGATAGTGACAGACACAGCAGCTCCAAGGAAGAACACTACCAGGCTGACTTGGAGTCATCTATTATTCTGCAAGATCCAGCCAGTTCTTGCAGGAGAGACTAGCCACATAGCAATATGACAGAGATTACTGAGTTGGCTTTTGTGCTTATTGTCTTGACAGGAGGCCAGCTCCTATTTGCTCATCTCCACTGTGACAGCACTGACCTCATAGATCAAGGACTCTAGGTAGGAATTATTCCAATGGCCAATGCTAAGTAGATGGAAACGGGAAAGGTCTGTTGTTTGACTCTTCCTGGGGAGTCTTTATCTTTCCCCTCCAGATAGAGAGGACCAAGACAAAGGACCCCTGTAGACAAGTTCAGCTTGGTGAGCAAAAGAGTTCATTTTGCTCTATCATTGGCTGGGTAGAGTCTGCAACAGGTGGCAGCTGATGCTGCACTCAAGGATGCTCGATGAAGCAGCATCACCAAGTGGCAGGTTCTGTAGATGCCACATGGGTAAAAGTATGACATGCACAATTTGTTTCAGAACAACCCTTGTGGAAACAATGTGTAAAATCGGTAAAAAGGTGATTTCCTCTGTACCTTCTAGTAATGGGTACTTAAGTAAAAGTAAAATGAGCTAATGTTTATTGAGTAGTTAGTCTACCCCAGGAGGTCACGTTGCTTCTGCCTGAAGTCATTATTTGTCTCATTTCACAGATGAGCAAAGAAAATAACAAGATAAGTACAGACACTGCTTTGATTCTCCAAGTGAGAGATGGGGAGGTAGGGGAACCAGTCCCATAGTGCTCACGGATTTAGAAATGATTTCATTGTTACATCAATGACACAGAGATGATACATTTACTTCAGTATGTTAATAACTAGTCTTTGGACGATCTTAAAAATAACACCAGTTTTAAAATTCTACTTCCTGTTTGCTCATTGCTGGTGAATAGAATACAATTGCCCCTGTAGTATCCTGAAATATTGCCAAACCAAACTGAAGGATTTTTAAATCAATTCTGTGGTATTGTCTGTGTAGACAACTATTGCTCGCCGAATAGAAGTTTTCTTTCTTCTTGATCTGTATTTCACTTAACTAATTCATCTTGACTTTTTATACCAGCTAAGAAGTCCAGCATAATGCTAACTAGGATATTAGGAGTAAATACCTTCTTTTTTTTTAAATCTTAGGAAGAAAGCCTTCAGTATCTGACCTTTTCATTTATATATACATATGTACATATGCATATACATATACAAATGTTTCCTCTTTAGTCTGTTAATATATTAACTGATTTTATAAATGTTTAGTGTATCAGTGTTTTACTTGCATGTTACAGCTGTACATCACATGTGTGCCTAGTCCCTGAAGAGGCCAAAAGAGAGCATCAGGTTGCCTGGAATTAGAGTCATGGATGTTTGTGAACTGCTGAGTGGGTTCTGGGAATTGAACTCAGGACCTTTTGACTGCTGAACCATCTCTCCAGCCCCTAAATTGATTGTCTAATATTGTACCACCTATATGTCTGGAATGAATCTCACTCAGTCATCACACATTTTTCTTTTATGTATTAAAGGAGTTAATTTTTAAATATTTACTTGGAGTTATGCTTAAGAGAGGCACTGTCCTGTGTCTCATTTTGGTAACATATTCATTTGTTTTTCTTCTAATGTAAAACTGGTTTGTTAAAGGGCAGAGAGGGTTTTGTTCTCTGCTATGTTACTAAACAGTTTGGATAGAAAGAGTACTATTTCTTTTTTGATTTGATAAAATTAATTGATAAAGATATTGGAATTTTACTTGTAGAAAGTTTCATATTACGAACTGAACTTCCTCAAAAGCATTGTAACAGTGGCTCCCAACCATCCCATTGCTACAACTCTTTAATACAGTTACTCATGTTGTGGTGATCCCCAACTATAAGTTATCTTCATTGCTGCTTTATAACTGTAATTTTGTTACTGTTATGAATCATAATGTAAACATCTGTTTTCCCATGATCTTAGGCCACCCTGTGAAAGGGTTATTGAACTCCAAAAAGGGTCTCAACCCATAAGTTGTGAATAGCTGCATTAGCGTGCCTAACCTCTTCTTGAAGAAAATTCTGTATTTTGAGTCTTTCAAGGTTACTACTACTACTATTACTAAAACTAACTAACTAACTAACTAGTACTAGTACTATTGTTAGTTTATTTTGAGACAGGATCTCAGTTATTTCAGGTGGGCGTCTAACATGCTCACTAGCTGAGGGTGACATTAAACTGTTGTGCTTCCTGTCTCCACCTCTTGAGTGCTAAGGATACAGGTGTGCACCACCTCTTCTGGTCTTTGCAGTGGTGAAGAACCTGGGACTTGTATATTCTAGAAGAGTGATCTACCAGATGAGCAATGTCCCTGGCCCCTTTATTTCATTTATCAAATCTATTTGTGTAAAGCTGTCTGCCATATTCCCTTAACCGTCTTTTGAATGTCTGTGGGGTCTGTAATGATGGTCATTTCTTGTTTCTGATATTGGTAATTTGTGTCTTCTCTGCTTTCAATCTAATAGGTATGGTTAAAAGTTTATCATCTTTGTTGTTCTAAAACACAAGCTTTGGGTTCATTAATTTTATTTATTGTTTTTCTGTTTTATTTATTCATGTTCCTATATTTATTGTTTCTTTTCTTTTACTTGGCTATGGGTAAACTTAAAGCTGAAAATTGAGGTCATTGAAATGAGGAAGTTCTCATAAGTTGTTTAATGCTAGAAATTTCCTTCTACACTCTACTTTAGCCATAAGCCACAACCAGCAATGGTCATTTCAGCTAATGAAATTTAATGTTAATTTTTTAATTTTAATTTAAAATATTTTCCAATTTTTATTTTGATCTTTTTAAAGTCTGCTATGTATTTTTAAAAAGTGCTATTCAATTTTCAAATCCTTGAGGATTTTCCCAAATACCTTTCTAGTATCAATATCTATTTCAACCTGTTATAACCATAGACTATATTTTATAAGACTATACTCTATTTAAATTTGCTGAAGTTTATTTAGTGGGTATATATAATCTTCCTTGATGAAAATTCACATATATTTGAAAATAATATATTCTGCTATCATTGGATGGGTGTTTTGAAAGGGTTTATTAGGTCAATTTGTTTAATAATAGTCATGTCTCCTGCATCCTAATTTTCTGTCAACTTGCTCGATTATAGAAAGAGGTATTAAGACAGCTAATCTTGATGTCAACTGCTCAGTCCTTGTGACATTGTTTCCTGGTCCTAGAGCAGAGTCAGCAGGATTTGGAACTCCACAAGTATTAACAGTTGTTATGGGCATAGAGCTTGTTTATATAATAATTACATAATTTACTTTATGTTCTTCCTTTGGGAGATGTTCTCCCTGCCAAAGTTATCAGGGAATGTTCTCCCTGACAAGGTTAATGACTCCATGATAATTAGAAATGGCACAAGTCCAGGAGTTGAGGGTATCTATATTCCTCAGCAAAAATGGTAAATTCTGTGACCTTTAGGACATTTCTTGAGGCTGTGGGAAAGAGCCCTGAAAACATGAGTTCAAAAATATATAATTTCTCAATTATGCAAAATATAAGGGTACAATATTAATTGTATGAGGGGCTTCATGAACCTAAAAGAACAAAGGCAGATGCACCAATAAGCTAGCTTGTTAGAAAAATACAAAGGCAGGCAGATTCCTGAGTTCAAGGTCAGCTTGGAACTGAGCAAGTTTAGGCCTGGGTGTGGTGGGAATGGTAATTTCGGGGTGGGATCTCACCTAGTTAGTTTATTTATTGTCTGTGCTTACAAAGGTAGGCAGATCTCTGAATTCAATTGCTGTGTTAAAAATTGCACTTACTCTCTTCTCTAAGAATCAAGGGGCTAAGGTCACAAGATGCTAATTTGTGGAATAATCAAAAGGGAACCTGGGATGGATTATTGATTTGATAGGTAAATAAAAGACTGGGCTTTGGTCCTTGAGAGCTGAGCTATCTTGATGAGCTGTCTGTAGAGCCAGGAAAAGCAGAACACAGAACTGTCAGCTTGTACCCATGATTTGACTTTGAGTCATTTCTTTAGCCCTTCCCAAGTACCCCTTCTTCAGGAAACCCTCTCCAAGTCAAGGATCCTCCTTGGCAGTCAACTTTGCACTTGGTTAGAGGATGTCCCCACTGAAGAATGGCCTCCATGAAACTGGCCTGTGGACATGTCTGTGGGCATTTTCTTGGTTGTTCTTTGATGCAGGAGGGTGCTGCCCACTATGGAAAATATCATCTCCAAGCAGGTGGGCCTGGGCTGGATAAGGAAGGAAGCTGAATGTGAACCTTGGGGCAAGCCAGTAAGCAGCATTCCTCCATGATCTCTGCTTCAGTTCCTGCCCCCAGGCCCCTGCTTGAGCTCCCCTCTCCCTTCCCACAGTGATGGACTAACATGTGGCTGAAGTAAACTCTTTTCTCCCCAAGTTTCTTTTGGTCATGATGTTTCCTCATAGCAACAGAAACCAAACTGAACAGGAGTGTTCAAGTCAACCATAATTACTAATTTTTTTCTTCTTTCATTTTTGTTAGTTTTGGCTTCATGCATTTTGATGCTCTGTTAGTAGTTGCATACACACTTATGCCTTCTGAATTTATCCCTTCATCATTACCATACTGTCTTCCTCTATCACTTTAACACATTTTGTCTTTATACTTATGGGAGATTTATTTTTGTTTTCCACAGACAGAATGTAGTCAGACCTTGCTTTTTCTTTTTCCATTCTTTCTTTTATAATCTCAGGAATAATGTGGACACACCATCTCCAACCAACACAAATTCTATAGCCACACTTCCACATTGGGGAGAAACTACCTGGAGAGGTTATTACATCTGAAATACAATACACAAAACTTGCTTTGGGAAAAGCACCATGTCCATGTTGTCTACCCCAGCAAGTACTTTTTGGTTTTTCCTCCCAAGATGTGAATCTCATCATCTCTGCATTTCAATGTAGCAAGTTAATATAATTACTGATATGGCTAGACATACATTTTATAGCTGGGTTTTGAAAATAAATAAGAGAATCCCTGAAATTGAATGCAGTATAACTATTGGTATGGCTATATTTACATTTTATGGATGGATTTAAAAACTAAATCTGATGGTTTCTACATTTTCATGTGGTAATTTAATGTAATTATTGGTGTGGCTGCTAATTGGGGGTTTTTTTTGAGTCTGTTATTTGTTAAGTCTTAACAATCCTGTTTTCTCACTAACAGTATTTATTTCTTTGTTTGTTTGTTTTTGTTTTTTTGTTTTAGATATTCTAATCACTTTTTACTTTTTATTAAACTAATAAAATTTATTTTAAAATATAAAACTCAGTATTGGCATTTTTAAGTCATCAAAATAATTTATAATAGTTAAATGCCTCTTAAATATACATAATATCTTCTGAAGCTAAAAGTAATATGCACTCCACACTAGAAAAAGCAAGAAAGTAATCTTCTTTCAACAAACCCAAAAGAAGACAGCCACACAAACATAAAAATAACATCAAAAATAACAGGAAGCAACAATCACTATTCCTTAATACCTCTTAACATCAAAGGACTCAATTCCCAAATAAAAAGACATAGAATAACAAATTGGATACATAAATAGGACCAAGCATTTTGCTGCATACAGGAAATGCACCTCAGTGTCAAAGACAGACACTACCTCAGATTAAAGGGCTGGAAAACAATTTCCCTAGCAAATGGTCCCAAGAAAAAAGCTGGAGTAGCAATGCTAATATCAAATAAAAGCAACTCTCAACCAAAAGTTATCAAAAAGGATAAGGAAGAACACTTCATACTCACCAAAGGAAAAATCTGCCAAGAAGAACTCTTGATTCTGAACATCTATGCTCCAAATGCAAGGGCACCTACATTCATAAAAGAAATTCTACTAAAAGAACACATTGAACCTCACACAATAATAGTGGGAGATTTCAACACCCCACTCTCATCAATGGACAGATCATAGAAACACTAACTAGAGAGAGGCACATTGAAACTAACAGAATTATTGACCAAATGGATTTAACAGATATCTATAGAACATTTTATCCTAAAACAAAAGAATATACCTTCTTCGCAGCACCTCTTGGTACCTTTTCCAAAATTGACCATATATTAGGTCACAAAACAGGCCTCAACAGATACAAGAAGATCGAAATAATCCCATGCATCCTGTCAGATTATCACGGACTAAGGCTGGTCTGCAATAGGAACAAAAACAACAGAAGGCCCACATACACGTGAAAGCTGAACAACACTCTACTCAATTATAACTTGGTCAAGTAAGAAATAAAGAAATTAAAGACTTTTCAGAACTTAATGAAAATGAAGGCACAACATACCCGAATTTATAGGACACAATGAAAGCAGTACTAAGAAGAAAACTCAGCTCTGAGTGCCTCAAAAAAAAAACCAACCAAACAAACAAACAAACAAACTGGAGAGATCATACACTAGCTTCTTAACAGCACACCTGCAAGCTCTTGAACAAAAAGAAGTAAATATACCGAATAGGCAGGAAATAATCAAACTCAGGACTGAAATCAACCAAGTAGAAGCAAAAAGAAATATACAAAGAATCAACAAAACCAGAAGCTGGTTCTTTGAGATAATCAACAAGATAGATAAACCTTTAGCCACACAAACCAGAGGGCAGAGACAGTATCCAAAGTAGCAAAATCAGAAAAGGGAGACATAACAACAGAAACTGAGGAAATTCAAAAAATCATCAAATCCTCCTACAAAAGCCTATATTCAACAAAACTGGAAAATGTGGATGAAATGGACAATTTTCTAGACAGATACCGAATACCAAAGTTAAATCAGGATCAGATAAGCCATCTAAATAGTCCCATAACCCCTAAAGATATAGAAGCAGTCATTAAAAGTCTCCCAACCAAAAAAAGCCCAGGATCAGATGATTTTAGTGAAGAATTCTATCAGACCTTCAAAGAAGACCTAATTCCAATACTCTTCAAACTATTCCACAAAATAGAAACAGAAGGAACACTACCCAATTCATTCTATGAAGCCACAGTTAGGCTAAGTATTCTCTCTTGGAGATGGAATGATTTCTGTCTAATCAGGAACGTTTCACAATTTTGTTCCATAGAGGACTTAAGAAAATTTTTTTCTACTTCTATCATGTTTAATGTTCCAAATAGATTTTAAAAACTAGTGTTTATTTCTTATATCTCCATTTTAACTTTTATTGGTTGCCCTAGTTTATTAATATAAACAATCTACCTTCAAACTATTTTACATGCGGTTGCAGAATCCCACAACTTACTGCATTTTCCCAAATCCATGTCTCATTCTTTGTACTACCATTTTATATATTTTAGCAGTTATATTCTATAATATACGTCGATTGGCTACCATAATTATTTTGGCCATCTGATGACCTTTTAGGACATCTAGCAATATAACTTTCTCTTTAAGTTTGCCTGTTGTTGGGGTGACATTTTTGTACACTGTGTGAAGGTTGTCTTTGTATTTATTAAATTGTTGATTGCTGTTCTGGCAGAGAGGCTGAGAACTGAGTGCATAGCACTCAGTTCTCAGTTTGATATTGTTATTCTTTTTTTTTTTTAAATATGGATCATCGCCTGCCTCTGTATTTTGTAAGCATACACCTTTTCCACTAGCTGATTGGTTTAATAAAGAGCTGATGACCAATAGGGAGGCAGAAAAGGAAAGGCGGGACTTCCAAGCTGAGAGAGTCTTTAGAAGAAGAAGCAGAAGCAGCAAGATTTATTCAACAGCCTGGGAGGTTCCTAGACTTGAACCCAAGCAGAGAGATAGATGGGTTAGATGAACTAGCTGGGAGCTAGCCTGAGCTACAGCCTAACCAATAATAGAAATTAATAAGTCTCTGTGTCATTAGTTACATTGCTGATGGGTCCAGAAAACCCTGCAATAAGCCTACCTTTTTCTCTCCCCCGCCCCAACCTCTTTTCTTTGTGTACTACTGTGCTCCTGGTGGAATATTTCTTCTGCTCAATTGTTTACTTAACTTTGTTTCATTAAAGATCTACTTACAGATATGTGTTGGCTACAGCTTTTAAGTGGACGTTGGGTTTCTGAACTCAGTCATCATGATTGTATGGCAAACACTTTACCTACTGAACGATCTCCCCAACTCCTCGACTGGAACTCTTTTGGAGACAATGTTCAGACTTCTAAGTTTGGTTTGCAGAAGTTTGAGTATTGTTTTTTCATGCTTGCCCTACTTGGAATTTCCAGGATTTCTCAAATATCATTAGAAGTCTTTTATTATTTTTGTTAGCTCTTCAAATAACATGTCTGTCTTTTTGTTCTGATTGAACGGCATCCAACTTTTCATTTTTTCCTGCTGTGATTCAAATATGCTAGTGTTTTCATTCTTTTGAGGGCCCAGCTTTCTTTAAATTCCAGGCTTCTTGAATATGCTAAAACCATACTTCTCCGATGGGTTCAAAGGGTGTAATTTTACTATTTACCTGGAATTTCACTTTATGTTGGAAACCGTGTGTGTGTGTGTGTGTGTGTGTGTGTGTGTGTGTATAATCTAGAGAATTTTAAAAATGGAGTATGTTCCATTATCAAAACCAGGAGTTTATAATAATATTTTAAAATGTATCAAATGTTGCCAGGTACAGTCACTTCACATATTTCTACATACAACTCTTTCTCAACAGCTGAAAAGCCCACTCATTTTCTCATCTCTCTCTCTCTCTCTCTCTCTCTCTCTCTCTCTCTCTCTCTCTCTCTCTCTGTGTGTGTGTGTGTGTGTGTGTTTACATAAATGTCTAGGATTCATAAAAACATGTCTTGGGCTTATATGGCAGGGAAAACAAACTCACTATCTAGCTCAGTTTTTCTTGATACTTTCTAAGGCAAAAATTACATGCCTTGAAATTCTTGAATCATAAGTGTTTAATTGAATGACCTTTTAATTTTTGTATGTTTCTAATAGCATACTAAATTTAACCTCCTTGGAAGAAAGTCTAGGATAATCTCCATTTGTACCTTTGACATCCAGTTAATAGACAATAATTACAATTATTTCTCTATAGAATATATTAACTAAAATACAATTCATTAGAGAAAGGGACTCTATCTTTTCAACTTTGAGGTTCCCTTTTGAACCAATATCTAGAACAGTGGTTCTCAAGTTTTCTAATGCTTTGACCATTTAATACAGTTCCTCGTGTTGGGGTGACCCCAACATGAAGTTGTTTTGTTGTTACTTCATAATTTCAATTTTGCTATTATTACAAATCATAATCTAAATATCTGATACACAGAATATCTGATATGTGTTCCCCCCCCCACCCCAAAGTGATTTTGACTCACAGGTTGAGAACCGCTGACCTAGAATGTACTGAAGTATCAGTAAATGTATGTCATAAAAATTCCATCAGAACAAATAGCTTGTAGCTTTTAAATAAGGGAGTGTGTCAGGTTTAAAGATCTGCTCATTACGTCTGCCAACTAAGGGAGTTATGACATGAATTGTCAAGACATGAAAAGAAACAGAAGGCAGAAATTGGAATGCTAATAAATCATTATGTTCCTGTGACTGTTTACAGAGACGTGGGCTTCTTTTATCACTGCGGAACTGGGTGGAGGACAGAGAGAGTTACTAAATCATTTTCACTTTATATATTAAGGCCTTCAGTTCTAAAGCTATTTAAAAGGAAATATAGGCTGCCTGTCCAGATGTTATTAGGCAGAAACGTTTCTGAAGTTCACGGTTGATATCCTGACAGCTGCGATTTACTATTTTCAGTTGTCTAAATGTGCAGGTAGTCAAGCTTGTTGCCAGATCCATTTCTTTGGAGCCATTGACTCTCTTGGAAAAGGGAGGGGCTGCATGTACTGACATTTGATTCTGCAGTCGCTTTGAAGTCATGTCTAGAGCTGTTTGGCTTGTCTTTAAATAAAAACAGTAGCAGCAGAAACCATATATATCCTTGGACCTATAATTCACCAAGTGCGAGCTGGCAATTACTGGTAACATACAGTACATCGTTAGACTCTGAGTCAGAGAAGGCTGAAATTCACCTACTTTTATGCAACCAGTGCTTATGACATGGAATATGCTCAGAAGTGAGTGATTAATAAATAAATTAATAAATATTTTGGGGGTAGAGAAAATTATTTTATGTAGTATAAATACCAGGTGCCTACTACATTTAGTTAGTGAGAAAAATTAATAAAGTACTAACTTCTTGGTAAATAAAATGTTACTTCGAGTTAGTTTCCAGTAATTAAGAAGTCGCTTTTATCAGGTCAGCCCATTGCCAGATGGTGACTATAATCTCAACACAAAATAGAAGTTACAAGAATCTGAAGACACCAACAGGTTTGAAAGAAGCTGGAAATACATTTATACTTGAAAGAAGGAAATGGTGCAGGATGATTCCTTTTTTGACACAAATATTTGTCTGCGGGTGGGCCTTAGTCACAGTGGGTAAAATTCTAAAAGAAATCCAGTCTTACTGACTTGGCTATGGAACAGGATTTGGGAAACCATGGTAACTGGAGAAGGAGAAGAGAAAGTCTGGGCAGGAAGAAGCCCTGGCCACCACATGGGCAGGGTGTCCTGTAGATTAGCCTGGCCCAGACTGGGTTCATTCTGTTACTATCTGTGCATAGAGAGGACGTCGGACAGGCCAGCTAAGTCTGCAAGAACTAAACAGAGTTTCAAGCTGTCCCATTTCAGGAAAAACATAGCCGGTGATCAAATGAAAGTGAAACTAATTGCTTGCCTTACGTCAAAAACAGGGCTGGGGATTTAGCCCAGTTAGTAGAGTGATGGCCTAGTGTGTGTGAAGGCCTGGGTTCATGCCATACCACATAAATGTCGATGGTATACCATACAGGCCTGTAGTCCCAGCAATCAATAGGTAGAGGCAGAAAAACTGGAAGTTCAGGATCCCTCCTTAGCTATATAGTGAGTTTGAGCTCACCTGTGATACACAAAACCCTGCTTCAAAGAGTAAAAACAAAAAATCAACACACACAGATTGACTGAACAGAAACCAGTCCTAAAAATCAGTCACACTATGCGCCAACTGATCCAAATGATAATTCACACTACAGTCCAAAGGACTCCGCATTTCTAGACTTAGAGAGACACAGGAAAATGTCACTAAACACAATTTGTCTTAAAAGGCAAGTGTGATAGGATGAAGACACAGACACAGGAATTAACATTTAAGGATATAAAGTGCTATTATAACCAGTGTGCGGACTCAAAGGAACACTTACAATGAATGAACAAATAGAAACATCTTAACAGTGGAATCAAAACCACAAAAGAAAATTGTCAGCATTTGTGGGGACGTTGTCAGGAAGCCCAGCATCACCCGCAGCAGATCAAGGAGTTACCCTAACATGTTTTGGGACCTCTACTTGTGCTAAACCAAGATTCATCACTTCAATGAAGAAAACAACTTCAGAGGACAGGCCAGTTTATGGTGCTGAGTTGGAATTTAGTAAAGATATCTTAATATACATGTGATATACATTTAAGCACTGATCTTTAGAGAGAGAGAGAGAGAGAGAGAGAGCAGAAGGGTGGTCTGGTGCCACAGGCTTTTAATCCCAGCACTCAGGAGGCAGAGGCAGGCAGATCTCTGAGAGTTTGAGGTACCCTGGTGTGCACAGTGATCCAGCCAAAGCTACCTACAGAACCCCTGTCTCAAACTCCCTTCCCCAAATAAAAAACTGAAAGGACAACATAAACTCCATTTGTTTCCCTTTAAGGACCAGGCCTGAATTTGAAAAGAAGACCATAAGGCGCCAGCTCCAGGAACAGATCATAAGTCCCAGGAACTAGGCCATAAGGGAACAGACCATAAAATCCAGGAACAAGGTCATAAAACCCCCTCCCAAGGAAGAGCTTGCTGCTAACCACACGAATGGGAGAATATCTTATCTCAGAATCTGTGCTGGGCAGCCCTATCTCACCCCATGGTTAAATATTCACGACATAGGAATGCAGACCACTGACTATCTGTGACCCCCTAGCACCCACTAATGAAAGTTTAGATTACCTAATCCTTCTAGAAAATTTCCCTAATTCCCTTTAAGAAGGCCTGCTTGCCTTTGTCTGGGCTCGCCATTTCCAAGAACAGTTGACCCCTGCATGCTGGTTTCTGCAGAATAAATGTTCTCTGTTTTTGCATACTATCTGAGTCTGGGGACTTCCTTCAGCGACTTTCAGACCCTTCCAAAAGAAGAAACAGAGAGGCACTCAGAAAGAAAGACAAGACACCCCTGAGCACATGGGCCTGTGATTCTCTGAGACAAAGCTGATGCTTGTTGCTTTTGCTTTATGATAGTCAAAGTATTTGGGTGGGATGGGAAGCTACCATCTCCAAAAGTTTGCTAAGAAGCCTGAATGGGCACAGAGAGGCCTGAACTGATGAGGTAAAAGATGCTTGCCTTACTCACCAGAGAGAGACAGAGAGAGAGAGAGAGAGAGAGAGAGAGAGAGAGAGAGAGAGAGAGAGAGAGAGAGATTGATTCAGGCCTTAAACCTGGGCTCTTGGTACTTCAACACAAGGCATTTGTGTTGTCTCCATGATGGCAGCCTTTACAACAAATGGTAATTGTGCTGGAATTACAACGTATTGGCTGGTGGGAGGCTTCAGGCTCCAGGGTAAGGGACTCCTTTCCCTTCCCAATTCCCCATGATTCTTCTCATCTTTTTATCCCGCCTCAATCAAATGAAAATTTATGAAAAGAAAAATGGGACTTGGGTATATAGCTCAGTAGGCTGAGCATGCATAAGACACCCCCCCCCACCGCCACACACACACACACTAATAGTAAATGTTTGAATAAGAATGTCCCCCATGGGCTTATATATTTGAATGAAGGAAGTGTGGCCTTGTTGAAGGAAGTATGTCATTAGGCGCGAGTTTGAGGTTTCAAAAGCCCAAGCCAGGCCGAGTGTCACTCTTTTTCTTCCTGCTGCCTGTGGATCTGGATGAAGAATTCTCAACTATGTCTCCAGCACCATGTCTGCCTGTGTGCCACCTTGCTCAGTGCCATGATGATAAGGGACTAAACCTCTGAAGCTGTAAGCAAGCCCACAATTAAATGATTTCTTTTCATAAAAGTTGCCTTTGTCATGGTGTTTCTACATGGCACTAGAACCCTGACCAAGAAGAGGAGGAGGGGGAGGGGGAAGGGAAGGAGGGGGGGAGGAGGGGAACAAAGAGGAGAAAACAATGACAAAGACAAATATGAAAGAGGAGAATTTGAAATTAAAAAGCCACAAGCAAGCAGCACATTTAAATGAGGGAAGAGTCCATTTAAAGCTATCTACAGACAGTATAAAACACCGATGAAAATAATAATAAAAAAAAAAAGACTCTCAGAAGTGATGGGGGCAGTGAAGAAAGAGCCACCGTATGTGTAGTATGCTACAAAGAAAAATGTTAGGTATGGAGGGCAAGCCCTGAGGTTTATATCCTGTTCCACTTCTGGTCTACAATCAGGTGGTAACACAATAGTGAGAAAGACATTAATTAATTCACTAGGGCTGCATCCCATGACTAGAACCACACCCAGTGGACCCACTTCCCAACACCACCAGGTCAAGGACCAAAACTCCAGTTTGTGTTTGGATCCAGTTTAACTTAAGCTGCTGTCTCCCTAAGCTGCCAATATGGTGGACATAGCTCAAGTTGAGTGATGCTCAGGGCTGGGGAGGCTCTTTAATGAACTACACCAGCAGAGAGAGGAATGTCATCTTTCTGCCTCCCCAGGGGGATGCAGACATTTGAACTCTAGAATCCCACACTGTCAAAACTAAGAAATAAAAAAGGAGCATTGAGTGCTGGTATGTGTTGCCTTGGGTGACATCTCCGGGACTTGCTTCCAGAGTGAGAGTCGAGGTCAAGAAGACAATGGGAGAGATGGGTGTAAGACCTGCACACTCTCTGCTGATCCTCTCCCTAGGATGTGTATCTGTCAAAAATTAGTTGGCTTTTGTGAGAATATTTGTCACTTTGGAAGCAATTAACGATGCTTGTTCTTTTTTTTGGCAATCACAATCACTTCTGCGTGCCACAATATAATTTTGTCTTCTTTTAGAACAAAGAAGAAAACAGCACATGGATTGAAGGGAGGGGCAGGGTGGTTTCGTAATTTGGGCAGAACTCCTCAAACCCTTGTTTTATATCTAGATAGTGCTTTGGTTTGCATGTGATTTACCCCATAGTCCAGGTGCTGAAATGTTGATTCCAGTGTGGGGCTGTTGTGGAAGTGGGATTTAGATTACAACACTTTACCCTCCAAGTTAACTAAGACAGGTGGTTTTTTATTATTATTATTGGATGTTTTCTTTATTTACATTTCAAATGTTATCCCCTTTCCTAGTTTCCCCCGATCCCAGAAATCCTCTATCCCACCCTCCCTCCCCCTGCTTCAATTGAGGGTGTTCCTCCACCCACCCACCCACACCCACATCCCCACCCTTGATTCTCCTACACTGGGGCATCTATCGAGGTTTCATAGGACCAAGGACTGCTCCTCCCATTGATGCATGACAAGGCCATCCTCTGCTACATATGCAGCTGAAATCATGTGTACTCCTTTGTTGATGGCTTAGTCCCTGGGAGCTCTAGGGGGTGGGGTTGGTTGATATTGTTGTTCTTCCTATGGAGTTGGAAACCCCTTCAGCTCCTTCATCTCTTTCTTTAATTCCCCCATTGGAGACCTCACGCTCACTCCCAAGTTTGGCTGTAAGCATCTACTTCTGTACTTGTCAGGCTCTGGCAGAGCCTCTCAGGAGACAGTCATATCAGGCTCCTTTCAGCATGCACCTCTTGGCAACCACAATAGTGTCTAGGTTTGGTAACTGCATATGGGATGAATCCCTAGGTGGGACAGTATCTCCATATTTGCTCCTGTGAGTACTTTGTTCTCCTTCTAAGAAGGACCAAACTACCCACACTTTGGTTTTCCTTCTTCTTGAGCTTCATGTGGTCTGTGAATTGTATCTTGGTTATTTGGAGATTTTGGTCTAATATCCATTTATCAGTGAGTGCATACCATGTGTGTTCTTTTGTGATTAGGTTACCTCACTCAGGATGATATTTTCTAGTTCTAACCATTTGCCTAAAAATTTCATGAATTCATCATTTTTTAATAGCTGAGTACTATTGTACTGTTTAATAGCTGAGTACTATTGTACTCCATTGTATTGTTGAAAGACATCTGGGTTATTTCCAGCTCCTGGCTATTATAAATAAGGCTGCTATGAACATAGTGGAGCATGTGTCCTTATTACATGTTGGAGCATCTTCTGAGTATATGCCAAGGTTTGGTATAGCTAGGTCCTCAGGTAGTACTATGTCCAGTTTTCTGAGGAACTGCCAAACTGATTTCCAGAGTGATTGTACCAGCTTGCAATCCCACCAGGAATGGAGGAGTGTTCCTCTTTCTCCACATCCTTGCCAGCATCTGCTCTGGGACCATTCGCTTGAAAAATTGTTTTCTAGCCTTTTACTCTGAAGAAGTAAAGTGTCTGTCTTTGTCACTGAGGTGCGTTTCCTGTATGCAGCAAAATCCTGGGTCCTGTTTTATGTATCCAGTCTGTTAGTCTATGTCTTTTTATTGGAGAATTGAGTCCATTGATGTTAAGAGATATTAAGGAAAAGTGATTGTTACTTCCTGTTATTTTTGTTGTTAGAGGTGGAAATATGTTTGTGTGGCTATCTTCTTTTAGGTTTGTCGAAAGATTACTTTCTTGCTTTTTCTAGGGTGTAGTTTCCCTCCTTGTGTTGGTGTTTTCCATCTATTATCCTTTGTAGGGCTGGATTTGTGGAAAGATACTGTGTAAATTTGGTTTTGTCATGGAATATCTTGTTTTCTCAGTTTATGGTTAGTTGACAGTTTTGCTGGGTATAGCAGTCTGGACTGGCATTTATGTTCTCTTAGGGTCTCTGACAACTGCCCAGGATCTTCTAGCTTTCATTGTCTCTGGTGAGAAGTCTGGTGTAATTCTGATAGGTCTGCCTTTATATGTTACTTGACCTTTTTCCCTTATTGCTTTTAAAATTCTTTCTTTGTTTAGTGCATTTGGTGTTTTGATTATTATGTGATAGGAGGAATTTCTTTTCTGGTCCAGTCTATTTGAAGTTCTGTAGGCTTCTTGTATGTTCATGGGCATCTCTTTCCTTAGGTTAGGGAAGTTTTCTTCTATAATTTTGTTGAAGATATTTACTGGCCCTTTAAGTTGGAAATCTTCACTCTCTTCTATACGTATTATCCTTAGGTTTGGTCTTCTCGTTGTGTCCTGGATTTCCTGGATGTTTTGAGTTATGATCTTTTTGCATTTTGCATTTTCTTTAACTTTTATGTCAATGTTTTCTATGGTATCTTCTGCACCTGAGATTCTCTCTTCTGTCTCTTGTATTCTGTTGGTGATGCTTAGTCCTGATCTCTTTCCTAGGTTTTCTAACTCCAGGGTTGTCTTCCTTTGTGATTTCTTTATTGTTTCTATTTCCATTTTTAGATCCTAGATAGTTTTGTTCAATTCCTTCACCTGTTTGTGTTTTTCTGTAATTCTTTAAGGGATTTTTATGTTTCCTCTTTAAGAACTTCTACCTGTTTACCTGTGTTCACCTGTATTTCTTTAAGGGAGTTATTTATGTCCTTCTTGAAGTCCTCTATCATCATCAAGAGAAGTGATTTTAGAATCTTGCTTTTCCAGTGTGATGGCATATCCAGGATTTGCTATGGTGGGAGAATTGGGTTCTAATGATGCCAAGTAACCTTGGTTTCTGTTGCTTATGTTTTTATGCTTGCCTCCTGCCATCTGATTATCTCTAGTGCTACCTGCCTTCACTATATCTGACTGGAGCCTGTCCTTCCTGTAATCCTGGTTGTGTCAGAACTCCTCAGAGTTTCCTCCTCAGCTTTCTCTGAGGTCCTGTGATTCCAGGATCCCGTGATTCTGAGATTCTGGGTGTGTCAGAGTTCCTGGGAGTCAAGCTGTCTCTGGAACCCTGAGAATCTGGTGTGACCAAGCTCCTGGAATCCTGTGATCCTGGGTGTGCTAGAATGCCTTGGAGTGGAGCCTCCTCTGGGTGCTGTGGGAGTGGCTGCAGAGTTCTTGCCTCAAGACCGGTCTTGTATCATGAGCCATCAGCATGCCTTTGAACCTTCAGAATCATGAGATGCAAACTTCTTTTCTCTATAAAGAACCTAGTTACCACTATTTTGTTGTAGCCACACAAAATGACCAGAAGAGATAATAGGGGATCCATCCCATAATCAGCCACCAAACCCAGACACTATTGCATATGCCAGCAAGATTTTGCTGAAAGGACCCTGTTATAGCTGTCTCGTGTGAGGCTATGCCAGTGCCTGGCAAATACAGAAGTGGATGCTCACAGTCATCTATTGGATGGAACACAGAGCCCTCAATGAAGGAGCTAGAGAAAGTACCCAAGGAGCTGAAGGGGTCTGCAACCCTATAGGTGGAACAACAATATGAACTAACCAGTACCCCCCCCCCCCAGAGCTCATGTCTCTAGCTTCATATGTAGCAGAAGATGGCCTATTGGGCCATCATTGGGAAGAGAGGCCCCTTGGTCTTGCAAAGTTTATATGTCCCGGTACAGGGGAATGCCAGGGCCAAGAAGGTGGAGTGGGTGGGTAGGGGAGCAGGGCGGGCTGGGGGAAGGGGGTCTTTCAGTATAGCATTTGAAATGCAAATAAAGAAAATATCTAATTAAAAAAAAAGAAGTGCTGACAACAATGCTGCTTGTGCTTGTATCATTTTCAGAGCATTAAATTATTTGTATTTATTCTCAACCAAATATTAAATGGAGCCTTTGGGGGAAAAAATCTCCACATGTCAAGTATCTCTACTGCACCATCAGCTTGAATGAAGAACTGCATCTCATGAAGGGGTGGAAATATTTATTATAAGTATTGGTATGAGGGACATATAGAGCTGGCAATCAAACTTTACACTAAAATCTACCTGTCTGGGGGTTTCCTCAGGTTTCAGCAAGGAAATCCAGAATCTATCTCAATACTAAATCCTGTGGTCCAGGGCCTCCAACTCATCTTCTTAGAGCCACCCTTCACCTTAGATTCTTATCTTTGTTGTTTCAGTGACAAGACAGCTGATAGGACACGGTGACAATGGGCCCCAAGGTAACAGAACTGAAGAGACTCTCTAAGCTTGATATCCTGGAGCATCAAGTCAAAATGCAGAGGGGTAAAAACCAAAACAAAACCCACAAAACAAAAAACAACAACAAAAATCAGAGCCTCCGTCCACCTCCTCTCAAGCCTCCTTAGTTTTACTGCAAATTTCTTTTTGTCTGTGAGTTTACTGAAGGTCCTAGTGTTCTGTCCTGATGAGGTTTGAGAAAGCAACCTAGGGAATTATAGGAACATCTGAAACCATAGCTGTGGAGAACTTTGCTGGCCAGACATCTTGTTACTTAACTTTGCTTCAATAGCTTTTAATTAATGTAAAAATGTGTTTTTCAGGAAAGGTAGTGTGTGTGTCTGTAAATCTAGCCCTTGAGAGGCAGAGACAAGAAGATCAAGAGTTCAGAGCCAGCTGGGCTACCCAGAATGAGTTCTAGGCAAGCCTGGGTTATGTGGTGAGCCCTCCCGCCCCAGTTTCAACAATAACAAAACACCACAAATAAATATATATGATTTTAATTTAATGGTACACACATATACTGAACTTCAAAATTTTATAAATTATAATAATAATTTATAACTTTATAATTACTTTATAATTACCTTATATAACACTTTATAATTACTTTATATAACAATCCACATTAACCAAAGTTAGCTTGTTTGACCTCTGATCTGTTGAAGTAGTTTTTAATTTTAAAATGCTTTCGTCCAATGCCATAGCTTTCCTTCTCAAACTTCAGAAATAACATGCAGGACTTTCAGTGACGTATGAGCAATAAGGAAAAGAACATCAGAAACGCTGAATATATCTAAGGCAGTGGTTAGAAATAGATTTCTTCTAATGTTTTATTTTCACAGGGAAAGCTGTGAGGTGCATGTGGGTCACTTAATCATGGACCTTCCACTGAATACTTCCAAATCTCTGGTATTTGAACATTCATTTTTTGAAGACATCTTTTCCCAGAAGATACCATTAAATAACATTTCATTTCTTTTTTTTTTAATTCTTTTTTTTCTTTTTTCTTTTTTTTTCACTTTTTAAAAAATTAGGTATTTTCCTCATTTACATTTCCAATGCTACCCCAAAAGTCCCCCATACCCACCCCCCTACTCCCCTACCCACCCACTCCCCCTTTTTGGCCCTGGCGTTCCCCTGTACTGGGGCATATAAAGTTTGCGTGTCCAATGGGCCTCTCTTTCCAGTGATGGCCGACTAGGCCATCTTTTGATACATATATATGCAGCTAGAGACAAGAGCTCCGGGGTACTGGTTAGTTCATATTGTTGTTCCACCTATAGGGTTGCAGTTCCCTTTAGTTCCTTGGGTGCTTTCTCTAGCTCCTCCATTGGGGGCCCTGTGATCCATTCAATAGCTGACTGTGAGCATCCACTTCTGTGTTTGCTAGGCCCCAGCATAGTCTCACAAGAGACAGCTATATCTGGGTCCTTTCAGCAAAATCTTGCTAGTGTATGCAATGGTGTCAGCGTTTGGAAGCTGATTATGGGATGGATCCCTGGATATGGCAATCAGTAGATGGTCCATCCTTTCGTCACAGCTCCAAATTTTGTCTCTGTAACTCCTTCCATGGGTGTTTTGTTCCCAATTCTAAGAAGGGGTATGTAATTAATATTGTTAGC
The DNA here is from genome assembly GCF_000001635.26 of Mus musculus. Taxonomy (NCBI): domain Eukaryota; kingdom Metazoa; phylum Chordata; class Mammalia; order Rodentia; family Muridae; genus Mus; species Mus musculus. The sequence goes on from NC_000079.6 coordinate 41,592,989, forward strand.
ACCTTGGGGATATTTTAGCACTCTGTGTGTGTGTGTGTGTGCGTATTAATTAAATTTAGGTTCTTATATATGCTAAACAAAGCATCTTATTACAGAGCAATGTCAGAAACCCTTTTCTATTTCTCATTTGAGATGGGCTTTGTCCTAGTTGCCCAGGCTACCCTTAACCTCACTCTGTAGCCCATGCAGGTCTTACACTCATGATCTTTCTGTCTCAGCTGATCTTTCTGTCTCAGCTCCCAGGCATTTGAGGTTACAGGTCTGTGCCACCAGGTTACTTGCTTCTAATATAACACCATGTACGTAATTATAGGGGTTAAATTACCTGTTTGTTGAGGGATCTATCTTATAAAATATTAGTGTAGGGTTAGAGAGATGTCCCCATGGTTAAGAGCACTTGATGTTCTTCCAGAAAATGGAAGCAGAGGACCTGAATTTGGTTCCTAGGACCCATCTTAAACAACTCCACACTCTTTGGGTCTCTTTGAGTAACACACACACACACACACACACACACACACACACACACACAAATAAAAAAAATGTTTTTAAATATTTCTATAGAGCACAAGTTTGACCATCAACTAGTAAATATTTAGTATGCTGTTAAAACTCTGCAATGGGTAAGTTAGAAAACTACCAACAAGCATCAGAAATTGACTTGAACAAATTCAGATTTTATTAGCAACCGTCAAGGGAATATGAAGGTGTGCATAGAAAGCTATCTGAAATTGACCCTTTAGCACTGTTTACATCAATTCATTTAATTTATAGCTTACTGGGTATCAGATCCAATATACACTATCTTAAGTTTTCTAGAAGATGGACAATGAAGATCAGAGTCCAAGGTCACTGACAATATATTTGACTAATTTCTTTTATGAGTATATCCAGTATCTTTTCAGCTTTTTAAGAATTATTGGAGAGAGAGAGAAAAAGGGATTTTGATCCTTTTGTGAAAGTAATATACAAATTACTACTGCTATTTAGGATGAGAAAGGAGATTTTTACAATTTACTTTAAGTGAAGTGTGAATTTTGATTGACTTTTTTAAGAGAAAAATCACTAAGTTGTATCCTTTTCATAAACATACATGCAAAATGCTGACAAGCTAAGTGTACCGATACATTAAAATAATGACAAACCATGGCAGAGTGGAGTTTACCTCAAGAATGTAGAGCTGATTTCATATTTAAAAGTCAATACACGTGATTTGTTATATTGACAAAATGAAGACTCAGAGACATAGGCTTTTTGCAGCAGATGTATAAAACACACTTGGAAAAAGACAAACTCTTAATAAAAAATTTTATAAAATAAATGTGTAAGCAAATTAGAAGTTGAATGGTCTAACCTTGACCTGATGAGGAGATCCATACAAATCTTTTAGTTAATTTAGTATGTATTGATGAAAGAATCTCTGTGCTGTGTTCCCAGGTGGACATAGGGGAAAATATCCTCTGTCAATGTGTTATTGAAGACACAGCTGGTCAAATACAGTGACAAAGTGAAACAAACGTCTTAACATTTATTGCTGATGAAAAATACAAGTGAAACTGTTGTGTGCCATGATTTTTTTCTGGGGTGACACAACACAGACAACAGACACATACAAACACCTATTCACCCCAGATAGGGACACATCCCATGTAACACACACCTACTCACCCCAGATAGGGATCCCAGGAAAGAATGAAGTATGGATAGCACCAAAGTCCAACTTGGTGAAGAACCAATGGGTTTATTGGGGTTACTTTCTTATACCAATAGGTGATGGGTTGCTCACAGGAGCAGAAATGAGTCAAAGACAGCTAGCTGCATTACCAACACCAACCTCAGCATGGGTGACAGCTCACAAAAGCTGGAAACCTGGAGCCTGCAGGCAGCTCAGCAGGTTGGAGAGAATTCTTTCCTAGTAACCGAGTCTAAACTTCTTCCAGGCAGTTCTGCTGGTTTCTGCTTCTTCAAGGCTGGTCTGGTCTCAGAGTCTTGTTTGCTGACTAGCTTATTTGAGAATGACTGTTATTAGGTCTTACTACTTGCTCAGGGAGGGAGGGGCTTAGAGAATATAGTCAGTTTCAGGTACTTCCTGAAGCAATTTGAGTTGTTCAGTATCTTTCTTAAAACCTCCCCTGTAGATTCGAATCTTTCAATCTCAGGAAGAAACTGCTACATGAGAAAAACTAATCAAATATAGCCATGCTGTAAGTTACATCATTGATATTCTAAAGTCAATTATCTTATACACTAGCATCAAACAACTGGCAAAACAAATATTGCATTTATAGTGGCAATTGGGGAGGCATCCAATACCTGTAAACTAAACTTAACATTGAAAATTGACATTAAAAGCCGGAGAGTAGTGGCGCATGCCTTTAATCCTAGCACTTGGGAGGCAGGGGCAGGCGAATTTCTGATTTTGAGGCCAGCCTGGTCTACAAAGTGAGTTCCAGGACAGCCAGGGCTACACAGAGAAACCCTGTCTCAAAACAAAACAAAACAAAACAAAACAAAACAAAACAAAAACAAAACAGCAACAACAACAAAAAAAAAAAAAACAAGAGAGAGAGAGAGAGAAGAGAAAAAAGAAAATTGACATTAAAATTATAAGACTCCTGAGAGAAATTAAGAAAACCCAAATAGCTGGAGATGTATACTATTTTTGGATAAAAAGATTCACATGTATTTGAGAAACGATAAGGTTGAGGCTTTATACTTTCTGGATTCAACTTTTACTAAATGTATGTTCTTCATGAAGTTACAAGGCCATCGTAAGAACGAATGAGCATCAGTGCGACAGAATAGAGAGCCCAGAAATACAGTTCATGTCTACTCAGCAGAAGCAAAGAGAGTTTTCCAACAAAAGGTAGTGGGACTGTTGAATACTTAAGTGGGGAAAGTTTATGAAAAATGAAGTCAAATGTCCTTCAGCACTACTTCTATCAAATATAATAATCTGTCTTGTTTTCTATTTACACATTGATCATCTATTAGCTAATCAAAGTATTGTTTTTAAAACTATAGTGATGTTCTTGCTACTGGGCTATATGCTTTTGACAAAAACAATTGTTTTAAATTATAAAGGAAATTTTTTTCATTAATGACATCTCTAATGATAGCATATAAAGTAACTAGAAATTGTCCATGACCACACAATCCAGAAATTACCTGAAAATGGCATTTTGGGGGTAGTTTTCCTAAGCCTTTCTGTACAATACTGTAAAATTTGTAAATTTCTTAACATAGTATTCACTTACTTGTAATTTTTTTTGTAAGAATGTTTAGGATTAAATTATTTTGAGTTGTATATTATCTTTGATTTCAAAAGAGTTCATGATTTTTTTGTGTGTGGCTCTATTTTCAAGTGGCATTGATTTTAATGGTAAGCTATGTTCAAATCACATTTTGTTAGATATCTGCTCCTAGGATAGTGTAAAGCTCGTAAGCGTCTTTCTCCTTTGAAATTTTCTACTCCGAATGAGCCTTAACTATCCAGCAAGCGTGACTCAAGGAAGTCATTCTGAAACAGTTATAGTTTCTGCTGTCTGTGATGACTTTAAGTTTGTCTTATCTACTCAGTACTTCCTTGCCCACAGTGAAATTTCAGGAAGGTCACGAACCGAGCATTCCAACATTGCCTCTTAATATTGGAGTAAGCTCAGATGCAGCGATCAGACTGAACTCATAGCACAGAGCAACACTGCAGGGCCACAAATGATTGTTCATGTGTTTGTGAGCTACTTAAATAGGTCTGTTTTCCCCTCAGCCAGGCATGAGTTTGCTTCGTGTAGTCTGAGACTATATTCCCATGGGCTTAAGTCCAGAGAAGGCGGTCCTCAGAAAGAAAACAGGAGGAAAGCCAAAAGGAGATGCAAAGATGGACCAGGGGCACTTCCTCAAGCCTGTCAGCTGTGGGCCCTGGTTTCAGTTCCTTCTAGAACTTCTCTAGCTTCTGCCTTTGGGTTCAGTGAAGATCCTTGTTCACAATTCCTAATTTTCTTCTCTTCTTCTTTTTTTTTTCTCTCCCTGCCCTCCTCTTCCTCCTCCTCCTTTTCCTTGCCATTCTTTTGTAAGGTTGACTTGTTATCAAAGAAACACAAATAATAAAAAATAAAGTGACCCTTGAGAGGCTTTCCTTACACACAGTCCCCAACCCTATTGATGCTCTCCACAACCTTGGCTTTACATATGGAGAGCTTCACCCTTATGTTCCCTCAACATAAGTTCAATTTCCGCTAGAAATCTAGGGTGATCCTGCTTCACTCATCAAGGTGCAGTATACAGAGAACACTCCTGCTCTAATGATGGCTTCGTGTGCAACTTTTTGGTGTTTTCCTGACCAGAAAATGTGTCTTGTTAGAGAATGCTTAACCTTTGACATCTGATCACTCCTTTAGGTTGTTGCTTTCTTAAAGCGCTAATCCTATCATGTAGTTCTTAGAAAGGCATTGCACTAATTTTTCTTAAGGAGGAATGAATAAACCCCCCTTAAAAAATACTTAATGTATGAGTGCCCTGCTGATAGACATCCACATGCCAGAAGAGAGGATCAGATCCCCTTATGGATAGTTGTGAGCCACCACGTGGTTGCCGGGAATTGATTTCATGACCTCTGGAAAAGGAAGCAGTGCTCTTAACAACAGATCAAAGAATGGATTCTGCTGAGTCCAATGTGTAACCACTGAGTTTGTTTAGCTTATTTATGGGTGAAAGCATGGGTGACAGATTATTTCCAGGAACTGCTGAACCATGGAGTGAGATGGTAGAAATTAGGGTGAGGTAATATGGGTGAGTGGAGGCTGAAGCCAGACAAGCTTCATCCTTCACCCATGAAGACTTTCTCAAAACAGCGCAGATGTGAGAAAGGATGGGAGATCATTCAAGAGAGAAGATCTGGTTTCAAACGTGAATAGCTAAGGAAGACAGTGGAACTTCATGTCTACAAAGTCTGCATGCATGGGATCAAGGCTTAGGGGCAAGTACTGGCGAGAAATGCATGCTATTTACAAAAATAAATAGTTAACAGCAAGGAAAGTTCAACTGGATCCAAGAAAATGGAGACTCTGGAGATGGGATGTGAAGAGAGGGATGGAGAAATGTTGTTGAGATGCGCTGTAGTCTGGCCTTGGACAAGTGAGCTGAGCTAGTGTTGATAGAGACAAGATTGGGAGGTGACACTCAGGATTGACAAAGAATTAAGGGAACAAAACAGATGGGGAGCCAAAGAGTTGAATTAGGAAGAAGATCACATTTAGAAGAGTTTCCATTATGACCTGGGATTGAAAATCAAGGAGAGGAAAGACGGAAGGTGATGGACTTGTAAATATGCTCAGAATGATGACGTCACTACGCACAAAGGCTCTGACCGCCACTCTTCCTAGCTATGTTACACCCGGACAACTTAATTTGCAGAGGCTTACCCACTATAAGGCTGATTATCTTTCCCCATTCATGCCTTTCCCACCAGCTTGGTATGTGATCTTATTTTGGACTGAGGGTACTGCAGCTCTAAGGGATCAATATGAGTTCATACTATAACAAGGTGGAGCTGTAATGCAGTGTGATGCTGGTGTCTTTGTAAGAAGTGGCAAGAGACATAAGGAAGATACCTATGCCTGTAATGATGGGAGCAGAATCAGGGGTTGTGAAGCAGCAAACCAGGGAGCCCCTAGGGGTGCTGGGAATAGCAGAAATGAAGGGAAGATGTGGCTCTCATCCTGCCCTAGCGTTTTCAAAGGAACAGGGCTCTTCCCTTTAGGCCTACAAGAAAAAGAAAAAAAAGTTCTTTAGAGCCGCGAGTTTGTGGCATTTTGTCGTGGCAGTCCCAGAACCTCAATACATTCAGCCACCTCATTCTTAAACTGGAGGTAATGCTTTCTCAACAAAAGAGTGAAAAATATCACACTGAAAAGTGTCTAGCACAGGGTCTGTTATAATCACTAAATAATCACTGCGCGTTTAAATACAGATGACAAATGCCTTACCTATGAAGACATGCACCATTTCAGATCAAAAAAAGCATTCTCTAGGTAGGCCACTTATTTGGTGTGACACCACACTTCAACATTTCAGAACAGTAGACTCACCCTCAAATTACAGACATTAGCCCCACTGAACACAGCTTTCACAAGAAGGCCAATTTTCTTAAAGTCAATTTTAGGTATCTGCATATGAAAGAAGAGACTCTGATTTTAAGTGAGAAATCAATGTTGACTTAAATTCTCAATGACTTAAATCCAGACAAGATTTCTTTCAATGTAACTTTGTGAAACTACACAGTATATTCAGTACATTGTTCCCTTCCAGATGTGTGAACAGCTCTAACTACCTTGTCTGAAACACTCAGGAAAAAAAAACCAAAAGATCTGGGGTGAAATTTTAATTGTGTTCTACACAGCGAGTTCAAAATAAATGACTGATCTAATTTTATGAATTTACCTTTCATTTCTCATAATTTAGACACTGGCATGCAGGCGTTGCAAGGTTTTTGCCAAGGGTAGAAAGGAATAAGCAAACTCCTCACATAGTGTCCAGAAAGAAAGGAAAATGAGAAAAGGGCAGAGGCTATAAAAACTGTTCCTCTTTAAAATAACTGTCGCAGAAGTTCCTGGGAGAAGGGAGACTTTAAAAAAGTAACAATGGCAGAGTGTAACTAGAACATTCCCATCGGTTTTTCAAAAGTCACTTTGAAATCTTCTTTTTCTTCTTAATTTCTAAAGAACATTTGACATGGAATCTATCCTTTAAGCTGTGAGACTAAAGTGGACTAAGACCACTTTTTTGACCATGCCTTATCTTTACTCCAGAGTAAATTAAAGAAAGACCTTATTTACCCCCTACTGCAATTTGAGTGCCATAGTTGACAATAGAATATTACACTGTAAACCAGGCAGTGGTGGCACAGGGGTTTAATCCCAGCACTCAGGAGGCAGAGACAGCCAAATCTCTGAGTTTGAGGCCAGCCTGGTCTACAGAGCGAGTTCTGGGACATCCAGGCTACACAGAGAAACCCTATTTCGGCAAAAACAAACAAAAGTTTAACTTTGTACTCCATTTAAACTTAGAAATACAAGACAACTCTAAGGAAGCAGACCATAAAATGGGAGGTTCCCTTGACAGCCAGACTCTTGAGTATTTGAAATGTTCTCTGGTTGCAAGGAGGAAGTGACATTTTGTTGTGCAAGCCGTTGGTCATAGAGTTCTTGGCAAACTAAGAGGTGACAATCACCCACTGCCTAGCTCAGTGAATTTCTCAACACGTATTGGCTAATGGGATGTTAAAATCCCATTGTCTTCCATTCCTTTCATAATTAGGAAAGACGGAGATACTTAGGGAGGGAATAGATTTTTCTTTCTAGTTGATTTAGTCATGTCTCAAACCTGAGATTAGATTGTAAGGCTGTGGACATAAGGCAGCTTCAATTTCTTGCTTTCATAAGGGCAAATGCCAGATGTTTGTCTTTTCATAGTTTTTAATCACCTCAGCATTTATGGAAAATAGATAGATACAATTATGTGTTATTGAGTATAGATATATAGATTATGAGTATATACCCATATATATGTTCAATATATTTACTAAGCATATATATGTGTGTATGTATGTGTGTGTTTATATATATTCCCCTCTATTCTATTTTCTTTCTTATCTAGTGTTAGGGGGTTAAAATGATGGAGAAGGGTAGAAAAAGAATCCACATAGTAGCAAAAGATGCTCTCTCTCTCTCTCTCTCTCTCTCTCTCTCTCTCTCTCTCTCTGTGTGTGCGCACACACACACACTCACACACACTCAGACTTGCCTGTTGTCTTCTATGAAGATGCAGATGTCCTGTATCTAGGGCTCTTAGTAGCATCATTTGGGTTCCAATAACGAGGCCAGCCCTGACTTTGCAGCTTTGTGGCTTGTACTGTACTAGCCTGTCTCTGAGGCTGGCTTCACTTCCATGATTGTAACTCTCCTTGGTAGACACCCGCAATATCCATACCGGGCCCCCATTAACCATTACTTTTCTCTTTCACAGCTTCATGCAGTGTCCTCTTGCAGACTTCTTGTATGGCATCTGACCATGCCACACACTGCCGGCTTTCAGCTTTCTACTACAAGCCTCTTGGTACAGCTTTCTAGTACAGCTTTCTTGGTACAAGCCTCTGTAATGCCCTTACTTTCACATGTTTCTTGTCTGAAAAACTGTACCAAGAGGTCAAAGCTACCATGCTCGGTTGTCAGCCCTAGATGTAGCCCAGCACCCTCTTGAACCACAGTTTCATTTCCTCTGTGTGTGGAGCCTGGTGAAACATTTTTTCTAGGTGGTTGTTTTGAGCAAGGAGTCCCCTCAGTGGGTTACCAGCCTCGGCTCATTCCTTTCATATGAATTTGAGTTTTCCATGTTGGCCTTACTGCCAGAGGGCTTTCTTTTGTTAGGGGTCTCAGTAATTTCCCATCACCTTGAATCTTTCCTGCCAGGCTACCTTCCCTGGCCAACCACACAGTTTTCATATCTTTTTGTTCCATTTGTCTCTCTCTCACTCAGACCTGGATGAGAGCAGTTAACAGCCACCATGCCATAGCCTGAATCCTCTCCTGTCTTGAATTTCCCTCTGCCAAACAAATGAGTCCATCACTTTTGAATTTAGCCACACTCAAGTTCTCAGGGCACTGGCAGAGTGTGATTCTCTACCAGGATATAACAGTAACGCTATCTAGCCTGATTCTTGACAGAGTCCTCCCTCACCTATGATCTCCCCTCCCCACCCTCCACCCTATCCCACCCACACCTCCTTCCTGTCCACATCTGCTGACATTCTTCTGAACGCCCACCAGAAGGACCATTAAGCATTGCCCACAACACTGGAGGGCTTTTCTAGTTCATATTTCCAAACTCTTTCACATCCCTCCCCAACGCCTGCTCCAAATGCCCAAGAACTACATGGTCAAGTTTGCACTCTAATAGCCTCGCTTCTTGGTACTGATTTTCTTCTGTATTCTATTTGTGGAAGGAATAGTAACTTGTTGTTTGAAGACTTATTATTTAACTATATGCAGGTCTGTGGGCAAGTGCCCTCAGAGGCCACAGGATCCCCCCTCTGCAGTTCCTGGCAGTTTCAAGCCCTCTGATGTGGGTGCTGGGAGACAGCACTCCCTTTCTGCACAAGAGTAGCGAGTGCTTTACCTGCCTGCTGAACAAACTCTCCAGCTCCCAACCTTTTGTTTTCAAAGCAAACAGTCAATGAGGTTTTGTCAGGCTGGGTCTTCTGCCGGTTGTGATTTCAGAGCCTTCACACTGACACTTAGAGCTTTTCCATGACCCCCCCCCCTCCGTGGCTCCTCTACTCTGCTAGGTGGGCAGCGGTCTCTGCCTTAGGGGGCGTGACTGGCTGAAACAAATGCTACAAGCGGGTTGTTTAATGTATTTCCCATCGTTCTGGAGGCTGGGAGATGCACATAAGGGTGCCACCAGACTCCGTGTTTATTGTGGGACCTTTCCTTTGCAGAGAAGCATCTTGCTGATGCATTACAAGGATGAGAAAGCTTCTCTCTCATCTTTTCTAATAGGGTCATCAATCCCATCCATGTCAAGACCTCATAATAATTTGGGAGGTCCATCAATCTGGAGAGATACAAGCAGTCAGTACACAGCACGGTCTATGCTGCTGTTCATGTTATTCAGGTCTATTGTACATTTTTGAGGTCAGACCCACGCTTTTCACAGGACAGGGAAGGAAATTACAAAAAATAAAAATGATGTTTAAATATGTCGATTTTTTTCTCATTCTTCACAGCTAGAGTTGATGTTACTTCACCTGGTGAGAAATTGGGAATGATTCATAAAGGCCTGTAAGTGAGTTTGGCTGAGGAACAGTGAGTAGCTGGGGTGCAGTGGAGGGAGGGAGGGCCCTTCTTAGAAGAGTTTTGAGCCACAGGACTCCAGTTATAATTTTCAAAGTAGGAAAACATAAGTAGATGCTTTCCTTTCAGGAGACTCCTTCACAAGTTCCTTTTGCTTGTTCTTTAGAAGAAATATTTACAGGGCAGCAATTTTCATCTGGTTTCAAAAAGTAGCCATATTTAAATGTGACAGCAATAAAAAACAAAACAAAACAAAACAAAAAAAACCCTAGCACCTCATGTTATCTATAGATCCAGATTCCATTCTGAATGCGTAAACACCTACGTGTTAAGTGCTCTGATCCTCAAAATAACTCAAGAAATATTGCAATGAAATGTAAGTATAATGTAATATGTTCTCTACAGTGAGTGACATATGAAATACATGAATATATATAAAAACTGAAGTAGATAAGGAAATATTAAGATGTACAAGTAGTGAAACTGAAACTTAGTGATTACTAACCCATTGTAGTTAAGTGTTCACATTAGCTAATGCAGTCAAACTAGGGCTAGAACCAGACACTTAGGTTTTACGAGTGACAAAATATTCAATCCGCTGCGCTATGATCGGGAAAGCAGGAAACAGTTATGAGGAAGTGGGGATGTTCGAATCTTAGATTGTTTGGAGTGAATGGACAATAGATTCTCAACCGAAATGTTTTATCAGTTGCAGTGATAGTATCGGAAACAATCATAGAGCCAACCTCAAACGTCGTCGTATAGGATTTTCCTTTAGACGGGAACGCTTCTCCTTGGACGGATGTAGAGGGACTCACAAGAAAGTTACAAAAACTCACAACAACAGAGTTAGAAGCCTTACATAATCTTCCTGAGGTTACATAAGCAGTAAACATTTGCTGGGGTAAAGACTCTTGTGTGGGCAGGCTCATGTGTGTGAGGCAGATGAGGAGGGCCTATCTGTCCATCAGGCGATAGGCAGCTGTTAACTACTATCAACATACTGCTAAAACACATTATGAACACCATTACTGTTAATGGTAATTTCTTAAATTATGGGCTCTCTTTCCAATATTCATCTACTAATAAAGATGTTGGGGATGGGTTAGTTTGACCATTTGGCAGGTGTTGACTCTCCCTTGTATCTCTGTCAGCCTTGAGCAAAAGGACTGCCAGCCAAGCAGCCGCTCTACCAGCACCAAGTATCTGGAACAATCCATGGATGCCTTAGGAAGGGAGCTTCAAACAGCTTGCCCTGTACTGTTTGCTATACAGCCCTTGATAGACTCTAGCTGATCCTGCAACTGCTTCTGCCTAGGGCAGCAGTTTTTCCTGGCAGCCTAGTAGTAGGATGGGTGTTGCTGATACAAAAGGGACCTCTGTGTAGTTGGTGCAACCACAGCCCTCCATTAGCATGAGTGATTTTCTGCGGTTGTTACAAACATCTCTTCTTTGGCTAGTTAAGCAGGTTTTCTGGTTCATTTTGTAAGCTGACGACAGGAGAGTTTAACATGTCCTTCGGAGGCTTGGCTATATCTGTCAGTGAATGTGCTCATGTTACCTAATAATGTTAAATCCCTTCGCAGCACCATGAGGTTAACTTCCCATTCTGAACTTTAATTCAGACTAGAAAGATAGGACATATACTATGGCTGCCAGGAAGAATTTAAAAAAATAGGAGAAGAAGAAGAAGAAGAAGAAGAAGAAGAAGAAGAAGAAGAAGAACAACAACAACAACAACAACAACAAAGAAAGAAATGAAGCCCCTTCTTTATCTAAAATGAATTTGATGTTAAACTCATTTATGTCTGATAGTCTATACTCCTGAATTGACATTTAATTCAGCCATTGAACCCTACACCATAGTAGGTTTTAGTACGGTTCCTCTTAATGACGCCCAAACTTTTTTCTATATTGTGGGAGCAAAACAAAAACATGCATAAATATAAACCTGCATATACATTATTGTCATTTTTAAGGTGCTCACCAAAAGCAACAATATTTAGGCAATTCGAATCTTCAGTTACTGGGCAAAAACACTTGATTGGCTTAGCTATTCTTTCTTCACTTCCTTCTGTAAACTTTAGCAGCAGAGTATTTGGAAAAAGATGGAATTGGGCGAGGGGGATGGGGTGAGGAGCACTAACGTTTTTTATGCAAACACGATTTTTTTTTTTTTAATTTCAAGTTAAAAGGTTTCAAACATCAAGGAAGACTGTAACTAGCATAACTGGAGTTAAGATGCTTCTGAGGCTGACCTTGGATTTGAAGGACAGGGAGACGAAGCTGAGTTAGTTTAAGTGCTGGGGAGATTCACAATTTTAGATGAAAAGAGTCCTATCTGGAAGAAGCGCTAGAGCCAGCCTTGGCCAGGAGGATTCATTCGGACACCTACGGGGCCCTGCGTCAATAAGTGGTTTCAGATCCTGCAGCTAAGGGGAGTTCGTATTTTACTGCTGGCCGGCCAGAAGACTGGCTGAAATGACAAAGAGGATCTATTTCTGTTTTAGTAGATTTAGCAAAGGGAGGGGCGTATCCAGGTCACTGGACGCACTCTCAGACAACCCTACAAATGAAATCTTGAGCATTTACACCTTTGCAAAAAGTTGCTCGCAGACGCCCTCACGGAGAGGGAAGGATCTGGAGCAGCGAAGCGCAGGCTCCAAAAATCCTGGCAGCTCCCGGGACCTATACACAGCTCTCTCATCCCCGCCCAGCTCACCGGTTTCAGGTTTCCGGGGGCGCGCAGTCAGGAGGGGGCGAGGGGCTTGGAGTCTGTTCCCTCGGAGCAGCCAATGAGCGGCGAGACCCAGCGGTGGCGCCAGTGACGTAGGTGGCGCTCCCTCCGCCCCACTGCGGGCGGACGCTGGGAGCCGACGACAGCCTGAGCTCCCGGGTGCCTAGGGCGGCGCGCGCGCGCGCGCGAGGAGCGGGGGGGAGGCAGTGCGCGTGCGCAGCCGCTCACCCCCGGGGAGGCGGGGCCGAGGAGCGGACACGCGCATGCGCGCGCCCCGGGGCGGTCGCGGGCGGAGGGGGCGGCTCCTCGAGTGTTGGCTACCCAAAGGCCGAGCGGCAGGCGGGCGGCAGGTGCCGCGGCCGGGCGCCGCTGCCTCGTCGCGCGTCCCCGCGATGAGCCTCGTCTCGCGGCCTGCCCCTGCCGGCTGCCGCTCCGCGCGGGCCTCACGGCGTGACCCGGGCCTCGTGGCGTGGCGGGCCCCCGCGGCGCGACGCGGGCCCTGAGCGGGAGCGGCGGTCCCTCCCGCGGCCCCAGGCCTCGCCCGCCAGCGCTCCTCGATGTCTCCCCGGCGGGGAGGACGCTGCCTGCGACACCCGCCGAGCGGCGCCCCCCGGAGCGCCCCGCTGCCGCCCCGCGGGGACGATGAGGGCGGAGGGCGCCGACCACTCGATGATCAACCTGTCGGTGCAGCAGGTCCTGAGCCTCTGGGCCCATGGCACGGTGCTGAGGAACCTCACGGGTAATGCGCCGGGCGGAGGGAGCGGTGGGGGACCCACTCCACGGGTGTTCGGGGCGTCCGCAAACCCGGCCCGGTGCGGGCCGCTGGAGCACGCGCGAGTCGCGCCAGTGCCCCGACTGGATCACAGTTCATGTTTCTGTCATTAACCCCCCCCCCCCCCCCCGCCTTTCCCCGTGCGCGCGCGCACGCACATACACCGCTTCTTGCAGTTTCGATCTTTTTTAGTCTTTCTTTCCTGGTTTAGCCCTTTTTCTTGCTGACAGATGTCAAACCAATTGCAGTACTCCTATTGCCTGCTCACCGTGATCACGGTGGACCGACCGTTCGTTCCTTTATTTGTTGAGAGAGAGAGAGAGATATGACTAAGTAGATAATAGCGGGGTCAGGGGCTGGACCAAGGTCTAGAGCAGTCGAAACAGTTGTCTTCTCTGCTATTTCCTTTTGTCTGGCTGTCTCCTGGCTTCAAGTTGCTGTATTTGTGAAATTGGAGAATTCTGTGTATTTCCCTTCATTAATCAATGTGATTGGGAATGGGGTTTAGCTACGTTATAGCATCAGGTTGTCAGAGTAAGCATTAGTACACATAATATGATTTCATATGCAGGTTTGCTTGTGAAGAAACTTCTGGTTTTCTCAGTGTGGAAGTGCTTAAACTCTTTTGAGTTCCGAGTTTTAAAAATAGCGTCTAAAGAGTAATATTGACTGGAAAGCAGTAGGGTCAACAGTTTGACTCCGGAGTAGCTGCTTTTGTGAAACCACAACCAAAACCCCAAACAAAAACTCAGTTCTTTAAAATGTCTTAACTCCAATTGAACGTTACTATTTCAAAATCTGTGTGATAGCAAATTAATAGTATGTAGTATACTTATAGGCAAAATCTGGCATGATACAGGGTTCATATGTTCAAGGAGAAAAATATAACGGCATTGCGTACCACCCAGATAAATTTTCAGGTTGCTTAATTCCTTACTTATGAAAACCACACCAGTAAAGGAGACCCTGGAGCCAGCAGAGGCGTCTTCTTAGTTGCATTTTTATAGTTCTGAAAAGTTAAATTTACATAAAGATCATCTCAAGATAGATCCCTTTATTTTACTTATGACCTTGTTCGTATTTGCCCACAGATTCACATTTATAAAGCATGAATTGTTTATTAAAGTACAATGATTAAAAACTTAGTGATATATATTGCCTGTATTAATGACCAGCTTGGCTCACTGAAGCTGTTTCGTATGTAGCTTGATAGTCAAGAGATGCTGTCTGCTGTGCCATGTACTGCTTAGCCTGTACTGCTTAGCCTGTCCAAAATAAGCAAGCAAATTCAGCTCCTAAGAGGAGACAATAAGCTCACCATTTACTGAGTATTACTCCAACTCTGCAAAGCATATACACAAAGCAATTCAGGCAAATTAAACTGCCCTAAGCCAGATAGTGAGCAAGTGGGCCTTCCGAACCAGTCTGCCTCCGAGTGTCTTCCCGTTACCACTGTACAGCTCTTCATTCAGCTTTGCCCTCTGCTCCATCAGACAGGGTGAATTTCTTGCTTCATCCTGCTACTTCTGCTCTTTGTACCTACTTCTGTTTTTAATCACATTATAATTTTTATCTCTTTTAGCTTGAATGTGTTTTGAGAGTAAGGTCTTTGTCTTGCTAAATTATGAGTCCTAGCATAATCTGGCACATAATAAGTGCTGAATCCATGTTTATTAAAGTGAGGTTGTGAAATAATACCTAATGCAGGATTTAAACCTGATGCTGTGTTGTAGTTCACTGGAGTAAACGTGCCCTTAAAGTACAATGGGGTGTTGAAGCAACTTTTGTACACAATCATCTCCCAGACTTGGAAGGCAGGCACGTGCCCACTGAATGCATTTGTATTCTGTGCTGAATTTTGGTTTCCATTTTTCTTTATTTGATATTTTCAACAGTTTTTGAGAGCTTGTTTATATTCACTTTACAGACATTGAAGCAGAGAGCAAGCTTATGTTTGGTAGCTAACATGAAAAAAATCTTTACATTTTCTGTTAATTCAGAAGACATTTGGCATCATAGCAAACTTGCAAGTAAAACAGATACTAAAAAGAAGCATAGTATAAAACAAGGCAGGCTATCTTGGATTATAGCTGAAGGAATTACAGAAGTCTAGGTATTAGGAACCTGGGTTAAATACCAAATCAAAGGGAAATAAACTCTTGCTTCTGTTCTTTGTACACACGAGCAAGTGTGATATTATTCTTTTCTTAGGATTTTACCTAAAAAGCAGGGGGTCTACCTTTGGAAAACAGTCTTATGTATGTGCTCCTTTGATAGGAATAAATGTAAACAGAGGAGAACTGGAAGCAGTAACCTAGAGCAGGCACTAGAGTCTCTGTGTCACTCTTAGCAGCCTGTGGTGAGCGATGTTGATCAGAGGCAGGGCCAGAGCCTGTCCCTGTCCCCACCCTCAGTTCCACGCCCATCCTTTCTGCCCCACATAGCTACTTAAGGCAGACAGGTCTGAGAGGTAGTAAGTCTTATGATACTTAAGATTAGCCTGGCACATATCTGTCCCAGCCTGAGGATATGTAAAGGTATCCCCAGTAGCTGGGCCCCATACATTCCAATATATCCCTCCATCTCTCTCTCTCTCTTCCCCCCCCTTCCCCCCTAACCCCAGGACTGCCTGAAACTACAGATAGCATCTAGTCCTGATTACACACACACCTATGATAGGGTTTAGTTTCTATTAGATGCAGTAAGATGCTTAACAATATCACAATAAAGCCAAAATGTTTTTAACTCTGCAGTGTAATAAAATTCCCTGTATCACAACTGTTGCACTCTGGTGCTATTAAGTAAGTAAATGGGCTATTTGAACACAAGTATCACACTGCTATCTGATAGCTAACAATCTATCTGATAAGTGAGATGAATCCGTATACCCTTGACAGAAATGATTCTTGCTTTGAGTGAGACAGAGTCGAACAGCATAAGATGTCTGAATGGCCAGCAAGTTAAAATGTATGAGTTGTTTGTTCCTAGAATTTTCCATTTACTATTTCTTAAGTGGTTGATGAAGCAGGTAGCCAAAGCCACAGAAACTGGAATCTTGAATGATGGTTGGCTAATTGGTCCAGTAAATAAAAGATGCTAGAAAATGTGAGATACTATTGAGAAAACAATGCTTTCTAACCTTTTGAGTGGCTATCATTCTGTAAAAGCTACCGACCCATGTTCACTGTATTTCCTGTCTTAGGAATCCTCTCAGACATGATCAGCTGTTTGATAGCTCTCTGTTTTAGAGACACTTACAAGGAGTCTGAGAACAGCCATTCTCAGATCCTGTGTCTGCCACTAGAAGACGGCTGTCCACAGTTTCTGTGTGTCTACCCCTTTTACTGGGGTGTAAGTTTTAGGATCCTTCATTTGTTTAGCCCTGAATAGGTTATAGGCCTTTTTAGCCTACTAGAGAGATGAATGGTTTCCTTTCTTCATTCACAAATACCTTTTTCTATGACTGTATTCTAAATTCCCACCCCTCACTCTGAAGTGGGAGTCCATACTATGTCTAACTTTTCAGCTTTGTAAGTTGATTTTTTAAAAATTACTAATTATTAGCTGTATCTTTTTGTTTTATTTTGTTTTTCTTAACTGATTTGGCTCCCAATTTGTATTCTGATCCAAATTTGGTTACTAAGGATTTAGAGAAGAATTTTTCCTTCAGAAAAGGCAGATCCTTAAACTGCTGGGCAAATATAACAGGGTTAGTCTTGGAAAGGGATATTAGGCCCTGGAAGAAAAGTGGGTACTGTCTTAAGTTGTCCACTTTCTATTTGACAGCAGAAAATGTGGGGCAAGCCCACCCCTCTTTTTCTTTATTGGTAATAAGTGTTGAGAGTCTGGGGTCCAATATATGATGAAAGATATATACCATTCATTTTACATATGTATATGTATGTATGTACAGTTGTTCCTCAAATTATGATGGTTATAGTCTGATAAACTCATTGTAAATTTTTTTAAATTATGAACAGAAAAGGTACTTATACAGCTATTTACCAAGACCAACACTTAGCCTGACCTGTCTTAAATGATCTGCTGTAGCCCTGGTTGACCAGAAGTCTTCTTGTTGATCAAGCACACAGTGCAGAACTGAATGGTTGTGTAGGCATAGGCTTACAACATTGCAAAGCTGAAAATGGATAAGTCAAACTACTTGTAATTTGGAGTCTCTATTTCTCTATGTTTTTTACTTTTAGAATATTCATGTACATATTATTATAGTTTATGTTTGGAGCTTTATAGTTGATATAAACTGTTTTTGCAGTCAGCCAAAAAGGGAGGAATGGTTCACTGACCACTGGCTGGTGGTTCAGTTGGTGCCTTCCCCGTCGTTGTTTTCAGATAGCTGTGCCTCCCTTGGTGTGGCTGTGTTCACCACTAGATTCCCATACCTTATGAAGGCGGCCGTATGTAGAGAGCAGTCTCAGAAATCCACTGATGTCACTCATCCAGCAACTGCAGCATTAATCAGACACTATGCTTTTTTGGTATTTGTGCCATATACCACAATTGACTATTATTGAAACATGCGATTGGCATTTCTTATTCTTGTTTTATAGCATAGATTGCAGACAGAGTTGAATTTTGTATCATGCATCATTCTAGAAGGCCCACTGTGTGTCTGGCGGAACACTTTGTAAGCTTTGAAAACTTAGTCTTACTGCCATTGGCTCTCACTCCATTTCCACTCCATTATTTTGGAAGTGTACATAAGCCCCCATTCTGGAGTATTGAGGATTCATTTTAAGATTATGTAGGCTATTCCTTTTGACTCTTTAATAATTAACTACACAATATGACTTCTTTTATTTCTGCTTTCTTTAGTAACTAAGACAGTGAGATAATCATGGAGACAGGTCAGAGGTGTTGTGTGTCTGGCAACTGTTTTGGAAATGGAAAAGGAAGGGACATCGGGTCCATGGAAGGAAGCCAGAATAAAAGTGATCAGATGTGAGAAGCAAGCCCTGAGAGTTGAGCACTGACCCAGAGGAAAAATCCTAAACATGGCTACTCAACATCTCTGTGTGCCTGAAATGAAGAGAACATTTCACATATGTCTCACTGTAATTAGTGTCTAAATAATTTATTATATTGTGTATGATTATATAAGGTGTGATAGGCTACTTGGATATTTTAATGACCTAGTATTTAAGCAATAACATTTAATTGTAGACTACATAGTGGTGCCATCAACACATGGAAGAAATACCATTAAATTATCAATTTCATTTGGTGACCTTGAACTAAGTAGACTAAGCTTAAGGAAACTTTTCTCTCAACTTGATGGAAGTAGGAAAAGCCAGATTTAACCCAAGTCTAAATGCCTATGCTATAATATAAACTGTAGAATGTAACCTAGGGGCACATAATGACGTCCTACGGGACTTAAAGAAGGTGGAGTGTACCTTTGGGGGGTCGGGGTGGGGGGACTGTGCAGACACGATCAGCTTACTACCATGCTCTGTCCTTGCCCTTCCTTTGAGGTGTGTGCTGTGTACTTGAGAATACATTGATTTTTTTCATAATTCACCATAGCTTATATTATCCTTATATAAAACAATTTGTGTTTAGCATTTTAGTTTTAAGGATGGGCACATGTCCATGCTAAAAACTTTATTTGTAGGACATAACATTTTCCTAAACATTTTCAGTGAGCAGGACATGGCTCTAAGAAGATTTCATGTGGTTTTAGTTGATTCTCACAAGATTCCATGTAGTAGGCTCCATTAACTCCATCTTTAAACCAAGGGCACAGTCATGGAGACATTTTGCCCCTGCTTACAGAGCATGCAGATCAGGACTTGAGGCGTCATTGCTGTCCAGCAAATGTTGAGTAACTACCTGGACGCAGAGCTGTGGTAAACACAGAGGTGACTAGAATGTGGTGACCACCCTTGCAGGCCTCTTTGCAGTGAGTATTAGCTTACAAATTTGAGCTATTTGCCAATGCTGACTTACAGTTACTCTCAAATTTCATAGCTCAGAATAAGGGGCATATCACAGGTCAGCTGCTCAGGAGGAATACTGGGTTGGATGCTCCAGTCCATCTGTCAGCTGGGCCTGTGATCTCTGCAGATTGCCCTGGGACCAGAGACACAGTTTCCACAAGCATATTGATGCAGTAGGTGGCAGGAGGGCTTCCATGGAACTGGTCACTGTTGTTTTCCCCACAAAAGGTGGGAGGGCTTAGACCAAAAGAGAAGCCGCAGAGTCCATTGACCCCAATCTGCAAGTGTTATTGTATAGTCAGGTTGTATTCCATTGCCACATGGGCCAGCTCCTGTCTAGTATGGAACTGGAAAACAAAAGCAGGTTTGCCTGGCACAGTTGGGCCTGCTTGGTCGCCAGCTTGAACACTTAAATAGGTGTGGGGAAAGGGAAAGAAGCCTTCAGAGGGAGCAATGGTGTCAGCGCAGAGGGCACGGGCATGCCATCTTAGAGAAAGAGAAGCTGACAAGAGAGAAGGTTGCTTGACATGTAGAGTCCCATAGAGTAGCTGTGTGAAGTCCCTTCAAGAGCTGAGATCCCCAGGCTGGCCATTGGTACATACTGCTAAACAGACAAAATGATCATGGAGGACTGGACACTTTCAGAAGAGCTTCTTTATGGCTTGTTGACTTTGGAGGGAGGGGGACTGTGAAATAACTGAAGAGTGGGGAATGACCTTGTATGCTGGTAGGAAGTGAGCAGAGAGCGGTTGCTTGTAGAATGTTCCAGGCATACTTTGCTAACAGGAGTGATGCCCTTAGATGTGTGTGCCAAGCAAAGGTTGGTTGTTTTGTTTTGTTTTTAAGCAGTAATAGAAAATGAGGTTTCTACCTTAGATTCTCTTATCCCTCTGCTGTGCACAACTTCAGGCTGATGTAGTTTTAAACCTGCTGCTTATGGGAACCACTGGGGCTGGTTGTACTGGGGAGGTCCCAGTCCTATATATAAAGTATGGGTCTTCAAGGAGTTTAAACCAGCTCTCAGGTAATTCTGCCATTGCATGCTCAGCAAATGAGAATGTGTGCTTAAAAACTAAGAAGTCTCGGGATGAGGTTTAGTGATGCTGTAGCGTGTGATATATGTTTACACGGCATATCTAGGGTGACAGCAGACAGGATCTCTATATGAACAGCTCACTTTCAAAGGCAAAGGATGATTGGCTTTATCATAATTTATATTGAAATATTTTGTTTACATAATCATTAGCCATAAAGAATGATCCCTATTAATGTAATAAGAAATTTAAGTAGTTTTATTAAATCCAAAGTATATAGAAGAATTAAATATTTAAAGTGTGTGTAAATACATAAGATGTAAGTTACTGAAGTGTCCCTGACACTAAGCTTATGTGGCTCTTCTAGGTTTATGTCTATATATAGAGTCTAAAGAAACAAAAGAATTTGTGTCAGGAAAAATTTGGTTGCTGCTGTCTTGTTCAGCTGTCTCACTCTGTTTTTTTTTTCTTTTCTCTTTAGATTTGTTTGTTTTAAAATGTGTGAGTTTTGCCTGCATGTGTGTATGTGTACCACACGTGTGCCCAGTGTCTAGGGGAGGTCAGAAGAGAGCATTGGATCCCCAGGAACTGGAGTTACAGATGGTTGTGAGCCACCATGTTGGTGTTGGGGAGCAAACCTGGGTCCTCTGCAAGAGCAACAAGTGCTCTTAACCACTTAACTGTCTCTCCAGCCACAAGCTGTCTTACTTTAGGCAAGCTTGTATCACCCAAACCTTGCTTTCTTTACCTGTAGCACTTAACTAGTGTCAATTTTGATCTAGGCATGCACCACCATGCCTTTAATCTCAGCAGAGTCAAGCCAATCTCTGTGAGTTCAAGGCCAGCTTCATCTACATAGTGAATTCCAAGCTAACCAGTGCTATGTAGAGAGACATTGTCTGATAAAAGAAAACAAGATTAATAATAATAATAACAATAATAATAGATATTAAGGGAAAACTGACAGAAATTTTAAAGAGTTAAGGAAAGTTCAGAAAACATTTTTAAATTTATTTATTTTTATTTTATGTGCATTGGTGTTTTTCCTGCATGTTTGTCTATATGAGGGTGTCAGATCTTAGAATTACAGACAATTCTGAGCTGTCACATGGTGCTGGGAATTGAACCTGTCTCCTCTGGAAGAGTGGTCAATGTTCTTAACCACTGAGCCATCTCTCTAGCTCCAGAAATTCTTATGAGGATTCCAGAAAACAAATTTTCCTTTGTATGTAAATGTCTCATTAATCTTTGGATTCTCTTCTTTTCAAGCAGCCCTTCTTCAGCCCTTTAGTGCACTTGTAGGATAAGAGCTGTTTGATGACTGCTTCCTAGCCCTTGGACATTCTTTCAGTTCTGAAATGACTGTTGTTTGTTGTTGTTTTGCTTTGTTTTTGCTTTAACTAATGTGGTTTGTTCAACTTCTCATAGCGTTCCCTTTTAACACTAAGAGTTTCCACCTAGGTCTTAACACCCCTGCTTGGTGGATTTGTGACTGTGCCATCTGGGTCAGAGTTATGTTGATTTGCTGTATTTCTTATTGGTGGGTTTCCCTGGTTTTAGTGTATCTCCGTTTTTATTGTTGGATGCAAGATAGAATAAGACAGAGAATCTTCACTCTTGGAAAAGACCAGCAGTGATCCAGGCTTGGTTGGGCTGGACTTGAGTTTAGCTGTTGCTGTGGTTACCCTTGCTGTACCAAATGCTTCACACTCTCTGGAGGTTGCTGCTATTGTGTATAGTGCTTGAGATGGGACCTGGGAAGCCTCGAGTTAGTGCTCCATTGTCAGCCTTCAGTCATCTCTGCGTGCCTGCATGCAGTAGGGTCCCCTCGTGTGCATGCCTGCTGCTGAGCTTTTGCTAGTGACAGCGCTAGGCTTACTGTGGGGATTCCCTGCCTTTGTGAGCTCTGCTGGCCAAGCTTGACTTTTGTCTGCGCTTGGTCCTGGGTAGGAGTTTCCATGCCTTCAGTAGGAATGGACCCCTGCTTGGGGTAGAACTCTTGGTTTGTGGACAGTCTTCTCCTTCCATCCTTCCCCATACTGAATTAACAGTATATTTCTGTTTGTCTCTGGAGGGTATCGAGGTTTGCGGGCCTCCCCAGTGGCTGAAGGTGTTTGCTCTATGTAAAAGGATCCCTAGAGGCAGGCTCTTCGCTCCTCCTGTCTGGCCTACTTACATCCACAGGTGGCTTTTCTAATCTGCCACCACCCAGTCTTCCTAGAGCACACCAAGGAGACAATGTGTGTCTCTCGCAATGTCGTTTTACTGAGGACAGCACTCTGGTTTTTCTTACTCACTTATGTGGTGCCCAGCCATGGGGGTAGGGTGTCTTTTGACTTTATTGCCTAATACCTTCCTCATGAACTGAGGAGAAGTTTTGATTTTCTATATCTGTTAAGGAGGAGTGATGATTTTGTAGTTTTCTATATCCTAAATTCTGATTCACATTTACTGTTTGAGTAAACAGTTTTTTAAGTATGACAAAACAGATGCCACATTTAGGTGGTAGTTTAACATATAAACTCAAGGTATAGGTCATATTAACTTGATGGATTTGACATTTTCCTGTGTTTCCTTTCTTTAGTTTTCATCTCTCACTAGCATTTGGCTAAGTGTTGTAGATAGACCAAACATGCTTTTTCATGGGTGTAAACCATTTACTCTTATCTATCTACGGATCCTTTCTAGAAACCCGGATGGCCAGATAGGACATCTCTATTGTCCCCTTATCCAGGCTAGACCAGTGGTCCTCCTAAATATGTCTCAAGTTCTTTCCATTTAAGGTTAGTATCCAAGTCCAGGACTCCTGACAGTATTGCAATTGCTCATCTGCTCCAGTCTCAGTTTCCTGTAAATATCAGAGAAATGTTTTTAAAAGTTAAATTTGGTTATATAACTTTTGTATTTAAAATCTGAAGTAAGTCCAAGCTATGGCAGGGTCATTGCAATCATGAGCACAGTAGGAGCTGTGGCTATATACACACAAACACACACACGTGCACACACACACAGTGGGGAAGGAGGAAGGGAGGGAGAGGCGTATGACAATAGTAGGGACTGGTTAGGAAGAAGGGCAGTCAGAAGAAGGGGGAGATGACAGAGGTAATGAGAGTGCAAATTATCATAATATCGTGTATACATACATGAAATTGTCCAGAGTTTAAAAATGAAAGACTTCTTTGGTTGGCTGCCCCAAACCTTCCACCTTCACCCTAAAGTGTATCTAGAATCCCTACCTGCTTTGGCTCCAACTTACCATATCTCCCAACAGCTTTTGGCTTCGGTCAGATCAGAGTTTTTCAATCACATACAGTTGTGTGATTTGAACATCGAGTCTTAGAGATGATGCTCTACTGTACGTGAAAATCACCTGGGAAACATTAGAAAAATCCCAGTGCCCAGTGTGTGATTGCCATGTACAAGGCACAAGACCCTAGATTTAGACCCCAGCCCTGAATGACAGTAGTGGAATGCTATTATCCTCTAAAGCTGTGGTTCTCAACCTTCCTAATGTTTCCTTTAACTGTTAACACAGTCCCCTATGTTGTAGTGACTCCCAACCATAACATTTGGTTTTGTTGCTACTTCATAACTGTAATTTTGCTACTGTTATAAATCATAATATAGATATCTGTTTTCTAATACTCTTAGGCAACCCCTGTGAAAGGGTTGTTCGACCCCCACCCCAAGGAATCTTGACCCAGGTGTTGAAAACTGCTACTCTAAATCAAAAATTCTTATCCATAAGTTATTCTCCATCAACAAAATGAGTCAATTCAAGCCGAATTAAAGTATATAGAGGCAGGTTTATTGGGGGACAGCTCTTGGCCAGGTTCACTGATCCCAAGGAAGTAGGCCTGGGAAATTGCTGCGGAAGAAGGAAGAGAAAAAAGAGCATGCATAGGCAGGGAGAGAGAGACTGTAGGGAGGGGGAGAGAAGGAGAGAGCAGAATGTCTGGGTTGTACAGGGAAGGGCTTCTCAGGGAGAGGAAACCCAGCCCCTGGCGTGGAACGCAGGGCAGAGGTATGGTGTGCCAGCCGTGCAGTGTAACTGGCAGGAACTGAAGGATGCTGGGAGAACCTGGAGGCCAGGCCTGCTTTGTACGTAAAATATGCACCTTAGCCAAGTTTGTCCCAGGCCTGAATCCAGCACTTATATTCTGTAAGTAGTGAATTCACTAAAGGTATTTGGCTTGGTGGCCCTTCTTATCTGTGTTACAACTATTCTGTCTACCATAGTAGTATGATAGCATCCATGGATGGTCTGAGCATACTAGCTGGTATTCATGTAGAATTTGTTATGAAATTTTGCTTTTTATATATTTAAAAATCTTCTTTAACTGTACAATCATTTTTAGCCAGAGATTGTTCAGAAACAATGCAGAGCAGACATGACTCCTAGGCTGTATGTATTTATTGGCCCAAATCTAGGGGGCCTTACCAAATTATGAATGTAATGTATCCCATAACTCAATCAATACAGGATCAGAAGTTTCTGCTGTTAGCAATGTAGTGGGAGCAAATTCTGTATATTTCGGTTCTCTGGAATGAAAAAAAAAAAAAAACCAACTCTACAGTCACGTTTTTTTATCACATTATTTAAAAATATTACATGGACTATTTACATACAGTAGAAAATTACAAACAGTTCCCAAACATAGTCTTTTATGTGTGTTTTTCAGCTTGGGGGATAGAATATGTTGAATAGTGGGTTTTTACCTGTTTGCTGGTAACTTTATTTCAAAGGGGTGTGTGTGTGTGTGTGTCCGTGTCCACATGTGTGTGTCCGTGTCCACATGTGTGTGTGTTGAGGGAATGCATACCTGCCCGTGCATAGGAGCCGTAAGATGACATCAGGTGCATTCCTCTATCACTGTGTCTCTGAGGGCAGAGTTTCTTCCTGAACTGGGGGCTTGTATTTCCTCAGCTATTCTGGAAGTCAGTAAGTAAGACATGGGCATCTTCCTGCCTCTACCCTTCTCTGACCTCAGGTTTTAGGCCTGGGCCACATACCCGGCTTGTCGTGTGCGGCATCTGAACGCAAGTCCTCATGCTTGCATAGCAAGCACTCTTAGCCAGCTCAGCCATCTCTCCAGTCCTGTTGTTCTCTTCCCTTGTTTGTTTCTTTGTTGTTTTTTGATACAGGGATTCTCCGTGTAACAGCCTGGTTTTTCTGGCTTGCTATGTAGACCAGGCTGGCTTTGAACTCGCAAAGATCCTCCTGCCTCTGCCTTCCGAGTGCTGGGATTTAAGGCTTGCACCACCACTGCCCAACTCTGAACTAAATGTTCTCTTTTTAAGGACTAAATGTTCAATGTGTGTCTTATTCGTGTACTAGAATATTTAAATAAACAATTTTTTTATGTAATGGTAGCCCACTGTTTGCATCTGTGCTACACATTATGACTACTGGAAGGATTTGATAGAAATATAATTGATTAGGTCTTACCTCTAGGGAATAAGTTGCTTTTTAGGTAATTCTCAGGAGCAGCCATTAGCTTAATAGAGCATTTTATCTCCTTGATGAGTTAAAAAATATAATAAAGCCCAATTTTTAAAAAACATATTTTCAGTACAAATGTTCAGAAGTATTTTAGACTGTGTTCAATAGTGAACACTTTAAAATACTGTTACCCGTCATCCATCTTATGTATCTGATACCAGGTCTTTGGTTGGTTTCTAACAAGCAGATCACCCAGTGTCTGCCTCTCTCTGATGTTTTTACTCAGTGATTTCTAGGTGTCTCAAGAGATTAATTTATCATAAACTATGTTTGTTCAGATTAAGAACAAAAGCATAGAAGATAGTGAGTGACTTGGTAACTAGGGCTGATGGTTGTCACAGATGGGAGCGAGCTATTCTAGTACTGTTTGGAAACTAGAGTACATTCTCTTTCTCTCAGTCTCACCAGAAAATAAGCAGACACACTGCAGTGACCCAGATGAAGTTGGTGTGAGGGGAAGGTAGCCCTGCATGTGGCAACTGACTAGGAAGGCTGTGTTGTTCTGGGAGCAGACATGTCTCTTGCACTGAGTTATTGTGATTATTTGCATGAGGCACTTCAAAGTGTTTACTTCATGTGTTGTCATTTTTAGCTGTTTGTTGTATAGCTTGTTTAGCACCAGCAGTGTCATCTGATGCGGCCTCTTTCCTTTATTGCCTAGTTGGAGGAGCTAGATGGGAGATGGACAGATAGAAGTAAGGGTGGGGTGAGGGTGGGATGGGTCTACATGTTCACATTAGCTGTGCAGGCTAAACAGTTGCCCCACCCAGTTCTGCCAGTGCTGGGTAGCTACACTTCCCTCTCTGAGATAGTGGGCATGGCTGTCGGCTGCCTCTGATACAGCGTAGTGGTCCAGGTCAGTGCTCACACATCAGCAAGTTCACATTTGGTTAAGCTCAGGAAGGGGAATTGGGAACTTTAGTATTGTGAATACTGCCTGTCGGCCAGTTGTTGGATATTTGGAAATTGTTGGTGAACATTTAGTCAGGTTTTGCTCCCTGTTTTGCAATGCATAGTTTAGCCTGACCCTACCATGGACGGATTTGTGGGCTTTGTAGAGTGCCATGCTGCTGTGATTGGTTCAGCATGCCCCCTGTTCTTAATGATTTCTGTTGTGGAAGTTATTATAAGACCCAAAACATGAAGCCTGGTTGGATCTTATGTAAAGCAAAGTGTAAGACTATAGGGAGCAGAGGAAGCTGAGTGAGTGAAGTTGTGAGTGGGGGTGTGTTGTTGCCATGAGCTGCCCATGTCAAGGACCAACGCTTCACTCAGGCCCATTGGAAATGGACAAGCTTTTCCTCAGGTGAGGCTCAGAGGGTCAGCAAAGTCTTCCTCTGGTCCAAGTGTGAATGTTGATCCTATATGCAGGAAAAGAATTCATCCTAGCTTTCCCACCACTCCTCCTGAAGACTTCTTACTGTCTCTGTCAACCTGCCCCTTGTTTATCTGTATGTAATAGCCCCGCCTCCCTGTTCAACTGTATATAATACACGTGCTAAGCTTCTGGAGTACTGTGGCTTCTCTATCAGAGACTAGTCTACCCAATCTCTATGTTCATCCGTCTGTCCGTCCCTCCCTCCCTCCCTCCCTCCCTCCCTCCCTCCCTCCCTCCCTCCCTCCCTTCTTTCCCTTCCTCCCTTCCTTCCTGACTCTAGTCAGGTCAGTCCCTGGAACCATGCAGGATAGGCCCAAGACCACAAGAGGACATCATGGTATGTTGGGCTTGCATTTGCCCAAAATATGTGCTATAATCAAATGAGATGCTCTGCTTTCAGTCTCATTATACTGCATGTCATATCGGAGCAGACTTTTGTTAACTGATATGATGGTTTTAGTACAAATACTTCGATGGCCTTTCCAAATGAATACATTCTAGAGATCCACTGTTTGGTGGCTGCAACAAAGGAGAAAAAGACTCTGAGAGTACCCTCTTGGTATCATTCTTCCTTAGGTATATGGGTGCCTATTACTGAGGTCCTATAGTTCTCTTTACTTGAGCCAAAGGTTTTCTGTGATTGCCACTGGGGAGTGGGTCCTTAGACTTGCTTGCCCAGAGTGACCAAGATTTAAGGAGACCCTCTCTACCCTGAAGGCCATGTTGAAATGTCAGGAAATTAAAAACAGTAGTAGCAACTCTGAATTCAACCTAATAATATTAGCAGCAGAGGTCAGTGTTTTCTAAGGTGAATAATATAGGATAATTAAGAGAATAAAATGGAACCATGCTTATAAACCTAACTTTGGGGTAGTTTGATCAAAGTTAACTTGACAGATGATGCTGGCCTGGACCTTGGGACCTCATGAGGTTGTATATTAGTGTATTGTCTTTTGATAGCTCGGATCTTTATGAAACATTGAACTTGAACTCCCCTTTTCCTTATTAAGTACATTTACTGTATCGAGGTAAGATATTCAGTGAGTAAATAGCCCCACTTTTATGTTAGATAACACTGTGTCCACACGTTAACTATAGTCAAGAATTACTCCCTCGTGTAGTACAGGGACATGGAAGAGGACCTTGGGGTAAGAAATGGGTTCAGCTCTCCTGAGTTTGCTGGGCACACAGGCTTTTGTTGACATCTGGCACTGCATTGTTTGTGACCGCCCTGAGATTGTGCTGGTCCAGAGTAGGATGTGGAAAGCACTTGCTGGTGACACTCACCCCTTCCCTACATTTCACTTTGTTGGGCTCACTTTGTATATTCTTTAATATACAGATATCTGCTGAGCTAGGTAAACTTTTCAATTCTTAATGCAATTATGGTTGAAGCTGTTAGGCTATGATATGAAAGCACCTTTTCTCTTAATTATCAGAGTCTTTAATTGTTGGGAAGCATGTGTGGTATTTTATTTAGCACACATTGTGAAATATGTCAGCTGTCTCCTCCTTGAAACGATCAAGTTTTCTGATTCTGTTCTGTGTGTAGCAGGAGAGCCCATGCTCTCAATTTTGTTTTGTGTATTTCTGTCCTTCTCTTCCTAATGATTAAACCTTTCATTCTGAGATAATTATAACTCCACAGCAGCAGTAGGAAATAATATGGAGGAGAGAGCTGGTAGGCCTTTTATCCAGTTGGCCTGATGGATGTCTTTCTAAGACATCAGCTTAATTTCTAAGACACAGCTGAGTTACTGACACCCATTCGGTCTCTACTCAGCTTCCTCCAGAACCGTAGATGTGCTTGTTCTCATTTGTACACCCCTTCTCTCCACCCCCACCCCGTATCTGTGTGTGTGTGTGTGTGTGTGTGTGTGTGTGTGTGAGAGAGAGAGAGAGAGAGAGAGAGAGAGAGAGAGAGAGAGAGAGAGAGAGCGCTCCAGCAGGGTCAGTGTTAGGTGTGTGTGGCCGTAGAACTCACACAGTGACTCCCTGACTGACACTCAGTGGAGAGCAGTCCCCTGACCACCATGTTGCTCTTTTGTACCTTTCTTCATTTTCAAGATAGTTTTTGTTTTTAATTTTTTGTTATTTATTGTCTTGACTTAAAAATAAATGTTAGAAACTTATATCCACGTTTTACACATTTTAACTTATTTATCTCTTAAAATAGTGGTTATAAAAATAAACATATAATGAAACACATTGATTATTTACTCTAACAGGGAAGACTCTGGGACAAGCAGTTCTCCAAGGCATCAACTAGGTGTCCTGTCATTCCTTTCAATTCTGACATTTCACCTGGAGTAACACCTGGTCCCACAAGTCAAGGGCTCAGTCCCACAGACTGGCTCACTTCAGATGCCAATTCAACATCTGGACTTTCCTTCCTACTAGAGGTCTTGGGGAGCTCCACCTGAGAGGCCACATGTTACTCAAGAAATTAGTCTCTTTGGGCTTGTAGTCTCATAGATAAGAAGAATTTAAGAATGAATTCAGAAGGAAGCTCAAGGATAATTGTATTGGAGTTTTCTTTAAAAACAAAACAACAACAACAAAACAGTGGCGAAGGCAGGCTGGCCACCTGAGCAGCTGCCGGGAGTAAGGAGAATGAGAGTTCCAAGAGGGGAAAACCTCACCTTTTGAGTTAGGTATTGAGGCCAGCAAACAGCCACTTGGCACACAGGACAAGGAACAGGGTGTGTCTTCAGAGGAAAAGGAAGGAAATGCAAAATGTCAGAGGAAGCTGTCCAGGCATGGCTGGTATCTAAAGGGAAGAAACAGATGAAAAGACAGAAGGATAAGTTACTAGGTCCTGAACAGTTTCATTCTTGTCTTTGTCCAGAAGCAGAATTTGTCTTTGATTCTCTGGCCAGGAATGCCAAAGAGAGTTCTGGTTTCTTCTCCTCAATGAGAACTTGCAGGCTACATGAGCAGGTGATTCAGAACTTAGGAAGGCTGAGCTGCTGATGGTGGCTTGGCAAGTGACTGTTCTGAGAGCAGGAGGCTTCTGGGAAAAATAAGTATATTACACTGTTAAGGTGACAATTACTCCCCTCCCCCTTTTACCTTAGTCTTCTGAGGCCTTGGTCAGAGGCTTAGGTAATTGACAAGTCCAGGTGGATTAACTCTCAAAAGAGGAGACAACCTAATCTAACCTTCAGAACAGATCAGGACGCCATGTGACTACCTAGGGCCAGAATAGACCCCATTATAGAAGGGGTCCATACTCAGTGGCCTTTATGGCTCCTGTAACATTCCTCCTTCAAAAATGGGGACCTAAAATCATTTAGGAGATAGGCCAGAATTTGGAAATAGATATAACTAATTTTTACCATGGAAATGTGAAGTCCTGGCTCC
This sequence comes from Mus musculus, assembly GCF_000001635.26. Taxonomy (NCBI): domain Eukaryota; kingdom Metazoa; phylum Chordata; class Mammalia; order Rodentia; family Muridae; genus Mus; species Mus musculus. The sequence continues at coordinate 41,623,581 of NC_000079.6, forward strand.
AAAGCTGTTCACCAGAGATGAATGTTTGGACTGGAGTTTGGGTCACCCACCCAAGCACAGCCTGTAGACAGGAATGTTCATGTAGGAGGAGATAAGAAACCATGACTCTGGCATTTGTAGCTGGAGAACCAAGGACAGTGCCTGCTTCTGGCAGAGGAGCAGAATGGAATTGTTCACTTTTGAGGACTCTGCTCCAAACTGCATAGCTGATTTCTATCTCCTGTTCCCATTACTATGTCTCACCAGAGGGTAATCTATGTCCTCCACTTGTGATTTGGTTGTTACTAAGTGACCCCAGTACTCATAAAGATCATGTAATACATGCCCTTCAGTGACTGATGGGTTCACTCGACAAAAGTACTCAAGGTTCATCCAAGGTGAATCATGTGACAGAATTTTTTCTCTTTTTAAAATGAAATCATTTCCCAAGATCTGTGTATGTGATATTCATTCATGGGTTGATACACACTTGGGTTGCTTCTGCCTCTTGAGTTGTGGTGGATATGTGGGTATGAGCTTGGCTATGCCAGTATCTCTTGGAACAACTAGTGTACTCTTCATCCTTTTGGGTATTGTATTCATCAGTTTTATGTTGCTGTGATAAAATGCTCTGACCAAAATCACGTTAAAAGGTGATAGGTTTATTTTGGCATACAGTTCCAGGGGACTAGAGTCCATCATTGTAGAGGAAGCAGGGCATGGTGGTAGGAGGAGGAGGCTGGGTGACCACATTTCTCCTACCCACAGGAAACAGAGGTAGAGAACAGGGCAGGAAGGGAAGTGAGTCTGCATACTCTCAAAACCTGTCATGATGTACTTCATTCCACAAAGCTCCACTTCCTAAAGGTTTCATATCTTTCCCAAATAACACCATCAACTGGGGATCAAGTATGCAAAATCATGAGCCAAGGAGGGACAGTTCTCCTTCAAACCACCATATTCTACCACTGGCTTTCAGAGGCTCATGGCTGTCTCATGATACAAAAATGCATTTAGTCCAACTTTTAAAGTCCATATAGTCTTTTAACAGCTACAGCACTGTTCAGAAGTTCAAAGTCTCTTCTAAGACACTTGAGATATTTTTAAGAAAATTTCTTAACTGTGACTCAACTGTGAGACTTAAAAGCAAATTATATACCTTCAGCATATAATGCCACAGAATACACGTTCACATTCCAAAAGGGAGGAATGGGGGCATAGTGAGGAAATAATGGACCAAAGCAAGGCTGAAACCCGGGGGAGACCACCAAATCCTGTATCTCCACGTCCAGTATTAAGAGTTTCTGTTTCAATGGGCTTAGTGGCTCTACTCCTCCACCTCCTTGCTGCCTGCAACATGCATCTCTCTTTTGGGCTGGTCCCCCTTGCTTTAGGCAGATCTCTTTGGCAGATATCTCATGGCTTTGGCATCTCCCAACATCTTGGGTTCTCTGCTACAACACAGGCTTCACAAAGTTCACAAGTTCACACAATGACCTCTCAGAGGCTCTGTCCCTGCCACATGTTGCGGAGCCTCAGGAACTGAGATAACTGATATTGGTTGTCAGCTTGACTGCACCTGAAGTATTAAAATCAAGCAGCTGGGCAAACCTATGAAGGATTTTCCTTGATTGGATCATTTGATATGGAAGATCCACTCTAATCTTTATCATTTGAGGTTAGAAGACCACTTTAAATCTGGCCCACACCTTCTGGTGGCTTGCCCCAATGACATTGAAGAAAGGAGCTTTTGGTTTTTGCACGCTTGCTTTCACTCTTGCTGGCAAATTCATCTATCCTGCCGTTTGGGCATTCCTTTGCTGGTATTGGAACATACTTCTTCAGTCTTGAGCTGAATGTGGGCAGCTCTCTCTAGGACCTCCCTCAAGTGTGAGCACCAGCTTGGGCCTGCCAGATCCATCCTCATAGGCTGAACAACTACAGGACTCTTAGCTTTTCTCTTGGGAGACAGCTATTGTTGGATTAGCCAGATATGATAAATCCCCTTTTAATGTATGTATAGATGCAGTCTGTCAGTTTTGCTTCTCTAGAATCCTGACGAATAGAGCCACTCTCTAAAATTCTGGAGACAGAACCAATGACTTTCTTAACCATGCATCTTTCATGCCTCAGAATGCAGAGCATGTGGATGGCACTGCCAAGTTGAGCTGTCAGTGTGGAGTAGACACTGCTCCCTTCCTTAAACCATAGTTGCAGAAGCTTCTCTATGCTGAAGCTGTGGGAAACCTTGGCTAAGTGTTTGTTTACCTCTTAGACTTTCTCCTGTCACATGCTGTATGCTTAGCTGGGGGAGGCCTTGCTGTCGAGTGCCTTTTCTCCCAGTGAAGGGCACAAAGATTGCCTTTTGTGATGCTTTTCTCTCTAAAAATCACAGCCTTTTTTTTTTTTAAATTCAAATGTCTTTATGGCTGCTTTATTCTTCCTCTTTAAGCCGCACATCCTTTTCTTTCTGCCCTACCTGTTGCTTTTCTTTATGTAGGCCTGCATCAGAGTAATCAGAAATAGCCACATCATAGACCTGGTGCTATGCTGTCTTGAAATTTCCTCTGCTTAAGAGTTAGTCCACCACTCTTTATTCTTGCCTCATAGAAGTTCCTAGGACATAAGCAGAATACATACTAGTTAGCTTGCTTGCTTCCTTTCTTCCTTCCTTAATCCTTCCATTCCTTCCTCCCCTCCTCTCTCTCTCCCTTCATTCCCCCCTTCTTTCCTAATTACCAAGACATTTTTCTCCTTTTCATTATATACATGTATATACATATAAACAGAACCTGCTGAGTCTAGTTTTGCTTGTGTGTTATGTTTTTTGAGCTGACCACTTGGTGTTGTACACCAATTATGAGGTTAATTTCTGAAGAATGGTTTTTCCCTCTCTCAACAGTCATCAGTTGCCTGCCTATAGCTCTCCATCTGGTGTGGGGGCCTTGTAAGATTTCCCCATTCACTTTGGCATGCTAACTGATAGCTGGCTTTCTTGCTGTTTACTTACTTTTCTTTAATGTGTGTGAGTATTTTGCCTACATATATGTATGTGCACCAGGTGCCCATGGATGCCAGAAAGGGGCATGGATCCCCTGAACTTGTATTACAGACAGTCTTGAGCTACCATGCTGGGTGCTAGGAAGAGAACTTGAGATAGCTGGGCCATCTCTCTAGTCCCCAGTTAGATTTCTTATGTAGTCTAGGAATGACTGTGCCCACTCAAAGCAATTATCAATCCAGATAGTCTCTCACAGACAAGGCCACAGAGCACTGTGATCTGAGCAGCACGTCAAGTGAGGGTCCTAAACCTAACCAGCTCAGATACCCACCAAGGAATGGCATTGGCTCATATGGTAGTTCTGTTCTTAGGGTTTTTGAGGAACTACCATACTGTTTTTCATGGTAATTGCATGGTTACAAATTTCCACTATAACGTTTGGGAAAATAGCCCTTACTTTTAAAAAGTGTCCTCTCATAATGACTTGACAGAAAGTCCGAGTAGCACAAACGGCAGAAGAGACCCTTCCTCATAGAGTGTTTGCATACCAAAGAGGACCCTCTCAGGGGAGGCTAAACATGCTGGTTGGCTTTTCAGTTAGAAGCAAACTTTCCTGAACTGGTTCACATGAAGCAGGTGCTAAGTAGGGAGAAACTGGGATGTTGTCTTCTGTATGAGGATAGTAATATGATAGACCTCGGAAGTTGCTGAAACACAGTCTTGGTGGCCTCTTGTCATTGGTGGATTTCTTTCTTTCTTTCTGTTCTGTGGCCTGCACTGTGTGGTGAAGGAAACAGGTTTAATTTCAGTTACCCAGAGATGGAGAACAGTGAGTGCATTCCAATCAAAATCTCCCAGAGAAAGGGACTGTTCAGCCCCACACAGAGCAGCTGCTGCCTCTTGGATGTGGCCAGGGAGATGGAGTTATACCAGTACCGAGCATCAGTCTCTAGGGGAAGTGTGTGGATAGTGAGAAGCAACAGAGGCCTGGAAGAAAGGAAATGAAGGCTGGAGAGGCATAAGGGGGTGTGCTCCGTCCCTGTGGTGTGTTAAGTCAGCAGTGAACAGTCCATTGGGAACATGTTGAAGACAGCATAAAGCACAGTGAAAGTCCTGGGTAAATTATTACAGTTACAGGAGGCAAGCTGATGGATTGCTTTCTAAATGGGATGTGGAGAGGAAGCGACAACATGGCCTTCACCTTTTGAGATCATGGAGCTATTCTTCCATTAAGCCTTAATTAGCTTTAATAATAGTCCCTGACTCCCTTTCTCCTGTGGATCAGATAGCAGGTGAGGCCTTTTATGCACTCTCTCTTGTTCAGGGTTCTCCCCAGCCATGGGTACTCACTGCTTGCTGGCTGAGTCTTCCGAACTACACTTCTGCAGCAGGACTAACACTGTTCTTTCCCTTTCAGAGATGTGGTACTGGATCTTCCTCTGGGCTCTCTTCTCCTCTCTGTTTGTCCACGGTGCTGCAGGCGTGCTGATGTTTGTGATGCTGCAGAGGCACAGGCAGGGGAGAGTGATCTCCATCATTGCTGTCAGCATCGGGTTTCTGGCTTCTGTAACTGGAGCAATGATTACTAGTAAGTTGACTTATTTTGTTTAAAGATATAATTTTATATGCAAATACTGCTTTGGTAAGTGCTGTTGTTATTGTAAAAGAAACACTATTTTTCATGTAGACTGGTCCTCAGCACTTACAGCCTAGAAGGCAAAGGTGAGTTGATTTACTCACCGGACAGATAACGCATGTAACTATGTGCGTTTGCTCTGCGTGGATTTGTGAGAAATGGCATTGGCAAGGGGCATGGCTGATTCAGTCTGAAAGTGCTTTATAGCAAAAGAAGTCTCTGCTTTAAATATGCCTCCTGTCTATTAAGGAAAGAAGATAGACACTGAAGATCGAGCCTTTGAGTCTGTGGGCTCATCTGCCTGTGACAACAACCACTTATGATTTCTCTGCTTCAGGAAATGTACAGTTTTCTGCTGAGCTGTCTTGTGGATTTCCTTAGCCTGTCACCTGTTTTGTTCTCCTGACAGTGAACTTGTCCCTGCTCCTCGCTGTACTTCAGAGTTAGTTCTGGTTTCTGGGCTGCTGCTGGAGCAGAACCCCGTTGCATCCGGAAGCCCCTCAGCTGCTTTCTTACCGGGTTGTGCTTATGGCTGCTGACTTAGGTCCCTGCTGCTTTTGAGCCATAGACACACAGGGCAGGCATTCCCCTTGGCTGTCTTCTACACTGTGGGCCCTAACCACTGCACTGCACTGTTTGGGGCTCTCCACAGGGACTTCTTTCTTTCACTTGATTCTGGCCACAGAATATGAGGAAAGCCTTACTTATATAGTACCGGCCAGGCGCAGGTCTAGCTCCTGGGGTTCTCAGAGAGTCATGAAGAAGAGACTGGAGTAAGTGCTAATCTTGAAAGATTAGTCAAGAAGTCTGGAGATTTTTCTGCAGGCCACAGAAAACAAGTAGATATTTTTATTTTTCCCTTTTTAAAAGATTGCCTGCCTATCTGTATGTCTGTGAATTTTGTGCATGCAGTGCATACAGAGGCTAGAAGAGGATTGCGAGCCACTGTACTGGAGTTACAGCTGGTTGTTAGTTGTCACATAGGTACTGGGAACGGAACCATGTCTTCTGAAAGAGCAATATATGCTATACATGAACCTCTGTGGGTGGGCTTTGAGGTATACATGAACCTCTGTGGGTGGGCTTTGAGGTATACATGAACCTCTGTGGGTGGGCATTGAGGACATAAACTTCTGAGCATCTCTGGGCCACAGATGGGTGGGGGCGCTCTTCAGTCAGATTTTGTTTTATAACTTTATGGAGAGTATGAGAAGAAGCAAGAGAAAACTCTTAAAGGTAGGGCCTTCATTGCCACACCCACTAGTAAAGCTACCTAGACAGTTGTTCTGTTAGCTGGGTAGGTGGGGTGAAAGAAAAAAAGAAGGAAGGAAATGGGTAGAATCAAGAAGGGAAATAAAGAGGAAGGAAGAGGAGTTAAGAGCTATGAGTAGAATCTATACTGGATGAGGGGCTGGGCTAGGTGATAGCTATGTGCTGCTCACTATAGTGACATTCCAGGAGACAGGGACAGTCAGTGTGGGCTACTGTTGTGGTCTATGAGCTGGGGACACAGAGAAGCAGTTTGCTCAGATGTTATAAACACTAACCATGTGGATATGTCATTGTAAGATTTTGAAGGGTATGTGGGGAATTCTGCCTCCATTTATGTGAAATATGGCTATGTGCATGTAACCAACCCACTTCAGTTCCATGGCAAGTATAATAAATTAGTGATTCTTAAAACTGCAATGAAATGTTGAGAAATCCTTGAAAATGTGAGTCTGCCACAATTTCAGATAAAAATTTGGTTTTTATCTGAAACATACAGAAATGTTTTGTTAGTACTATTTCGACTTGCAAACATGAATTAAAAAATAACTAGAATATTTAGCTGTATGTCTTCTCTTTCTCTTTATTTAAAAAAACTTTTTTCCATTTTTCTTCTATGCATATGGGTGCTTTCCCTGCACGCATATCTGTGTGCCACATTCATGCAGTGTTGTCAGAGAGATGCTAGAAGAGAGCATCCCATCCCCTGGAACTGGATTGACAGGTGGTTGTGAGCCACCGTGTAGGTGCTGAGGAGCAAACCCAGGTGCCCTAGAGGAGTACTCAGTGCTTTTAACCACTGAGCTATCGCTGCAGCCCCTGTATGTCTTTTGTTAATGTAGCTTATTGGTGGCTTATATAGCTCTACATTGAATCCAGCAGTTGCTAAATAGCCTTATCAGTATGATGCTGATGGGATGTATATTGGCACATATCCATTATGTTGTTACTTAGATTTTGTTTCCAAGAACAAGTGATGTGTCATTTGGGTATATAGTATTTGTTCTTCTCATTTTGGTTTATATTGATACTGCCTAGTTTGATTTAAACAGAAAGGGGGTGGGTTGGAATGGTGCTAGGGAGGTAACTCAGTGTGAGTACTTGCTGTGTAAATGTGAGGACCTGAGTTGGTGCCCCAGCTCCCATGCAATACCCTGGGTATGGCCATGCAAACCTTTAGTCCCATGGGAGTCAAGGTTTTAGGATAGCCTAGCTGCCGAGTGGTGAGCTTCCATTTCATTGAGGCTCGATGTCTCAGGGGTAAGGTAGAGAGGACACCCAGGACCAGGGCGCCTAGCACCCTTCTTTCACCGCAACATATGAGCGCATGCAGCCTGTTCCCTGTTACATACATTAGGAGCTTCTTTGTGATGTGTGTGTGTGTGTCTGTGTGTGTGTCTGTGTGCATGTTTGAGACAGGATTTTTCTTTGTAGCCCTGGTTGTCCTGAATCACTCTCTGTAGACCAGGCTAGCCTGGAACTCAAAGATTTGCCTGTCTTTGCTTCGGCCTCTTGGGTACTGGGATCAAAGGTGTGTGTTACCACACCTTGTTACAAATAAAGTTTTAAAAAAGAAAAAAAATGGGTTTATTTCTGTATTGTGCCCTATTTTAGTTGTCTAATCTTTTATAAGTATTATCTAAAGATATAGAGCGACAGCTTTTGGTTGATTTAATTTGCATTTCTCTGTGTACTGGTGAGTCTCAGCGTCTCTTTCTGCACTCGCTGTTGACAAAGCTTTCCCCTCTGCACATTGCTTGATTCTCTGTGCTCTTCTTTGGCTGCCCTGGCTCCTCCTTACTGCCTTACAGACACTCCTCACGTGCCTTACAGATGCTTCACTCCTCACGTACTTACACTGAGGGCCTGGTTTGGGTTTTGCAAACCATTTTTCTCAGGTTCTTATCGGTTCTCTTCATGTAGTGAGTTTATTCAGTAGAAATGTTTAAATAACAATGTAATATAGCTTACAGGTTGGTTGGTTTGTTTGTTTGTTTCCTACTTAGGGTTTATAATTTGGGGCATTAAGAAATTTTGTCTCGGGCCTGGAGAGATGGCTCAGTGATTAAGAGCACCAACTGTTCTTCCAGAGGTCTTCAATTCCTAGCACCCACATGGTGGCTCACAGCCATCTCTAATGGGATCTGGTGCCCTTTCCTGATATATCTGAAGACAGCTATGGTGTACTCATATACATACAATAAATCTTTAAAAAAAGAAAGAAATTTTGTCTCATACCAGAATAAAAATAATAAATATTCTTCTCTGATATAAATATATATATATATGTGTGTGTATATGTGTGTGTGTGTGTGTGTATATATATCTCCTTTATTTTAGACCTTTACCTATTATAGTAAAGTGTTTAATTCATTTAGAGTAGGATATTGCTGTGAAGAGACACCATGACCAAGGCAACTCCTATAAAGACAACATTTAATTGTGGCTGGCTTGCATGTTCAGAGGTTCAGTTGGAAGCATGGTGCCATTCAGGCAGACATGGCACTGGAGGAGCCTAGAGTTCTACATCTTAATCCAAAGACAGCAGGAGGAGACTGTCTTCTTCAAGTACCTAGGAAGAGACTGGAATTCCACACTGGGCAGAGCTTAAGCATAGGAGACCTCACCCCCCACCCCCCACCCCATCACACACACAGTGACCTGCTTCTTCCTACAGAGCCTTACATATTTGAACAAGGCTACATGTCTTAATAGTGTCATTCCCTATGGGCCAAGCATTCAAACACACGAGTCTGTGAAGGCCAGGCCTTTTCAAACCACCACAAAGAATCAGGAGCAGTGTTCTTAAAGGAACAAATGGTAAATGTTTTAGACTCCGGAAGCAGTGATCTCTGTTAAGCCTGCTGTTGTAGCACCAAGCATAGATGTAGGAAATGAATGGATACCACTTGTTCCAAAGAAAACTATACACAGAAACAGGCATGTGGTAGTCGACTGTCACTCATTCCTGGCCTAAGTCTACCTTTATTGTCGGTGTTAGTTGCCTTCTTATTTGCTGTATTCTCAACATCCATGGCTACGTCTCTTGGCTCTTGTGATTGGTTCATCTTCTGTTTCTATTTTCTCAGTAGGGCCTTAGTTCTTAGACCTCTGTGGTTTTGTAGTGTATCATGGAGGTGCTTTGGTCTAGTGAGTGTGTCCTAGGTAATTCAGAGTTAGGGTAGCCATCTGTTCATGGTCTGTTCTTTCATATGGATTTCAGAGTTTATCTACTGAATCCCCCCACCCCTCGCCAAGCATGAGTGTGGTGCTGTTAGAACCCACTTGGGAAGCTCTGGGATGTTTGGGGGTGTGACGTGACGTGTCCACTTAAGGAACCCATCCTCCCTCTCATTAGAGAGAAAGCTGCTTCCTCAGTAGGAGTCGTGTGCTTTGCACACCTCCTGAACACTGATGTGCATGGTAGTTCTTGGTCACACTTTGGTTGTACTGGTGTGAGGAAATCGTGTGCCTCTTGGGTAGTTGTGTTTAGGAAGAATTCACAGAGGCCTGGTGCAGTGAAGAGGTGAGTGGACTGCGGACAAGCTAAGCATTAAGTCAGGTACAGACTGGGACTGAAGAAACAACTGAAGTGTAGTCAAAGATAGAGAATCTAAAATGTAACATTTATTCAACAGTTACATGCTACTAAGTGTAAAATGTCAAAATGAACTTAAGGAGGAATACTAATGGAACAGTATCTTTAAATCACTGAAGTGCTGAAGCCACACACACACCCCCCACGCCCAATCTCCAGGCCCAAATACAGTATTTGGAGCATCCCTACCAGAATTTTAAGGAACATTTACCCTCCCTCCTTTTTAATCCAAATTATTGCAGAAAATAGAGTAAAATTTGTATGATTTTTGCTGAGACTGGTCTGGCCATGTCAGGAAAGACAAAAAGGGGTAAAGGCAGCATGGGCTCCAGGAATACTGCCCCTGGGTGCAGAGGTTACTTGCTGACATCTAGGGCTTTGCTGTTGGTTTTTAAATTTTATATATTTGTATATAGGCATTTTACCTGCGTGTATGTCTATGTACCACTTATGTGTCTGGTGCCCATGGAGGCCAAACAGGGCATTGGATCCCTTGGAGTTAACGGATAGCCATGGGCTACCATATGGTTGCTAGAAATTGAACCCAGGTCCCTTGAGAAAGCAGTGGTTGCTGTGAACACCGAGCCATCTCACCAACCCATGTTTGCTTGAGAACTCACTGAGAACCACCTGCCTCTGCTGAGAGAGAGAGAGAGAGAAAGAGAGAGAGAGAGAAAGAGAGCGAGCGGTGGTTGAGGGTGCTGTTGCACCTGGCCCTCTGCCTTTTCTTCTCTCCTACTTTTCCTTTATTGCCTCTCCCCTCCTCTCCTCTTTTCTCCTGCCCACCCTCCTTTCCTTCTAACCTCCCTTCCTCCCTTCCCACTTTCTTCCCTGTGGTTTTAAGGCCCTCTCTTTCGTAGTATACTGAACCCATCCACTTGGTTTCCAAGTTTACAGCTGTGGTTTTATTTTTAGCCTTTTCTTCTTTTATGATGGCATGGTGTGAGGTAGGACCAGGATGGCTATTCCAGCACCGTAAGTTGAGTTATGAGGCACTGATAGTTCCTCCTGCCGTGACTGCTCTCTAGAGTTAGTGCCCAGAGTGCTGGGACCAGTACCTATTTCTTTCCTTTTCAATATGTGCATTTTAAGGGGATGGATGAGAGTGTATTCTGGAGTAAACATGAGTGTCAGTTCTTATTGAAAAGATCCTCACATTAAAAGTGCTGAGAGCGTGAACTGTGGACTGTAGAGTTCCGTTAAAAGCACCGTTCTTGGGTTGTGTGGTTCTGTGGGGTTTGGGAACGGTTAACCAGCCGTGTGGAGGAGATCCTCAGTCAGGTGAAGAGTGGGGAAGGTTTTCTGTTTAGGTAACTGAAAGGTGACTTGCCGCAGGCAGCCGTGCGTGTGGCAGGTGGGGCCCTGGATGACTCTGCTCTGCTTCCCTCCCAGGTGCAGCAGTGGCCGGCATCTACAGAGTGGCTGGGAAGAACATGGCCCCGCTGGAAGCCCTGGTGTGGGGCGTGGGGCAGACTGTGCTGACACTCATCATCTCCTTTTCAAGGATCCTCGCCACACTCTGAGTTCTGAGGGAATGTCTTCTTCACTAAGGAAACGTGTGGACAGAGTCCCCGGAAATGTGTGGTTAATCAGCTGAAATGAAGTGGTACAAGCAGGGACCCAGCAAGAAAAACCTAGGGAAGACCTTGAGCCGTGTGGCAAGCCTGCCCTCTGGCGTCCAAACGTTTGCACTACCGCACTGCACCTTACGTGCCTCCATCCCAGGCAAGGTGCACAAGACTCTCTGTGAAGCTGCAAGAAGAAGCACCTTGTTTAGTTGCCAATCAGGTTAACATTGGTGTTGAAACCGTCGTTCTCAACGGTGTTGTGTTAAGTTACAGGAACGTTTTGAGAAATTGATCTATGTGCCAAACTTTCCTTTCTGTTAACATTGATCATGTGACAGTTTGCAAGTGTAGACATAGGTGAGTGCTGTGAGTATACTTGACATGGATTCAGGTAACGTAGCCAGGCTTAGCTTTGTCGTGTTAATCCCATGAGTGTTGGATAGTGGGCTTTCAATACCAAGGATGGTGTTCGGTTTGTTAAGCTGAGTGTTCTGGAACTTGGGGCTTTAATCTGTCTCTGTGTTGTTATTTAATTTATGTGAAAACCACTGGTCTCCTCAGTGGACGACTAGCTGAGCTGTTCTATGGACTCAGACTTGTAGGGTGCATACTTTTCAGTAACCTACACCTTTCATAGTTTCCCTCATATATCATATTCTATTTATATGGATCAAACCTTTATGAGTCAAACACATTGTCACTTGTGTGTCATAAAAATATAATTTACATTTTTCTTATAAATTTTGTAAGGAAAAGTCTAAAATGCATGTTGCATTCTTCAACCCTTCTAAAGGTTTTTGCCTCCATCTCACAGAATATTCTAATTCATTGCAGTGGGATTGTGTGCACTGTGTACGTGTCTTGAGTGTCTTGGATTCTATAGTACTAACTGCTTAGAGAGTGGCCTAAATTAGGCTCTGGGATTAAGAATGCTTCATTTATAGGAAAATAATAAGTACCTTACATAGGAAGAGCAGTAAACTGTCTCCCTCTGTGTATGTGGCAGGGAGAAAATTACACTTGGGAAGACTGAGGACTGAGTGGATGGTTTTCAAGTTGGCAGTTAGTCTGAGTGTATCAAGACAATGCAGAACCTTTATCTAAGCGGGGATGTTAGCGGTGTGGTTTAAGTTTGTGATTCTAAGTTATTACCTGAGTCGAATAGAGTCTCAGGTCACATTCATTAACAGTGGAAATGTACTTTGTTTATAAAACCTTTTAGGAGGTTTAGAAAAACACACAGTTGTTTATTACAAATACAGGAAGTTGGGAAAGTACAGACCCTGGTTGAACTGAGTGTGTGTGTGTGTGTGTGTGTGTGTGTGATAACCAGTTGTAACTACAAACGTGCTAACTTAAGGGAAGATCCATTGTAGAAATTATGAATTTATAGGTAATCTAAAGAATAGCATAGCACCTTGAGCTCCTTGACGTAGTTTGGTTGAAGACGTTTATTATCCATGCCCCTTTTCCCTAACAGAGAATGCATTATCAGTTTCGGGAGGAGCTGCTTTGCCAGTGCATCAGCCAACTTAGACTTACTAATAACGTGGCTTGGAAATTTAACAACCCAAAAATCAACCAAGAAGCAAAGCTATATCCTTAGAGATGTCAGAGAACAAGCCTGAAATTGATTTCTTCTGCTGTGCCCAGGCCTGCTGCTCTTCCCATGCATTCTTTGTATTCTTGCTGTTTTCTAAACTTAAACGTGAGCATCTTTTCCAGGTAACCCCAGTTTTCTCTCCTGTTTGGCTGGCTTTGCTCTTGTCAGCAACTCAGAGCTTTGTGTGCCAGCGTGAGACTTAACTGTCTCTGACATTGACTTGTGTACAGAACAAATATTTGTGTTAACATGGTTATCTTATGATCTGAGAAAGTTATCATGTTAAAGTAATACGGAGCCCATTGTTCAAATCTAAAACTAACTAAAGATTACCTTGATACATTGACTATGTGAATGAATGGACCAAAGAGAATTGCGCTTGTTTTGTGCTCTAGGGTGAAAGTCTAAGGGGGTTAGTTACCTCTTTAGAGACTGTCCTGCGGTCATCTCATTGTCAAGCTAATTTGCATTAAGAATTGTGTTCATGTGTGCACTTTTAATTTGATGGGCATTTTTAGTTTCTTCAGTTATTTCCATTGGGATTTTGTGTAACTATCAACTCTTGGTATTTTGAAATGCAATTGAGTAGTGTGGATTTATGAAACTGTCTATATATCTATTTATATGGTAAAGTTTTCAAGAAGCTGTTTCTTATAGAGACAAAGTGTTTAATGAAATATATATATATATACACATAAGAATATCATTATATATACATATATAGATAGCTATATATGAATACAGTCCAATTGGAAAGCTTTGTTTGATGAACATTTTCCTGTTCTTCTGGAGAAGTTGATACATTTGTTTGGTTAAATGCTCTTTGAAATAGACTGGAGGGTATTTAAGGGTTTGCTGGAGACCCTTGTTTTGGATCTGACAAAAGCTCTCACTGACATAGTCAGTTCCATTTTCTTAAAAGCTCAGCCATGGATTAGCAGCACATTTTCTTCCTTAGCACCCCATCTCATGTGACCAAGAGCCTGATCACCATACAGTTCCATCAGCTTCTCAGGAGACATGGTTAACTCAAGTCCTCGTGTGTGTCAGCTCAGCCAGTGGTAAAGGCTTACCCAGGATTCTTTCTTAGTATTCGAAACACAGAATTCCATGGCTCCTTTTCTAAGCCTTCAGGAGATTTTTTTTTTTTTTTTTTTTTTTTTGGTGAAAGAAGGGAAATTAGGTGTGTTGTGAAGAACAAGGATAATTAAGATCTGAGGATGCTATAGAAAACAGTGCCTCCAGGACCTTCCATTCACAGCGTGGAAGGCTGGGCGCCCTCTTTGAGATGCCTAGGCTGGTACTCACCACTTAGCTCAGTTTGCTGAGTTCTGTTCTATAGATCTCCTGTGTACAAAGATGGCTGAAATAGGATTTCCTCAGACTCTCCCAGGAACTGGACAAGCAGTTTCAAAGTCTAAAAAGGTTGGGGTAGTACCTTACTACTTCCTGAGACTCACCCTTTCTCCCTCCCCGGACCTCATTTTTCTTTTTCCATCTCATCCTCTGAGTTGGACATTTCAATGTCTTAGGTGTTGCTCTGACAAGGACCAGACTCTAAGCCAATGAGATAGATCTGAGTCCATGCTCCGTCACGTGGTTCACTTTGATCTGAGCATCATTTAACCACTCTCAGCTTTAGGTCTCACTTTGAATTGATTAATACCTCCTATGGGTAAACAGTATGTTTGTGACAGTAAGTCAGTAGAATTCTAAAGTTATATTTTTCCATAACCATTGGGTTTTATGAAATTCACCTTCATCCATTTCTTTTTTTTTCTATATATTTTAAGAAAAAAGACTTTTATATAATTTTACTTTCATTACCTCCTCTTTGCCCCTTAAAATCTACAGATAACTTTTCTAAGGAGACTTTGAGGAGTTGATGGTGATGGGCGTGATGGGTAAATAGGAATATATTACAGGTTCTGCTCACCTCTGGTTAATGTAGAGAGAATGGATGTGGCCAGCATTTCCTCCACTGCCATTTCCTACTTGCTCCTTTTGGTTTGACTCAGAACATCCTTTGACTGGGTCCCATATGCAAAGTACTGCCCTCGTATTAGCTCCCGCCCCTCCTAGTCATCTGTCACTGTGACGTAAAGAATATGGAAACATTACTGAGGAATTTCTGATGATGGCTTTAGATTATAGAGAAGTGTGGTAACATAGCTTAAGTATGACTGGGTAGTTACTGAATCTTTTTAAAATCAGGGGGCTGTATTCTCAGTGGTTAGACTTGACAGTCAGCCAGTAGTGTCCTAGTTATCCATAATTTCTCATCCTTTGAAACTGTTCAGGATATAAAGGACATTATTCAGTTTTAAAATGTAATGTTTCTTGAATGTGCAATGCCATTTGTAACAGAGAGAAATTCAAAGTGGGGGATGTTAGAGAGGCTAATACACAAAACAAGAGCATATGAAAACCCCCTGTGTTTGCAAGCATAGTTCCTCCATCCTGTTAAGACCATAACCACCATGGAGAGAGAAGTTTGCTCATGCCTTGGTTCAGTGTGTGTGGGCTCTACAAAACACAGGTGCTCATGGCACGTTCTGTGGGGGGATTTGTCCTCCCTTGAGGATCCCTGTTTTCTGTAGGTGATCCTGTATGGTGGCTTAGTTTCTGAATTTGCCTATCTTAGAATCTAGCTGGAATCTGTTTGGGAGAAATTAATGTTTCCTATGTGAAATGTTTTCAGGAAGCAGGTGCTGCACTGCTACACCTTTCTGAGCAAGCTGAGCTGGGATGCAGTACCCTTTCTTCATTTAGATCCGCTTTCACATTCTTTACCTACATGTGGGGCACATGTATTGAACACACATAATGGCCTTTTGGGTTTTGCAAACTAATATATTTAGCAGTTTCTCTAACAATCTCCTTTCCAAAGCAGATGTCATACATCCTAACTTAGATGTGTGCATTTCTTGACAGAAGCTGACGTGCTGGTGTAGAGAGACTGTTCAGTGCCCATGTTTATGCTGTGGTTATCTCATTGAAAAGGATGCATTCAAGGCACAGGGCTGGGGGTGGGGTAGGCAGAGAGTCCATGTGATGCTCCTGCTCTCCTTTGCACGATGTCCTGCACCCACACCTGCTGTGTAGGCTCCGTGACACGGCCTTTCCCTTTGGGGAATGCCTAGCTCCATACTCTGATGCTGATCATCTGGACTCACCCCATGAGCGGAGCACTTCCCTCCTAGACGTGCACTGGGGATTCTTTTCAAGACATTCACTTGTTCAGAGGCTTGAGAGCGCCACTGATTGTAAAGGTTTTGGTTTGGTTTGGTTGTTGTTGTTGTTTTTTTTTTTTAAGTTTTATATTTTTGAGATAGAGTCTCACTCTGTAGCCTAGACTAGCTTTGAACTTGTGATCCTTCTGTCTCAGCTTGTCAGGTACCAGGATTGCAGATGTGTACCACTGTGCATGGCTCCTCCTTTTTAAGTCAAAAGGTTTACATTTCATCTCTGAAAGTGGTTAGAATAGAATAGTTTTAAAGTTTTCTTTCTAGAAAGAAAAATACTCTTGTTTGCCTAGGTTTTTTTCATAGTGCTTATGATAGTAGCTGTGTTTTCCTTGGGGCACTCTTGCTCTTCCCCTGTACACACCTTTATTCATGAGCTCCACCTGTTTCATGAACAAGTAGGACGCTCCCCTCAGCTCATTGTCGCCATATGATCTGGCAGAATGCTCACCCGTGGTTCTAGCCCAAGTATTAGCCCCTGCCTTAAGATGTCCCAGGATGAGAGAGCAGCTTTAGTTATATGATAACATGGCTTTGTTTAAGTAGCACAAGTATAACTGCTCTAGCAGATACTAAGAAACTATCAGCCAGCCCACTGATGAACCATTTAGCTAAACCACAGTATAATTTTTTTAAAAAGCTAAATGATATCTCAGGGCCTTGAAAGTTAAGAATCTTTTGCAAAGTGGACTTAGGGAGGACTGGGGTTTGGCCAATGAGCTGGCTTTGTGCACAGCACCTGCAGAGAGATCCCAGCACTTACAGTGGGCCACTGAGACAAGTCCAGCTACTTACCTTTTACAGTTCCGGTTCCGTAGACATTAGCCACTGACTGTGACAGGCCACAACTGCTTCTACAGTCCTTCACCACACGGGGGTATTTGCCTCTCCTTCTTTCCCTTTCTTTTTTTCCAAGTAAGTATGAAAGTAGAAAAATGTAGACAAACAAATGTGGGATTTTAAAGTTGAGTTTTAGGTAAACTAGAGATTCCTGTGTGGACAGTGTTAGTTTAATATTGTAGTTACAAAGGCAGACACTTTATGTAACCTTTAGACATATGTTTACCATCAGGGATTTATTTTTACAATAGAAATATTAAATGTACTGTGAAGCTTAAAGACAGGAAGACTAGACGTTGGAGGGTGATACTCAGACAAAAGTGTGTTTGGTGAGGTACCCGCGTTATGTGAACATGACTTCCCCTTCTGTTAAGACTATAAACTACACTGTAAGAGTGTGTGTGTTGCATGTTTACATAAAACAATTTCATTCTGAAGGATTATTTCAACTATGTTTATATGTAATACCTAACAGGTTGTAAATAGTGTATACTATTGATTTTTAATTTTATATGAGCGATTTTTTTATTTCCCAAGTCATGTACAAATCTCATTGTGTATATAGCATAACTCCCTGGAGACACAAATTTTGCAGTGAATTTTAAGTATTTTAATCGCTGTAAGCATCATGTTAGCCTCAGAGATGCTGGTCCTTATTTTAAATTATTTTTCACCACACATTTTCTTCAAAGGGCAGCAATAAACATATGCAAGTTATTTTGGTTCTTGAAAGTTGGCCTCAGAAGATAAGAGTGCAGTTCAATTCACAGCTGTAAAGAAAAGATGCACAACTTACACCATCCGCGTCTGGTCCCAGGACAACTTCTGAGATCCATCTGCACATGGCTCTCCTCTTTGTAATATACAGGGTGAACTGTTGAAAACACACAGGACATCTGTCACAGTGAATCCAGCACTTCAGTGTCATTACACAGAATTTATTGGATTAAAGTTTGTAATATACAGTATTTTAATAAAGTTTCTGTATTCAATTTCATGCACTTATATATATAAATAAACCTGTCTTTAAAAACTATACAGTGCTGAACTCCTGGCTTATTTCCATCCTGTCTCTTCCCACCTTGTTCACAGCGGACTCGCTGTGTTCTCATACACCAGTGGAGTGGCCTGGAGGCAGTTTGCCTGCATCTGTAAGATCCTGGGCCCAGACCCTGGTTCCACAAAAGCCATAGAAAATAAAACGTCATGGCCTTTCTGGATCTTCTGTCAGTTTTGTCTGGGCCAGTTTCACCTGTGGACTTTGAAAGTGTTGAAAAGGTTAAGCAGCAGGTTGAAAGACAGTTTAGTTAACTGTTATATTTGCTGGTAACCAATCTTGTCCTAAACCAACCCTGGGCCACATACGCATTTATTTCTACAAGTCACTATTCTAAAAATGAAGTCACAGGACTGGGGTGGTGGCTCAGTCAGTAATGCTGGTTGCATCCAGAGCTCCAGCACTCATGTAAAACATCAAATGTAAGGTCACAGAGACAAAAGGCACCCTGTGTTTGCTCCTTAGCCAGTCCTGATTGATAAGTTCTAGGTCCAGTAGAGACCGTCTCTAAAAATAAGGTATCCTTAGCGAGATGGGTAGTGAATGAAGGCACTTGCCACAGAATCTGATGACCTAAGTTCAGTCTCCAGTACCCATATGGTGGAGAAAGTTCAGATATAAATGGAGAGTGATGGGAAGGCATCAGTCATCGGCCTTGATACACACATAACATGGCAATATGGAACCTGGGAGTCAATATGTAGTCAGAGTTCTTAAAAGATTGCTGAGGGAGATGCCAGGCTAACCATCCTCTTGAGGAGGGAGCAGAGAGCCACTCCCTATGAATGTCACTGGGACAAAAAGTAGCCTAACTGCATGTTAAGGATGCAGACAATTTTCACATGTACTGGTGTTTATCTAATTCTTACTAAACTGAAGTCTACTTTCCTTTTCTTTTGGAACAGAAGACGTTCTCATTCTGCCATAAGAATAACTTTCCAGCCGGGCGTGGTGGCGCACGCCTTTAATCCCAGCACTCGGGAGGCAGAGGCAGGCGGATTTCTGAGTTCAAGGCCAGCCTGGTCTACAAAGTGAGTTTCAAGACAGCCAGGGCTATACAGAGAAACCCTGTCTCGAAACCCCCCTCCCCCCAAAAAAAAGAATACCTTTCCACAGAGACTGTGAACCCAATCCAACCAAACAAGAACTCGAGACGGAAGGTACATCTTGCACAAATGCACACAAAGTTTATTACTTTGTATCATCTTTCTTGGGCTCAGAGTAATATTTTGAAATGTTTTTGAAACGGGTAAGTATCCTTAAATATTTTATATCCGCTGAGCATTGTGAGAAGACCCTAAATTTCAGACAAGATCAGAGACAAAGAAAACCCAGAAAAAAAGACACTTGAGTCCTCTTCCAAGCCACCTAGTGGAGGACAAGTCCTGCTCAGGCAGGAGAGACCAGCTCAGACTCACTGTCACTGAATGGGCACGCACGCCTAAGTTAGGGATGAACAAGGTCTGTGTTTTTAGGAACAATGAAGGAAATCAAACCCCATGGTGGATCTCTCAGACGGAAGTTGGATCTACCTCCAGAAACACTTGAGAAACATCTCTACCTCTTAGGACTGTCTACGTGCACTGAAGTTTTCGTTATTTTTTTGTTACCAGAGCCAGTCTTGGGCTCATAGTCCTGAGGAGAATTTATAGAAGGGAATTGGGTTGGCTGGTTTAGTTGCCAGGCCATATTTTGCCACTAGATGGCAGAGTTGTTCCACCTTTTTCTACTTGGGCATCCAGATTAATTTAGTTTGTCCTTTTGGGCTTATTCCCTTAAGACACGGCTAATTTTTTGTTTAACACATACGTAAGTAAATTAAACGTGAGAAAAAGCATGGTTTCTGCATGCCATTGTTGGTCAATTTTTACTTCTTAAGAATGTTTAAGATACACTGTTGAGGGTTGTTTCCAAATAGAAAATTTCACATTAGTTGTAATAATGTGATTTTTTTTTAAACTATGTCACTAGCCTGGCCTTGATTTATGTATTTTTTAATTCAAATACTTATTGCCTAGTGATACTTTATCAAATTGAGTATAGTACGTAGCAAGTGTCAGTTACATAGTGTCTAGGGGACGAAGCCTACTACAAATATTCCACAACCTTAAGGCACTATGACCGTTGCCTATCAGGTCCTGGTCTGCCACCCATTGCTTTAACATGGCCATGATCAGTTTCTGTGACTCTGTTTAAACACCAGTAAACCCAGAATAATTTCTATATTCAACCTATAATTCTGCTTCCTCTGTCATCCATTTATCTGTCTTCAGGACAGACAGACAGACAGTAATTCTAGGGAGTGGTAATGAACAAAGCAAGAACCAGATTCAGTGTTGGGGAGTAGGTACAGTGCATGTTGAGAAATTTCTTTCAAACTTAAACTGTCCCCTTGACCAGGGTGCTACTCTGGCGACAGAGCCCGCTGGGGGATTTTTTTTCTTTCTTTTTTTAGAAACAGTTATGGAGAGGAGCCTTACAAAGCAGAATGGATGAACTTGCTCAGCCAGCAAATTCCTTGCATTCCCTAGACCAAATATGTCCATGCTGAGGAAGCCACAGCAGTGACTTTAGTGAGGTCCTCTGAAGGACAGGCATGACGCGCCTGTCAGCTGTGCCACCAGGTCACCAGCCACCTCAGATCCTGTTGCTGTTGGCTTTGTGTATTGTTGTACAGAAATAACTATAGCTCGGACCCCCGAAGGGCAGGTGCTTTTATGTCCATAGCTTTTTTGACTTGAAAAGCACACAGCACATTACCCAGTGTGCTCTGACCTCTGTAGGGACTGTGCAGACAAACACGGAAGGCGCTTCCAGCTGTGGTCAGGACACCTTGAGAAGAGGACCTGAGAGTTTTCATAAGCCTGCTCTTCCTTCCTTGTCCCTTTATGTTGGGACTAGTGCCATTGGGTGATTCCAAACAGCGATACAAGAAGGTAGCAGGGCACCCTACAGAAATGGGTGGGATTTGTCCCTAAGGAGAGACCTGGTCATCTTTCTGGACTGACCTCTGTGTACATGAGACTCCATTTTAAACCTAATGTCTTGTCTACTTCCCCAAAGTAAATGAACTCTCCTTCTCTTCTCAGAGGTTGAGCTGCCGTGGTTTGTGTCACACCATCTGAACAGGTGCATTCTCTTACATCCCTGGACTGGGACTGAGCTGTCACTGTGAACTCAACGCTAACCTAAGCTTCAGCCGTAACCCTCACTGTACCCTCAACACCAGTACTATGTTTGAAACGTTAGTGTCTACGATTCTCAGTTCAAACATGTGTAATTTGAGCTACTTGGGTTTTCAAGGTCAATGAGAAGGCAAGAGAAATTCAAATTTAAATCATAACCTCTCTCTCCCCCACCCCACCCCCGTGGTGTGTGTGTGTGTGTGTGTGTTTGTTCTCATGTGTGCCTAGAGAAATATAAAAGCTGCTATTATTGGCAGAGCAGTAATTCTGCTGTTTCCCAACCTTCAATGTCAAACCTCTCCAACGTGCTTCATTTTATCTTCCCAGTCTGATATGACTCGGGAAGCATTATTGTTGTTTATTTAGGGAATTTGTTGGTCCTGTTTGGGTTGCAACCCAGGGTTTTGTGCACACCAGGAAAGCATTCTTCCATGGGGATAGACCCCAATGTGTGTTTTGTTCCTGCTTTTCTGTCCAGAATACATTTACTCGTTAAACAAAGGTCTTTCATGGAACTTGGGCAGCTGGTTAAACAAAGTCTGTTCTGAGGGCCACCCTACAGTGACTACAGCAGCCCTTGTCTGGACTCTGGTAAGCCTCGGGGGCCAGTGGGTTCTTTGGGCATGGATTATTTCCTGGACAGCCTGAGTCCAGCTCTTCTACATGTTAAGCTTCATCTTAACACTTTGTAAAGAAAGCAGAAAGGCCTACCTGAGACTCTGGTGGAATTCTGTTTGATCGTGCTAGGGGTGGGGCAGTTACCCAGTCCCTTCATCATAATGGTTACACAGCAGTGTCGTGGACTTGTAAAAGTATCCCTGTATTTATTCAAGGCCTTAACTAACCAGACTGTTTTCCTTCATAAATAAAACCTGTATGGGTTCCAGACTCTTAATTCTTCGCTGATTCAATGTGTAGCACTGGCTAGCTGGATCAGAAAAATAAAATCACTAAGTCGGAACTAGTCTTTGTGGTTATTTTGAGTTCAGCATAGACCAAAGAACTAAAGGATCCTTTGACTGTCACAGTAGTGGGATCCTGTGTTTGAGAGATGTCTGTGGGACAGGGCCTGAAGAGTGTCAGCAGCTGGCTCCATGGCTCTGGTGGAAAAAACGGAGCAGCGAGCTGAGCAGCTCCTGTCAGGATCAAACGACAACATATCAGTTGTGACAACGGGATCCATTTGTGGTGTCAGAATCTGTCATGGAGAAGCCATTAAAAGGTTAGGCTGGAATTTAGCTTACAATGGTGTCCCCAAATAAAGACTAGCTCAACATGATGTCACCTCTCCTATTGTAGGAGAGGATGGGGGCAGAGATAATAGATTGACAGGCAACCCTTAGAGAATTTCTCTTTCATGTTGAATGGTATTATCTTGCATGGATCACATTCTATGTTAAAATACCCCCGTTTCAAATATGTCTACCTGACTTCAGTCACCATTTCTGTGATGACACAAGTGGGCAGGCTCTTCTCGCTTTGCAGTGTAGAAGAGAATTAAAGCAAGAAGAAACTAGATGTGGGCTTTTCCAAAAGAACTGTCCCCAAAATGAACCAAAGAACCCTTGAGGTTAGCCCCAGTGTGGAAGCAGGGCTTTTCTTATAATTGAAAATCTGAACAATGTGGAAGAAAATAAGTAAGAATTGGTTTCTTCTTCAATATCTATTCAGTGTTTTAATTTCTGGAAGATAATGAAATTTGAAAAAAAAAATAAAAGCAATTTGAAAAACACCACTTGGTGGGATTCCAACTTTGTAATGTATATATACCTCAAAGAAGTCTGGTTATTTTGGCTACTTCTAATCTGGGCTGGTCTCATTCTTTTGTTCAAAAATTGCCCCAAAATGCTAGCTTTTAACACAGTAAAGTTTGGCAAAATAAACATATATCTCTAAAATTCTCCAATCTTTCCCTATTTTTTAACACACAATTAAACGTGGATCAGACTAAATGTAAATAACATTTATTAAACATGTTCCAAAGGGCATGGAATGAGAGGCTTTTGCACAGAAGTATCAGCCCAAAATGGATACAGTTGACCTCTATACCCCTATCTTAGAGAGTCACAACTTAAATATGTATATTTAAGATGGTAGAAAGAGCTTAAGACCCTTTCCAGTTTTGTTTAATTTCCATGAATATTCAGAAAAACATCAAACATCTCCCCAACTCGCCCTCTGGCTTTTTGAAAGTGTTGTGAGCATATTTTTAAAGTTCAACATGGTCTCCCATTCTCAAAAATAAACTCCAGCCCTCTAACCTAAACCAGGGCTTTGACCATCCATTTTCACCCAGACCCCTCACTCAGTATTGTCCCTTTCTTGTCTTACAGTGTTGGCCGACCTCTTTTATTGCTCTCTGCAAGGCTCCTGAACACTAGCACCATCCCAGTCCTAGGATGTCATGCCTGGCATATCTATGCCTGGGATTCCCTAACTTGTGTTTCCAGAAACAAGCCTGTTGGCTAGCCCTGGTTATCCATGTCCTAACTCAATAGCCTGTAAATGTAGGGACACTCAGACATCCAGAGTTGCATCTAGTGCATGTCAAACAAGAGGTACAAGCTAAAGAGCATCATAGCATTTGTGAACTAGAGGAGCTCCTAAGGGCCGACATGAGCATGGGTGGCTTCCCTGGTGACTGGACTTGGAAGTATGAGTTTTCTAAAAGTAGATGTGGGGTCTTTAGCCAAGAAAATAACAGAGATGAGCACCTGGGGGGATGGAGCAAAAGAACCCAAATGTGAGGCCTGCATGCTTGGTATGAGATATAAGTGATTGAAACTCACAGGGAGATGGTGCTGGGCGGGCCTCAAAAATGAATAGGCACTGGATACAAGAGTCAATGTCACCAGAGTTCTTAGGGCCAGATCTTTCATCCTGGTCCCCTAAGAGATAGGCTTGGCCATTTGTCACCAACAGACAATGAAACAAATACTAGTGACAAGCAGAGAGAGGAGATTTACTCCTGGTGGCCACGTGGGGAAGATAAGTTGAGTGACACCCTGAATTTGGAGTATGGACATGAGGTTTGGATTTAGATGTAGCCCCAGTCATCACTGATCCATCATTGTCTAGGCTTCCGGTCTATCCAGCAAGGTCATCGGATAGGTCAGAATAATGTGAAGTCTCTTCCTGGGAAACAAGTCCCTCCTTTGGCTGGCACAAGCTTTAGGGCTTCAGTCTTCTCCTTTCCCAGCAAGAGATTCCTGGGGAAATTCCAATTCCTTGGAGACCATTGTTCGGTAGTCTGATAACCACAGGGAGGGGCACAAATATCTCTCTTTAGAATAGCCTTGCTTTTACCAGGATGGTTCTGCCAAGAGTACCAGAACAATGAGTTTGGACTTTACACTGGAGGCAGAACAATAATGCTTTGTCCAATCTACTTTCTATGAAAAAAAGAATACATCTCCATCTAAAATTATAAGGTAAGAGAGATGGATTGCTGTCTTAGTCCATGCTGTGACAGAATACCGGAGAGCAAATCATTTAGAATGAGTAGGTTTATTTAGCTGACAGTTCTGGGCCCTGGGAAGTCCCAAAGCATGGAGCTGGGTGGCATCTAGTGATGGACTTCTTGTTGCATCGTGGCAAGGTGGAGGGGATCACATGGTAAGACAAGGCAAGGGACCAACCCAGCCCTCTCTTCTTCTCTTAAAGCCAGTGATACCGAAAGGTCCCATTCTGGTGACCTCAGCTATCCCTCATTACTTCCCAAAGTCATCACCATGGTTTTGAAGACTAAGCTTCCAGTACCCAAACGCTGGACGGACACCCAAACCACAGCAGAGTCTGCGGTCTGCCCTGTCATCTTTTCAGCAGCTCCTTTCTTGATAGGAAAGATCAAAGGTTTCCCTCTCAGAATCCCCATCTGATCCCACCTTAGCCAATTACTAGATGCTGGGACTGTAGCATCATTTCTTTGAGCCTTGAAAACCATAATTTCCTTGAGACTGGAAAGCTTTGGACATGAGATGATTTCAAAAGCTACACCAACAATTTCCTGGAAGGCTGAACAAGCCTGAAAAAGAAACCATGGAACTTGGGGCTGGGAAGATGGCTCAGCAGTTAAGAGCACTGGCTGCTCTTGCAGAGGACCTGGGTTTGGTCTCCCTGCACCCACAGGGTAACTCACAGCCACGGGTAACTCCAGTTTCAGGGGATCCAATGCCTCTTCTCCACAGGTGCTTCACACATGTGGTCCACATGTGTATACTCAGACAAATACACACATAAAATAAATAAAATAGTAAAAAGGAAAAGAAACTAACAGTGGAGCAAAACTCACCTGTAAATGTTCTGTAGCTGAGAACTTGTGTATGCGTGCGTGCGTGTGTGTGTGTGTGTGTGTGTGTGTGTGTGTGGTGGGGGAGGGGGCTATTCTGCACTATAAACAGTTCAGTTTCCCAGCCACACAGCTGCCTGCTCTACTCGTTACCCAGCCTTTCTGAGCCCACCCTGCACTGATCACCTACAACAGAGAATGGTGTGGCACTGAGCAAGGGGTTTTTCTTTCTATCTTGCATAGACTGCAGCGCCGCCCAACACGGCCCCCTCCCCCAACGCCATGCCTATGATAAAGACTAGATACCATATTGAAGTTTCTGTGACAGTGGAGGACTGGAATGTTGCAGATCAAGAGCCAAAAGCATCACTGGCTGTCTTCAGTCTCCTTAATAGGCATTTTTATCACCCACCTCCGTATCTGACCTGACAGGCTTTAACTATCAGGAGGAACCTTTAAGCCTATGGAATATGTCAGCTCTCCAGCCCACTAGCTTCCGATGACCTAACTGCTAAGCAGGACAGGACATCAGCCAACGTCTGGGACCTGTGGCAAAGATTTCCTCACTTTGTTAAAACCTGCCTACCGATGTCTTCACACCTCCATCTGGTACCCAGGCCTTGGGAATATACTATCTTTTAGTAACCTTTCGGAGAACAAGGTATGTTTTGCATGATAATTAAGTTAACCTGTGTTGTTTGGGTTGGTATGAGACCCTCACCTATCTTTTTTTTTCTTCCTTTATTAGTATCAGGTTTAGTTGTTTTGGGCAGACAGCCACCTGGGCTATCTCAAGAAGATGTTGTCCTGAAACTTAATCTGCCCAGTGACCTCCCTGCAAAGCAGCAGATCACAGGAGGTGAAACCAATTGACCCCAGCCTGTCAATGCAAGCCTGCGACTCCAAAACAAAATTTGCTTTTGTAGTTTCTCTTTTTCTCCTCTTCCAAGGTAGTTAGTTAGAGCAGGCAGCCTGGTGGGGGTTCTCGCCAATGGCCATCCTATGGAAACTATGTGGGGCCAAAAATGTTGCAAACGCTTAGACGTAAACTCTCATAAAATGAGAATTTAGCTGTGAGACACAGAGCAAACAGTTTGTACAGGTCAAGGGGATATTTCTGTCCCTGATCTATTGACTCCATCTTCACCGTGTCTAGAAACGGAAGTCTTTCTGGGTGGAAGGCATGTTCTTCATGTGATCCATCACTCCTTGCGGTGCGTCCACCACGTTTCCCACAAGCCACAGTCCCTGGATGATCCTAGCATCAAAACCTCTCATAGGTAAGGCTGGGCCTGAGCAAATGCCTGGGTCAGGAGGAAAGAGGCCAGGGGAGAAGGAAGGAAGAAGGGGGAGGCATTGGTAGATTGATAATTGGAGTAAAGTCTCAAAAGAAAAACAAGGAGCCTCCTGAAGGAAGAGGACCGCTGTTGTGTGGAGTGTGACACTTGGTCTCTATATGCTGTCGCTATTCTGGGAGCCTGTGAAGCCATTCTAGGGTGAGGTTTGTCTGAAAGAAGTAGGCCACTGGAGTAGTGAGACAGGTCTTTGAGTCATATTCTCCCTGGCTCCTTCCTATTGTCCTCTCTTCTTCCTGGTGTCTAAACTCGAGGAAAAGCCTCCGTATATCCTTCTATACCCGGATGCTCAGCCAGAGCTCATGGGGCCAAGTGACTGTGGAATGAATGCTTTAAGCCAAAGTAAGTCTTCCCTCCCCTTAGGCATTTCCATCAGGGATTTGGTCACAGTGATGGGAAAAGTGACACACAACCGTCCCACGGGACGTCTTTTCCAGCACTGCAGAACAAAGGGAGACAACACTGAATTCGAGGAGGGGCTGGGGAAGATGGCTCAGTGGATAAAGCTCTTGCCAAGCAAGTGTGATGAAGACTTTCAGCCTGAAAACACGTCGACGCCCTGGTGTGGTAGCACATGTCTTTAGTCTCAGTGCCCCTACAGGGAGATGGGAGGTGGAGGCAGGAGAATGTCTAGGAGCTCATGGGTCAGTCAGCCTGCCTTATGCAGACCTTGCATCAACCACAAGGTGGAGGTAAGGACGCATCCGAGTTTGTTCTCTGTTCTTCACGTGTGTGCTGTTCATCCTCAAACCACACACTGAAAACTCACTGTTCCCAGGGAGACACTGCCCCTCCCAATGGCCCTGCTACAGGGCTGATTAACTGATGAGAGCTTCAGCAGTTCTGGTAGATGGGTTGGAATGTTGGGGGTCCAGAGCGCAGTTACCAATGATCTTGGCCTAACCTCAGTCTCCTAAATAGTCTTTCCTTGCCTACCACCCTGGTGACTGACCTAACATTCTCTGGCTGACAGCGAAACAAAACAAAAGAAAACAACAAACAAACAAGGAATGTGTTAGCAAAACCTTAGTGTCCATCAACCAAAAAAGCTCCGAGTGTTGCCAGATAGCATCTGAGGCCTGTAGCTGAGCCGTCTCCGCTTAAAGGTTCCCACCACTGTATTTAAAATGGGCTTTGGATTTTGTTTTGCTTTGCTTTGCTCTGCTTTCTTCCTTCTGTGACATTCACACATGTGCATACAAGTACACATTGCACACAAGGTTGGTGCCAGAACCACAAATGCATGTCACCACACTCACGCCTGATATCTTTGGGGGTTGAGGTGAGGCATTTGGGGACTAAATTCAGGTCCCTGTGCTTGCAAGGCGAGCACTTTACTTGACTGAGCCATCATCCCATACAAGTATAGATTATAATGTCACATCAGTGTTAAATTTACTGATTTATAACTATATTGGAGTTACATACAAGGGTAACCTTATTCTCAAGGAAACTGTGGTGTGTTCAGTGATATACACACACACACACACATATACATACATACATACATACATACATGCGTACATACATATAAAACCTATCCACCCATGTATCCATTCACCATCTATCATTCCCCTAGATAAGTGGCAAGGAAAAGCAATGCGCATTGTTTCTGGTATACTGCATGATGCTTTGACATACATTTGCATCATGCAATGGTAATCATGCCAAGTAGCATAAGTGGTGTTCAATATTGACTCATGGTGAGAGTATTTAATATCTACGCTTTCCCTGGCACTCAGAACCTTTCTGCCAACTGTCATGTGTGTTACTCAGGAGAGCCCTTGTCCTTACTCTCCTGTGTAATCACATTCCTGATCCTTTGACCAACATCTTTCTAATACTGCCATACTGCTGCACACACCCTGGCCCTATAGACTCTTCTGCTCTCTGCTTCTCAGTGTTCTTTATATAGACACACATCAATAGATCATGAGGTTACATTTCTATGCTTGCTTTGTTTCACTTCACGTGAAACATATTGCTGCAAACAGCTTCCTTCTCTGCCTCCTCCTCATCTTCTTCTTCCTCATCTTCTTCTTCCTCATCTTCTTCTTCTTCTTCTTCTTCCTCCTCCTCCTCCTCCTCCTCCTCCTCCTCCTCCTCCTCCTCTTCTTCTTCTTCTTCTTCTTCTTCTTCTTCTTCTTCTTCTTCTTCTTCTTCTTCTTCTTCTTCTTCTTCTTCTTCTTCTTCCCATATAGTATCGTCTATACACCACACTTACTTTATACATCCTGCCATCAGTAGATGCTCAGGATGTCTCCATATGTTAGCTGTCATAAATGATGCTGGAGTAAACAGAGGGTTGAAGGCACGTGATACCATTCTTATTTCTGTAAAATATTTTTTCTGCAGTGGGATGGCTGGATCATAGGACAGTTCTATGTCGAGTTTCTTGAGCATCCACTATACTGTCTTTCATAGTGACTGCCCCGAATTACCTTCCCACTAACAGAACGGGAGGGCTCCCTTTCAAGCCTTGGGGGTTCCCATGCTGACCATTCCATGAAGGACAAACCCTCTCTCCCTGGCATCCCTTCTCTTCCTGTCCTTCACCTCCCTTCCTTTCTCTTTCTTCCTTTTTATTTAAATTTCTTTTTTTTTTCTAAACTTTGACATACAGGAACAAATGAGAGCATTTCAAATCAGATAAGCCAGCCCCAATTAAATGCTGTCCTTCTAAGAGTTGCCTTAGTCATGGTGTCTGCTCACAGCAGTAAAACCCTAGCTAAGACGGTGGAAAATTCTGAGTGATGGAGTCAAATTCTGGCTAAATTTATGTGACACACAGAACACTGGCCCCAAACTCAAGATCTAGTTGAGAAGAGATTTTGGGTGATTATGAATAGTCTGTGGTCAAAGGTGCTCTCTCTCTCTCTCTCTCTCTCTCTCTCTCTCTCTCTCCCTCCCTCCCTCCCTCCCTCCCTCCCTCTCTCTCTCAACATCTTGACACAATCTCAAACCAGATTTCCTGGTCCTTTGGCCCTTACAATATTCCCACTTCCTCTCCTGCTATGTCTCCTGAATCTTAAGTGTAAAAGTAGTGGTATAATTTGTGTGTCCCTTGGGCTTGGACACCCCATGATCAACTGTTCTCTGCATTGTGCCCAGCTGTGGATTGGTATAATGGTGTCTGTCTTTTGCAAAGAGAAACTTCTCAGTATTTGTAACCTTGGCCTTTCTAGCCCAGGCTTAGCAGAGGATCCTGTTAAGGCAGATCCACAAGATTGCCCTGCCCTGATGTCTCCTTTGAGTAATTTTCCATTCACTGGTCCCTCACTCTGTTCCTCGGCTGTGTGAATCTTCCACCTCCCTTGCTACATTTGGAGTTGAGTCCAGGCTCTGTTCTCCTTTGGAACATCCCTACTACAAAGATCTTTCTCACTCTAGCAGATGTCAGAATACCTTTATAACGATGCATTCTTTGCCCTTTTTCTCACAGAGCTGTTAAGACTGGTCAAGACCTGAAAAGAATAAAGAGTGACACAGAGAAGAGTGTGCCATGGAGAGACAGGCATGCAAACAAATACACTTTTTAAAATTAATGCCAAGAGAAAAGAAAGAAAGGAGAGAAGCAGGAAGAGAAAGAGGGAGGAAAAGGAGGGAAGAAGATGCGGGAGGAAGAGAAGGAAGTTGGGAGAGAAATTTGCTCCAAGTGGGAAAAAACAGCAGGTCATAAATTTGCTCAGATATGAAAGGAATTTGACATCTTGCTATTCCATCTCAGAGACTGTTGCTCATAAGGGGTTACCCAGGGCTGGGCTACTGAAACAATGAGCCTGCAGGGCTTAATAGCCCAGTAGGCCTAGACCTCCTTTGTGTAGGAGTCTTTCCTGCTTAACCAGGAAGTGATTTCCAAGCCAAGTTAGGTAGGGCAGTTGTCACAAGAATATAGATGCCAAGTGTATAAGTCAGGGCTCTCTAGAGTCACCGAATTTATGGAAAGCTCTATATGTTAAGGGAATTTATTGTAATGACCTACAGTCTGCAGACCTACTATCCCAACAATGGGTAGCTGTGAATGGGAAGTCCAAGAATCTAGTAGTTGCTCAGTCCCATGAGGCTAGTTGTTTCAGCTGGTCTTCTGTAGAAGTAGGTTCTAATAGATGTGCTGGCAAGTAAGTGCAAGCAGGCAAAGATGAGTGAATCTTCCTTCTTCCGATGTCTTTATATAGGCCTCCAGCAGAGGGTGTGGCCTATCATGCCTGGATCTTGGACTTGCTTTGTCCCAGACTGACCTTGAACTCTAGATCTCCTTGCCCCAGTCTCCTGGGATTAAAGGTGAGTTCTGCCTTGCCAGGGCCTAAGCTTTTCATGGCCATTATGCCTCAAGATCTCCATGTCAAGATCCAGGTTAGAAGCCTGTGTGCCCTCCATTTCTTGGTTGTAGTTCATTCCAGATGTAGTCAAGTTGACAACCCGGAATAGTCATCACACTAAGTTACCCTGAACATTTAAATTCTGGGCTGTGATATAGTTTGTATCTGGGGTGTGCCTCCAAGGCCTACATGTTGTTGAATGCTTGGCCACCTGTCTGTGGTACTATTGGGGGGTGCAGGAACCTTTTTGAGATGGAGTCTGCTAGTTAGTAAAAGTTAGGTCATTGGGTTTACCCTTGCAGAGGATTTGAGCCCCAGGCCTCTTGTTTTCATTGCTTTTTTGACAGCCACAAGGGGAGCAGCCCCCTCTGTGGCATGCTCCTGCCCAAAGCAGCAGAGCCAACAGACCACTGGCGCCTTAACAAACCTTTCCTGTTATGCAGGTGAGCTATCTCGGGAATTTGTTACAGTAATGGCAACCTGACTAAGGCATACTATGTGATCAAGAACAGATGTGTACCTTATAAAGAATCAGAGGGCAGGATGTTCTGGAAGATCCCAGTGAAGAGCAACCTATGTCTTAGCCCAGATAAGTAATTCCATAAATAGAAATTCCAAGTAGCATCTTGGGGCAGCCATCTTTGCGTGTGCTATGGTCAATAGAGAACTGCTACACCTTCCTCCAGGAGATTGGGTGCTGCACTGCGACTGGGAGCCCCATTCCAAAGGTTTTAATTCTGCACATGTAAAGTGAGTGCATTAGTCAATAGCTTTGCTGTCCTAAAGGGAATTGCCAAAAAAAAAAAGGAACCTTGGCTTTAGAGCTTAAAATGTCAGAGGAATAGCCAGGCGATGGTAGATACACACCTTTAATCCCAGAACTTGGGAGGCAGAAGCAGGCAGATCTCTATGAGTTCTAGACCAGCCTAGAGTTCCAGGATAGCCAGGACTACCCGGAAAAAACCCTGACTCGAAGGCCCCTTCTCCCCTCCCCAAAGAATTGTTTTAACTCTGTTTTCTCTTTTGCAGTAAACTTATTCTTTTGGTCCTTTGGACACTGACTGGTGAGTCCACAGTGGGTGGAATGAAGGCAGAAGACTGAGAAGACAAACGTTGGCACCAGTGCCTGGAAAATGATTCCCTGCAGGTGGAAAAATCTTTCCGCCATTCCTCCGAGGCGAGACTGAAAGCAAAGAAATCATGCAGAAATGCTCACGGAAAATCCGAGCAAGAATATTTTTAGCTGCCTGACCTTTTGGTGAGAGTATTATCTCCTTGAAAAGGAAAAATTATCAAAAGAATGCTCTCTCTTCACAGAGGCAGGAGGTGGGGACAAGCCAGAGGTCGAACCACTCCAGCCTGTGCTTCACTTTGTGGGGTCAGGGTGACAGTGCCTTGTCTTTCTGCCTGAGTGAGACTCGGGCTTTGTTCTTGTGTAACCATGTCCCCACTCGGCAGAGTGTGTGTGCATGCAAATTCTGGATTCCCATGATATCTTCCTCCCCTTTCTTTCTCCCTTCTCCCTTCTCTCCCTGTCTCTCTCCCCAGGCCTCCGTTCCTGTTCCCTTTTGTGCCTCTTTGTCTTCCTCTCTAGCCTGGCTCTGTTGGACTTGGGTGGTTTGCTTTGCCATGATACTTTCTGAATTGTCTGCATACTGTGTTCTGCTAAGTTCATTGATAGTAAGTTTGTTTTCAAAATTCTCTGCTGTCTCCCACATCAAGTCAATTCCCAATAACATTATGGGGTGGACGAGGCTTGGCTCTGCTTTGCAGTCTCTCTACATTCATTGTTTGTTTGCTTGCTTTTGTAGACTTCTCAGTTCTAGCTCTTCTCCCCTGCATCCTAAAATCCCAAGAACTAAAAGGTTCCATGACCCGCGGGTTCATCATATTGTCAAAACGTAGTTCTTGTGGCTTTGCTCTCTTCATTTTCCGAAATGACCATTTTCCAGGGACCTTTCCTGGCTCTCGTTTCTTGGCGTGGCGGCTACTGGCTCTTTTCTTAGGAAGGAGCAGAGGTGAAGCCAGTTCACGAATGACCTCGATAGCTGATTCCACTTTCTTATTCCTCTGCAAACCTGAGGAATGAGGAATTCCCTGCAAGTCTGAGGAATGATCAGCAAATGAAGGTTGAATATACTTAGCACGAAGTTATAAATACAAACGTACCGTGAAGTAATGGTTTCACCTATCTGCCATTCATTTCCTCCCATTTTGATTTTAAAGTCACAGTTATAATAAAGAGTCAATAGCTCTTTGGTTGTTAAGCTTCTGGCTGCTATCACATCCAACTCACTGTCCCTTTCATCGGACTGGCTCCAGCCATGCTCAAGCTAGTGACCCCTGTGTATATACTTGGCTTGTATATACTTGCCTCAGGGAGTGGCACTATTAGGAGGTATGGCCTTTGTTGGAGTAGGTGTGTCACTGTGGTGTAGGACTTAAGACACTCACCCTAGCTGTCTGGAAGCCAGTCTTCCATTAGCAGCCTTCAGATGAAGATGGAGAACTCTCAGCTCCTCCTGCACCATGCCTGCCTAGATGCTGCTATGCTCCTGCCTTGATGATAATAGACTGAGACTCTGAACCTGTAAGCCAGCCAGAATTAAATGTTGTCCTTCATAAGAGTTGCCTAAGAGACTCTTGGCTAGAAGGTATGAATGCTTGGTCCTGGCTGTCAAGTTGACTGCACTGAGAGATACTCAGGACATTATTTGTTCCTGTGTGTCTGTGGAGCCATTTCTAGAGAGGACTGTCATGTTAAACCGGGACTGGGACGGAAAGACCTGTCCTCAATAGAGGTGACATCTTCTAGGGTTGGGAGTTGCTAGAAAAGAAGTTCAAGGTAAGATCAGTGTGCACACACCTGACTTCACTTCTTTTTGAGCATGCGCATCTACCTCTTCTCCAGCCACAGCTCGTTCACATTACACTCCAAGTTCTTCAGCCTTTCAAGGTGAGCTCCATACCTGAGACAAGGAATTTCCAGGTTCTCAGTGCTAGATTGGAACTATTAAAACATCCAGCTTCGTGGACTCCAAAAC